>NC_077237.1:29446355-30047188 GCF_947179165.1 Solanum dulcamara | reverse complement strand
AAGTTTGACTTAAAAGCTTTTACTCCAAATGAATGTTTATGAAAGCAATATCTATGATCAAAAGGGAATCTTATGAAATAAAAGAATGATGAAATGCTATAATTGATGGATTCTTTATGCAATAAGGACAATTCTTGCATATTTGAATCACCAAAGGTGATGTTTTGAATTATGAAGCTATATGCTATGACTATTTTGAAGTATTAAACTATTACGTGAGATTGGATTATCACCGAATGAGGCATTGAGGTGGGATCCGATAAGGGAATTCTAGTAGCAACCCATTGTGTCATTAACTAAGTGCCAATATAGGAGACCCTGTAGGCTTATTAGGCTAATGGATCCATGAAAGTCCTTAAATTTAAATTTAAAGTTAAAGAATGAATGTAAAGTTGACGGAGTTCTACCCTAGGCAAGTAGACTCCCTGGCCAACATAGGGGGTTATGTTGGATTTCATGTAATAGCTCACATGGTCTTAATGTCGGTTATAGTCATATTCCCACATATGTATGATTTTAAATAAAATCTATTTGATTATTAATGCATGTACTCATTTATGTACTTTACCTTATAAATGTCCTAAATGTTTTACATTATATTGCATACCTACATACTTAATACATTCAAAGTACTAACGCATACTCTTTTGCCTACATGATATCACCATGTAGGGACCGGTGCTCCTTCCCGTTCTCCTTCACGTGGCTAGTTGAGATTTTGTTTGAAGGCTACTTTTGGTGAGTTCCCATGTTCCGGGAACAATACTCATTTATCTTTTTAGCTTATGATATGTAGAGATCTTTAGACACTTACTATGCCAATTCATTCTATTTTGATTAATGGTGAGCTAGGGACTTGTCTTAGCCCCCGCTAAATCTAAAAGTTAGAGGTATTGTTGGACATACATATGTTGAAGATTTACTATTATGGTTTTTTCTTGTTTATTTATGGTAATAATGTATGAAAGGCTAAATGAATGCTAAGAGGTTTGTTTGAGGTACTTTCGGATTTCTCATTCATCATGTTACGTCTAGATCCTAAGCTTGGCTCGTGACAGATAATTTGACTGTCAGTTCGTTAGATGTGTGATGGGTCATCATATGTACCATCACAAATAGCTCAAAAATAGAACTCACTGTATAAGGCTGACGATGACTTTGACGATTCGTCAGATGTGTGACGAGGTGTCCCTTGTACCATCAGAAAAGGGGTCTTTAAAGTGAGCTAGTAGTTAAGGTAATGGTGGCCCTGATGGGCGTCACTCAAATGATGGTCCGTCTCATCCGTCGTCACTTACCACCATTTGGACTCCACGAATTTTGCTGAAAAATTGATTTCCTTTGGCCCACTCCTCTTAATCCTTACCCTTTTTGGGGTTAAAAACACTTTTCCTTAAGGTTTTGGATCAAATGTACCTTTTCTAGCTTCTTCCTCTCTTGAACTTTATGAAGAACCTCAAGAACACCTTGGAAAATTTAAATTTGTAACTTCTTCAAATTAGCTCGACTGAGACTCAAATTTCAACTGTAGCTTCCTTTCATCATGGAGAACAAAGCCCAAAACAAATTGGAATCCAATCAAAGACCCATTTCTTAATCTTCAATTTCTTCAAGCTTCCTTCAAGGAATAATGGTGGAAACTCAAAAATCCTTTTCTAAACTTGGTGAAACCTCAAATTTAGGCTATATTAACACTAGAGAACGAAATTCTAGCATTAGAAACATCAAACAAGACTCAAAAACACAATTTTTTTTCTAGGGGGGAGGGGTTCTTCAAAAACGAATTTGACACTTTTTTTTTTTCAATACCACAACCCAAGACTAGAATCGTTAAAACGAATTTAAGCTCGTCTCTAGCACCAAATAATACGATTCGGACTAAGAAAAACAAGAATAAATACAAAATCAAAAACAAGAAACAAAAAGGATAGATAAATAGACACAAGATAGGAAAATTGAAAGCAACTAAAGAGTATATTAAACCCAGTAACCTCAATCGAATTAATTCTACAAGAACGTAGCTCTTACGAATACCTCGAGAGAATTGAATGCACCCCACAACCTACGTTTCTAAGCAAAAAGTCAACCGAAGCTTAACTAAGCTCTCAAACTCTCTCTAGGAGTATTGTTCATTAATAACAAAAGAAATCTAATCTAAGAATGAAGACAAGCTAGCTATTTATAGTGTTTGGTTATTTATTACAAAATGGCCCAAAAGTGACCCTTAAAGCATTGCAAAAATGGCCCATTCTGACCATCATGATGTGTGACGGTGGTTGTGACGGGCCATCACACCCTCGATGACTCGTCAACCTTGCCGTCGTCCTTATTCAGTATCCAACCTTTCTATCCACCTTCTAACAATCTATTTGACGGGCCATTGGGTTCGCGGTCACTCCAAGGCAGTCTTCCGATTCTATCACCATGACATAGAATCTCGTGGGTGGTGTCGAGATGTACTCTACTATTTCCATCTTTGAGATTAAACCTTGAAGGGTTTGCAACTCATGTGCTTGACTTCTTGTGAATGGTCTTGATGAGATCCGGGTCGCATCAAAATAAAATCAATAGAAAAAAATCAGAGATACTAATTCGAGAAGGTAAAACATAAAAATAATAATAATAATAAAAAATATTGTGTGCTTGAGAAAATTTTAAAGACAAGGTAAAGAAAAATTTCAAAGTTATGGGTATTTGAGAAAAATTTATGAGAAATTTATATAGATATACTATATTAAGAAAATATTTACCATTTATAGTAATAACTTTTTTTCACTGGACATTTATAATATAATTTTAATACATATTACCAAAATAATTTATAAAACGCATATAATACAAGTTTTATTATGAATAATACATTTATCACACACTTTAATACACTTATAATGCATTGTGTCAATTTCTTACCAAACAAACATAATATATTTTAGAATACTTATAATACATTCATATTGCATGCATAATTCACTTTTAATACATAACAGATTTATTATAGTATTGTTATGTATTGCTATAAATAGTAATAAATAAAAAATATCGCTAAAATCAGTAATTATTTATTAAAAACTGTTTACCCATTTCCAAAATTTAAATACAAGACAAAGGAAATTAGAAGAATTTTTTATAAAAAAATAATTAATTTTAAAAAAGAAATATATACACATAGCGGTGCATGTATATCACCACAACTAATTGAATTGGTTATAGCTAACACTTAAGGTGCAAAAAATAAAGAAAAAAAAGTTTAGGGGATAATAGGATAAAGATAGAGTGTGACCATGAGATTTCGGTCATAGTTTAATGGGATACTTATGCCTTTTTGCTAAATTTTAAGAAGTTCAAAAACTTAAAAATCAAATATATGTTATTCTTAGCTCTAATTTTTAATCCTTCTCTTTGTCTTTCATCGGTTAAGGAGAAAAATGATGTATGTGCGAATTACAACGTAAAAACACATGATTCATCACTTGCTCTATTTGATGATTTTGATTGTAGGTTTCATCTTCATTTTTTTTAATTTATAAATTTCTACTGAATAATTTTTTTGAAAGTCTAATAAGTTGTTTTAGGTGTATTTTAGAGCATTTCTTAGTCAATAGTTGATTTTTGAGCATAAAATTATTTGCTTTTGTTATATTAATTTTTAAATATTACTAAAAATTAAGGATCGGCGGGCTTTCAAAAGGCTTAAGGTAAATTTCATCAGAGATTTGATTTTATCCACATTTGATGTTTGGGTTACCATATAACAAGGCAAGTAGAAAAGAAATCGATACCCCTCAACTTTCATTTACTAACCAACATAAATTGTGGTGTAGTGGTGGAACTGCTTCATCGTTAATCAAATATTTCGGATTCGAGTCATGGGTATAATTTTTTTTATTAAGAGCGTCACCTTCAAATGTACCTTGCAGTGTGCGATCTAAATTTAGTCAAAGCTGTATGAATTCAGAACACAGAACGGGAAATGGAAAAAAAAAAAAAACCGCAACAAAAGGCCTTTTCCTTAAACTCTTGTTGTTTCCAAGGACATATATGTAGAGCAGGGAAGAGAGAAGTGTTTTGTGTGACAGAGAGACAAAGAAGGGGTGGCGTGTACATAAAATTGCAAGAAATGTGGAGCGTGGCACTTGGAGGGACAACATGTCTGAATCTGGGTATGAAGATCCCATTTCTGTTTCCTGTTTCCAATTTCAAGGCTTCCCTCCATGACCATGACCATGGCCATCACCCTTCTCCCAAATCTTTCTCTTCTCTCCCAACATCAGGTCCAATTCCTTTTTTACATTTTTCTATTACTATTACTATCTAAATCTACAGGCTGAAATACATACAACACTTGATTGTTTGTGTTATGGATATTTTGATACTTCATTTTATGTGGCTAAGAATTCTCATAAGCTTTCTTTACTCTACACTAGTAATTTCTGTTTATTTTCTTTCAACTTGATAGAAGAAGGAAGACCTTGCTACTGTTAAATATTTAGGATATATTACTTATTATGCCCAAAATTCATTTGTAAGAGTTCAACTTGCTTACGTGACTTGTCTAGGACAAATCTTTGTTAACTTCTTGCTCATTGCATCAGTTACAGACCCGAATTTGGGGAAGGTAGAATAATCTCACAATTAAAGGAAACACGAGACACCTGAAGAGTTTTTGTATCCTTTGTTTGAGGACTAAGGAACATCTCCCTCACTAGCTTTTTCTTTCAAACACAAGAAAAATCGAAATGCAAGACACAAGACACGAATTAATTGACAACAGTAGCTATAGAAAGCTAAAACCTCCAATAAATGAAATCCAACAAACACCTACACTATAAGATGAACCCTCAAGAAGAATGCATTCCTCTTTCAAGTGATATATCAAATAAAGTCGAGCAACAATGGCCTTAGCCCTAACTCTCTCAAGAGCATCACTATTCAAGTGAATTCATACCATCCAACATAATCCAAGTCGCCTTTCTCCACTATTTATAGCCTAAGCTAGTTATTACAAAAATACCCTTAATGAAATAATGATCATCTTAGTCTTCTTAGGCATGATGACTTGTATCTTAAGATTAGCCACTTTTGCATAAGTAATCGTAAACATGCCAGTTCTAGTAGATATATGCTTGAGAGAAGAGAACTATGGCAACAAAAACTCCAAGTGTCAGGATGCCCAGCCCCTATCAAGTGGAGTCTTCCATCCAAGCTATCTTTAAAATCTTAAAGGTCATCATGTGTCGACCTTCCATGAGCTTCAAGTGCCTCACATGATAAGGAGAGTATAGCCTAAAGATGTGTACTTGAGCTTCCTTGGAATGTGAAGAGCATGATATTGGTCCTCAAACCTTCATTCCAAGCCCTTGACTTAGTGACTTGACAATAAGCTCTTGAACTCCTTAGCTTGGCTTGGCGTGCATGCATTATAATTTACCTCAATTCATCATTTTGAATCTTACAGAAAAGGTTTTTCTGTATCAGCTCCTATGGAAGTCCCTTTGCAACTTCGTGGAATGCTTGCCTTAGTGCACATTTGGAAATAAGAATTGTGAACTTTGGAAAAAAGTAATATTTGTTTTCAAATTGAAAATTGGAGTTGTGTTTGGACATGAATACGGATTGGAGTTGTTTTTCAATTTTCGTGAGTCATTTTGAATGAAAATTGTGTAAATAGCTTTTTGGAGTTTTCCGAATTCCAGAAAGTTGTAACAATTCGATGTCCAAACAATTTTCTGGAATAATATTATGGAAAAAAGTGAAAACTATCCATGGCCAAATGGGCACTTTGTTGGCTTCTGACATATCGGGTGAACCTTCCAGCGTTTATTTATTTTAGAAATGGAAAGAATCTCTATGTAGTGTGACTGATGCAAGTTACTCAGAGAGGTGCAATGTCTTGTGCCTTTTTTTGTGTTACAGTATTCTCAATTGGTTTTGCCATGTAATTTAGGGTTATCATATTCTTCTACGTCTAATTGAGTGTTTTCTTTTCTCTAACAGGCTTATGTAGGGCCAGTCAAGTTGCTGAGCTTTTTCCAACTATATCACCTGAGGTTTATGTTAGGGAGGCCAGGGTAGAGGACTGCTGGGAAGTGGCTGAGACTCACTGCAGCTCCTTCTTCCCTGAATACACTTTCCCTCTAGATTTTGTGTTGAGAATTGACAGGCTGATAGCAATGCTTTTTGGATTCTCCATCCCAAATGGATGCCAGAGAACTTGTCTTGTTGCTGTTGTTGGCAGCAGAGATGAAGAGGCTTGCTTATTAGGTACAGATGAACTCAAACTTGGAGGATTTGATGGACGATTGAGTCTGAACAAGGGTTATGTGACTGGAATATTGACCGTGGATACTGTAGCTGATTTCCTTCCGAGAAAAGGACCATTGCGGCAGAGAAGGTCAGTTGTGTCTTTGATACTAGTGAGGAATCTGAAGATTATTTTAATAAATGTTCCTTCCATAAAAGGCTAGTTTCTGGCTAACCATTACTATCAGATTCATTCAACATCATGTTGGAAGGTAAACCATTACAAATTACTACTCCATATACAATTTGAAAAAGGTTGTGATTTGGAAAGGTTGTCAAGTGGGTTCAAATTAGTTTTAAAAAGCCAGTTCGAATTGTGTTGCAGTGCTTGCCTTTCTATAGTCTTCCACATTAAAAAAGTTACTATTCAATTTGTCTAGGGTCACATTGTTAAGGAAGATCTCTAGAGCTTTCTAACTGGTCATAATTCCAAAAAACAATTCTAGTTTAGGCATGTTCAGGTTCTTTAAATGCTTGAGGATTGTAAATTAGTTTGTTCCTGTATGGAAATATGGAATTCAAAATACCGTCTGTAAAGATATTCAATACACCGATGCTATTTGGACTTGATCCTTGACCTGTCCAGACTTTCAGTCAATAGAAAATTCCTGATGGAGCCTTATGAAGTGCCCTTTCTGTTCCATTCCTCAACAATACTCTCTCTCTCTCTCTCTTTCTTTTTTGAACAAGTAACAACTTTGTAATATAAGGAGTACTTAGGTTTTACTGAAAAACCCCTTTGCAAAAGAAAAATTAGAAGGGAAAGTGACAAAAAGAAAACAAACTGAAGCGAATACGATCCTAATATGAATATGAAACTTCTAGGATTGTTTCTGTATCTTCAGGAAAGCTCTTCGTACACCAAAAACCAAATAGCAGAACACAGTTATTCTTGATCTTCTGTATTGTGCTACTCCTATCATCAAAAAAACTGACATTCCCTTCTCTGCAGATAGTCCACCATATGCAAGCTGGAATGATCCTCCATTAGTTTCTGTTCCTTGCCCCAATTACAGCCTCTTCCTAGCTAAAAAGATTGTCAAAAATCTTACTAGGCATTGTCCCAGAGATACCTCTGAGATTGAAAAAAATCTTCCATAGCTGATCTGTAATTCTGCATTGCAGAAATAGGTTTTCCATTGTTTCAGCTTCAGGCCCACATAGGCAGCAGTTTGAGGCAATGCAGAAATAAGTTTCCATTGTACCCTTTTGCAACTGTGTTAAAGCCTAACAGTACAAAGTTCTTCATTGCTATCTAATTTTCCTCTTATAGCATCAGGAACATGTGCATAGAACACCGAACCAAATACCTTCAAGTATCTTGGGGTTGGCTTTATACCCTTCCATGCTTCAAATTGATACGATTCGGACTAGGAAAATAAGAACAAACACGGAATCAAAAACAAGAAACAAAAATGATAGATATATAGACACAAGACATGAAATCGAAAGCAACTAAAAGGTATATTAAACCTAATAACCTCAATCGAATTAATCCTACAAAGCACCTAAGTCTTACGAAGAACTCAAGGGAATTGAATTCACCCCACAACCTTCATTTCTAAGCAAAAAGTCAACCAAAGCTTAACCAAGCTCTCAAACTCTCTCTAGGAGTATTGTTCATCAATAACAAAAGAAATCTAACATAAGAATGAAGACAAGCTAGCTATTTATAGTGTTTGGTTATTTATTACAAAAATGGCCCAAAAGTGGCCCTTAAAGCATTGCAAAAATGGCCCATTCTGACCGTCGAGATGTGTGACGGTGGGTGTGACGGGTCGTTACACCCTCGACGACTCGTCAGCCTTGCCGTCGTCCTTATCCAGTATCCGACCTTTCTAGCCACCTTTTGACGATCCATCTGACTGCCCGTCGGATCCGCCGTCACTCCAAGGCAGTCTTCCGATTCTATCACCATGACGTAGAATCCCTTGGGTAGTCCCGAGATGTAATCTACTATCTCCATCTTTGAGAATAAACCTTGAATAGCTTGCAACTCACGTGCTTGACTTCTTGTGAATGGTCTTGATGAGATCCGGGTTGCATCATTATCTCCTTCTTGAAAGGAATTTGTCCTCAAATTCACATCTCCATCACCATGGGTATCAAAGAGAGAAAGGTCACTCACATTGAAAGTGTTATGCACTTGATACTCTGGCGGAAGATCAATCTTATAAGTATTATCGTTGAGTTTCTCAAGGACTTGAAAAGAACCATCACCTCTTCGCATCAACTTCCCTTTCCTTTTGTGGGGGGAACCCCTCTTTGCGAAAATGAACCCATACCCAATCTCCTGGTTCAAGCACAAGCCTCTTCCTCCCTTTGTTGGCTTTCTTTGCAATTTCGTGGTTCTTCTTTTCAAGTTGGATCCTCACTTTGTCATGCAACTTTTTCATGGCTTCGGCTCTCTTTGCTCCATCTAGATTCACAACAAAATCTTGGGACAAAGGTGTGAGATCCAAGGAGGTTAGGGGGTTTAAACCATAAACAATTTCAAATGGAGTCATGCCAATAAGACTATGAATAACTTTATTATATGGAAACTCAACTAAAGGCAAATGCTCCTCCCAAGATGTGAATCTCCCTTTCACCATGGCTTAGAGCATAGAGCCCAAGGTTCTATTTACCACTTCGGTTTGGCCATCGGTTTGGGGGTGACAAGATGTGGAAAACAATAATCTTGTTCCAAGATGGCCCTACAAGGCCTTCCAAAAGTGACTAAGGAATTTGGAGTCCCTATCACTTACAATGTTCTTGGGAATACAATGCAATTTGACTATATTCTCTACAAATAATGATGCCACATGAGAAGCTTCGTCACATTTGTTACATGCAATGAAATGAGCCATTTTAGAAAAATGGTCAACCACAACAAAAATACTATCCTTCCCCCGATTGGTCCTTGGTAGGCCTAACACAAAACTCATGGAGATATCAACCCAAGGTCCATGAGGGGTGGGAAGAGGGGCGTATAACCCTTGCGGAAGAAGTCTAGACTTGGCACTCTTGCACTCAACACATTGGCTACAAATTTTTGCAACATCGGATCTTTGGGCCAATAAAATTGCTCATCAAGAATACTCAAGGTTTTAGCAATGCCAAAGTGTCCCATCATGTGCCTCTCTCACAAGGAGTTCCCTCCAAGAGCTCATTAGCACACAAAGTCTCTTACTCTTAAACAAGAATCCATCAAATTTTTTAAAGGGGTAGATAATCTCCTTCTAGACCACCTTTCCCTTTCCCATTCTTCGCAATCTAGAAAGATCTACGCAAAGTAGGGGTCCTCGGGATACAATGTCTTCAAACATTCAAACCCAAGCAATTTGGAAGACAAAATATTTATCAAAACATGTTTTTTGACAAGGCATCGGCCACAACATTTTCCTTCCCCTTTTTGTATTGGATTACATAAGGGAAAGTTTCAAGGAATTCAATCCATTGGTGTGCCTCTTTTTTCAACTTTCCTTGGGCCCTAAGGTGTTTTAAGGACTCATGGTCGGTCCGGATGACAAATTCTTTGGGCCACAAGTAATGTTGCCAATTGCCTAAAGCTCTAATCAAAGCATGCAATTCAAGATCATAAGTAGAATAGTTCAAAGATGCTCCTTTTAGCTTTTCACTAAAGTAGGTAATGAGCTTTTGATCTTGCATTAAGACGGCTCCAATGCCTACCTTACTAGCATCACATTCAACTTCAAACATTTTCTCAAAATCTAGCAATTGCAACAAGGGAGCAGAGCTAAGCATAGATTTTAAAGATTCAAAGGACTTTGCTTGCGCATCACCCCACTTGCAAGGTTTATCCTTTTGGATTACCTCGGTCAAAGGAGCGGTTGTGGTGCTAAACCCTTTAACAAATCGCCTATAAAAATTAGCCAACCCATGAAAGCTTCTTACGCCGCTAATTGATTTTGGGGTCGGGCAATTCTTAATGGCATCTATCTTGGATTCATCCACTTCGACTCCTCTTGAGCTCAGAACAAATCCTAGGAACACAACTTCATCCACACAAAATGAACATTTCTCAAGGTTGGCATACAATTGTTCTCTTCTAAGCACATCAAAAATACCCTTCAAATGCTCAACATGTTCATCTAGAGATTTGCTATAAACAAGGATATCATCAAAATACACTACAACACATTTCCTTATAAAGGGTTTCATCATATGGTTCATCAAACGCATGAAAGTACTTGGAGCATTGGTGAGACTGAACGGCATAACCATCCATTCATAGAGACCAAATTTGGTCTTGAAGGTAGTTTTCCATTCATCACCAGGGGTCATCCTAATTTGGTCATACCTACTCCGAAGGTCTATCTTTGTAAACACACAAGAACCATTCAATTCATCAAGCATGTTATCTAATCTAGGGATAGGATGGCGATACTTTACCGTAATCTTGTTGATTGCTCAGCAATCCACACACATACGCCAAGTCCCATCTTTCTTTGGAACCAATAAGATTGGTACGACACATGGGCTGATGCTCTCCTTCACATATCCCTTGTTGAGGAGTTCCTCAACTTGTCTTTGGAGCTCCTTTGTCTCTTCCGGGTTGCTTCGATAAGCCGGCTTATTAGGCAATTGAGATCCCAATACAAAGTCGATTTGATGTTCAATACCCCAGAGTAGGGGTAATCCCCTTGGGAGCTCCTTTGGAAAGACATCATCATAATCCTGCAAAAGAAAAGAAATAGAATGGGGAAGAAAAGATGAGATGGGTTAGTTTGTAGCACCTGATCCCTATGCGTGATAAGGACCAAAGAACTTTGGGCCGCCACTTCTTCCCTTATATCCTTATACTTGGCCATCAATACTTGGGCCTTTCCCTTCAACCTCCTCCGCTCTTCTCCTTTATCAACCTCTACTACCTTATGTTCCTCTCCTCCCTCCTTCCTTGTCTCCTTCAACTCACTCATTCTTTGATACACGCCTTTGACTTGGGAAGGAGACATAGGGTGAAGAACATATTTGTGATTGTCCAACACAAGGGAGTACTGATTAGTCCTACGATCATGCTTTGTTGAACAATCATATTGCCAAGGTCTCCCGACTAGTACATGACAAGCTTGCAGTGAGACCACATCAAATAGAATTTTATCTTGATACTTTCCAATTTTCAACTCGATCAAGACTTGTCTATGAACCCTCAATTCTCCACATTCGCTCAACCATTGAAGTTTGCAAGGAGTAGCATGCCTAGTGGTAGGAAGTTTCAAAAAGTCCACTAAGGTGGTGCTAGCAACGTTGGCACAACTTCCACTATCAATGATCAAGGAACATACATTATCTTTGATGAGGCATTTGGAATGGAAGAGATTCTCTCTTTGGCTTGGATCATCCACGACCTTGCTAATCATGACTCTTTTTATCATATACATGGGCAAGGTGAACTCTCCTTCCTGAGGCCAAGCCTCTTCAATTGGACATTTCCTCATCAAACCATTTGGAAAGGCAACATCGTGGTCTCCCTCCTCTTCATTTTCAAACTCTTCATCTTCTTGAAGTTGCTCCTCATAGCCCTCATCTTGTTCTCCTTCTCCTCCGAGGTACAACTCCCCTCCTTGCACAAGGACATTCAAACAGTTGGGACACTCACGCATCAGATGACCCCATCCTCGGTACTTGTGGCATTGAATACCTTTAGGGAACTTGGTCGGTTCTTTGTTACCTCCTTCTCTCGGGGGATACTTAGGAGTGTTTCCTTCAAAGGGCTTCTTCTCACAGGGCTTCTTGAAGTCCTTATTTTTGTTCCAACCCGGTGACTTTTGAACTACCTCTTTGTTCTTATACCAAGAATTCGAAGATGAATTACCTTTGTATTTGTAGCTCTTCTCCTCTTTGAGTTCTCTCTCTATCTCAATAGCCGCTTCAAAGATGTCACTCAAACTAGCAAACTTGTGATCAACTTTGAAGAGATGTCTTTGTTCAACCTCACCTTGAAGCGAATAATGGCATTTTCTTCATTTTCATGGTACTCAAGCTTTAAGATCATGTTTTGGAACTCATCGAAATAAGCCGCAACACCTTTGCTTCCTTGCTTCAAGTTGTACAATTTGGCAAGCAAGTCTTATTTATACCTCTCCGGTACATATTTGACTCTCGTAAGTGCTTTCAATTCGGTCCATGGTGGAGGTAGCCCACCTTGAAGGATTAGATGATACTTCTTCATGTATTTCGCCATGTTATCATATACCCTTCAAATTGAGCAATAGAAAAGCAACTCTTCTTGACTTCTGTCAAATCATTGACTTGGAAGATCCTCTCACAAAGTGACCCCCATTTTAGATACGCATCGGGATCACAATCTCCTTTAAAAGTGGGCAAACTAGTTTTGATTGAATTGATTCCCACTTTTCGACCTCCATTGTCGCCTTGTTCCCCATAATAGTTTCTTTGTCCCCCACCCCCTTGGTTGTTTTTATGGTAATCTCTTTGACTTTCCTCTTGTTGTTGGTTACCTTGTTCTTCTTCTAGGACTTGACAATATTCATGATACCCATAAGCTTTTCTTGGTCTCATAACTTGAGGAGGGTTCCCATAGTTCCTCCTACCATGTAGCATTGGACCAAATCTACCTCCCCGCCCTCGATAACCCATTTGACCTATTGGTCCATTTTCTCTCACATCATTCCATGGGGCTTCTTCTCCTTCACCTTCATACCCTCCTTGGTATTTATTATCCCTTACTTCATCTACTTGGATTGGTCGATTTTGGTTTTGGGGAACTTGGTAGGGTGGATTTTGGTTTTGGGGAATTTGGTAGGGGAACATTTTGGTTTAGTGGAGCTTGGTATGGTCGGTTTTGATTTGGTGGAGCTTCTTGATTGAGTTGGGGTTGTAATGGTCGAATGGTGTTTCGGACATTTGGATCAGGATTGGTTGGAGTTGGGTTAAATGCTTGATGGAAGGCTTCGGGTGTGATAGGAGGAGATGTAACATGGGTAGGTCCACTTGTGGAAGCTTGATAGGTAGCTTGTGGGGTCGAATTGGTAGAGTTAAGACGACCCTCCATTTTGACCATTCTACCATCCATGGTTGATACACTATCTTGCACGGCGATCATTTGGTTTTCTATTGCTTCCATTCTTCGACTCATATTGGTAATTACTTCCATTATAGAGTCCAAGGTAACCCCTTCCCGTGGGTTGGGGTATTTCACTTCCGGTTGTCGTGGTGCTTATTAAGAAAACACTCAACAAAACAACAAACAACGTTAGCCTTAGTTAGAATGAACTCACAATCGCTCGTGTTTACACACCTTTGATTGACTCTCAAATTGTCTTTGGCTAAGGTTGAAGCTTGCTTGTAATCGGTTAGTTCACGAAATGTCAATTGCTACTCTTGGCCGGAGTGGATTTTTTGTTTTCAAGAAGAATGGACGACTCGATTAAAAACAAAAAGGACTTGAATGAAGAAGTTATCTATGAAGTAAAACGAGAAAAGTGCACAAAAAAGTTAGCATGAATGAAAAACGGACACAAGAATTAGCACTCACAAGTACGGAAAAGTACTAAATGCACACTATTTGTGGAAATTAAGAACAAGACACGAAAACCGGATAAAATTAAAATTTCCGTGGTCAATTTGGGTGGTCACGTGATCACAAAAGAAGAGAATTTAGAAATTGAAACTAGGAATTAGGTAAAAGATCAGTGAACAATACCTCAAAAGTCGAACAAGGGACGTTGGTGATGGTCTGCCTGACGGTTCGTCAGATGTGTGACAGGCCATCACTTGTACCATCACAAATAGCTCAAAAAATGGAACTCGCTGGATAAGAGTGACGGTGATTGTGACGGTCGTCACATGTGTGACAAGGCATCACTTGTTCCGTCTGAAACGTGAGCTATTGGTTAAGGGTGACGGTGACCCTGACGGCATCACTCAAGTGACGGTCCGTCACTTCCGTCATCACTTACCATCCTTTTGGACTCCCTGAATTTTGCTGAAAAATTGATTTCCTTGGGTCCACTTCTCTTAATCCTTACCCTTTTTGGGGTCAAAAACACTTTTCCTCAAACTTGTTCCAATGGTTTTAGATCAAATGTACCTTTTCTAGCTTCTTCCTCTTGAACTTTATGAAGAACCTCAAGAACACTTTAGAAAATTCAAAATTGTAACTTTTTCAAATCAGCTCGAATGGGACCCAAATTTCAATTGTACATTCCTTTCATCATGGAGAACAAAGCCCATAACAAATTGGAATCCAATCAACACCCAATCAAAGACTCATTTCTTAATATTCAAGTTCTTCAAGCTTCCCTCAAGCAACAATGGTGGAAACTCAAAAGCCCTTTTCTAAACTTGGTGAAATCTCAAACCTAAACTTAATACTAGAGAACAAAATTCTAGCATTAGAAACATCAAACAAGACTCAAAAACACAATATTTTTAGGGTTTTCTTCAAAAACCAATTTGACCTTTTTTTTTGATTTTCTTTCAATACCACAACCCAAGATTAGAATCGTGAAAACGAATTTAAGCTCAACTCTGATACCAAATGATACGATTCGGACTAGGGAAAAAAGAACAAACACGGAATTAAAAACAAGAAACAAAAATGATAGATACATAGACACAAGATAGGAAATCGAAAGCAACTAAAGGGTATATTAAACCCCTAAACCTCAATCGAATTAATCCTACAAAACACCTAACTCTTACGAAGACCTCGAGGGAATTGAATTCACCCCACAACATTCGTTTCTTAGCAAAAAGTCAACCAAAGCTTAACCAAGCTCTCAAACTCTGTCTAGGAGTATTGTTCATCAATAGCAAAAAAAATCTAACCTAAGAATGAAGACAAGCTAGCTATTTATAGTGTTTGGTTATTTATTATAAAAAGGGCCCAAAATTGGCCCTTAAAGCATTGCAAAAACAACCCATTTTGACCTTCGTGATGTGTGACGGTGAGTGTGACAGGCCGTCACACCCTCGACGGCTCGTCAGCCTTGCTGTCGTCCTTATCCAGTATCCGACCTTTCTAGCCACCTTCTGATGATCCATCTGATGGGCCGTCGGATCCGCCATCACTCCAAGGCAGTCTTCCGATTCTATCACCATGACGTAGAATCCCTTGGGTGGTCCAGAGATGTACTCTACTATCTCCATCTTTGAGAATAAACCTTGAAGGGCTTGCAACTCACGTGCTTAACTTCTTGTGAATGGTCTTGATGAGATCTGGGTCGCATCACAAATCGTGTCATGCCTTGGATTGCTCTAGTTGGTAATCTATTTAGCAAATAGATAGCGGTATTGACTGCTTTGGCCCAAAAGTATTTAGGCATCTTCTTTTCTGCCAACATGCATCTTGCCGTCTCCATCACTGTTCTGTTCTTCCTCTCAAAAACCCCGTTTTGTTCTGGAGTGTAGCTAATGCTGAATTGTTGTTGGATACCCAAATCCTTACAATACTTGTTGAACTGATACAAAGTATATTCAGCTCCAATATTTGATTTGATATACTTCAATCGGCAACCACTCTCCCTTTCTACCATAGCCTTGAATTCTTTAAAACCAGAAAACACTTGAGATTTGCTACTAAGTAAGTAGACCCATGTCGCTCGTGTTAGATCATCCACAAAGAGAATAATGTGTTCGTTTCCACTCAAAGAAGCCGTCTTCATTGGTCCACATAAATCTGTATGAACCAACTCTAGTTTTTCCTTAGCCCTCCTAAGACTTCCTTTAGGAAAGCATTGTCTATGCATTTTACCAAATTGACATTACTCACAAACATCTCTACTCATGTCAATTTTGGCTACATCAAGAACCATACCCTTAGACTGCATATACACAGTGAGCTAAGGTTGTAATGACCGAACCTTTTGTGCCAAACCCAAGTATCATTCAATTCAATATTGGAAAAGCAATTATCAACAAAATAGCATGAAACTGGAAAGGATTGTCAATCATGCTAATTTTAGCTACTTCACATCCATTAGGATCATAAATGACACATTGTTTGTCCTTAAAATTAAGAGAATAATTTTTATGAAGCAACTGAGAAACACTCAACAAGTTTTGAGTAAAATTTTGCACATGAAGAACATCATTAATGATTTTCGTACCTTCGTCAGTAGGAAATTTTACTGACCCTCTACCATGAGCTTGCATCAATGCACCATTTTCAAGTTTCAGTTTAGTGCTATCGGATCTGTCCAAGGTAACAAACAAATTTTCATCAATCGCCACTATCAACATATCAATTACATTGATCAGCATATGATGTGTGCGAGGCAATGAAAACCTCCTTGAAATTTCCAACTTGGTGATCATCTGCGAAATTCACTCGTTGGGAAGATTGACCACTTTAGTTTTGCTTTTGCCTACAATACTTCTCAATGTGCCCATATTACAATATCTACATTGAATTGGAGACCTCTTTGGCTTCTGCCAGAAAATCTGCTCTAAGTGGTTTGTCTTCTTACAAATACCACAAGGTGGAAATTTTTCTTTTCTCGGCGAATCACCTTGGTTTCCACCAAATTTTACCTCTCCAGATTTATCCAAGCAGACTTTTCTGCCTTCCTTTTGATGCTTGAATTTATGCCTTGCTTGAAAGACATCTTTTACTATCCCTTCACTTCTCATAGTTACCCGCTGCGCTTGGACTTGCAATTTAGAGATTAGTTCAGTTATTGTAAGAGTAGTCAAAAGTAGCAAGACTCTGCAATAGTTGAGATTTTTGATTCAAACTTGTCTGGAAGGCTGACCAAGATCTTACTTACAACTTTTTGATCTGGAAAGTTTTCACCAAGTATTCTTATCTGGTTCAAAATCTCCATCAGCTTGGAAGAGTATTCTTTCACACTCGGAGTCTTTCATCTTCAAAAGCTCAAACTCTCTCTTCAATGCCAAGACCCTAACAGATTTTACTCTGTTGCTGCCTTCAAACTCCTCCTTTTAACTTATCCCGGCCTCTTTGGCTGTTTCACAAGCCATAGTTCTCGTAAACATCACCTCCTAAGACTTGAGTGTGTGCAGGTTAGATCACCAACTCATCATACTTTTTAATTTCATTGAGAGTTGCATTAACTCCAATGACTGAACAACATGTTTTTCCCTCTCAACAACTTTCGTTGGCTGATTTTCAGGTGCCATGAATTTTCTCAACAAATAAATCCAAGTAAAAACAAAAACTAGATGAGCCAAACGATAAGATTTGATTCAGATCCCTTAGGATATAATCTCTAATACCATGTTAGAAAGAAAAGAAAGAAGAACTTCAAAGCTAGAAGGTGTAGCAGTAGAGTTGGAGCTGTAAATTGCTACTCCCTCTGTCTCATTTTATGTGGCACCCTTTCCTTTTTAGTCTGTCCCAAAAAGAATGTCACCTTATTATAATTAGAAACAATTTTACTTTAAAATTTCCCTTTTACCCTTAATGAAATGAATCTCAGCCTCACAAATATCTAAGGATTATTTTAGACTACAAATTTCAAAAGTCTTCCTATTTTTTTTAAACACAAGTCGAAGGGTGCCACATAAAATGGGACGGAGGGAGTACAAAATTTTGAAGATGAAGAAGGTTGCTGGAATTTTTTGAGTTCTGTATTTCTCAAGATGTTTCATTACATAAAGTGTGAGAATTACAATCACATAATAAGCAAAATATCTCACACTAAACTATGTACTTATGTGGCTCACTAACCGCCACTCATTTTAACTCAAAAGACTTGTCTGCTACAAAAGTGTCTACAATCTAGGGGTTTCTAGAGAAATCTTAATTTCCTAATATTAAGACTATATGTGCTCAAGTTTTGCAACCTTGAAATATGAATGATGCTCAAATTATATTTGAGGGACGATATGTGCTCAAGTTTTGCAAACTTAATGTACGAATGATTCTCAGATTATATCTGAGGGATGTTAGGTGCTCTAGTTTTGCAAACTTAAAGAACAAATGATGCTCCGAGTTGTACTTAGAGGACGAAGTTAGATTTATCCCTAAAGATATGGGATAATTTTACCGAAAACTCATATTATAATACTAAGCAAGTAGCTCTTTGGCAACTCAAATAGCCAGTACGCTTCTTTCTTGCAAAAGAGTTTATATTGTTTGCCGTGGGTTGTTTGTCTTAGTTAGAAGTAGCGGTTACTCCTTTGAAGGTAATAAATGACATTGATAAAGAACATGATTAAGAAATAAAATCTTGGTAATGGATTCCGGATTAGCCCCATACTCTGACCATTCTAGTGTTGTTCTACCTATATGTGCATTTTTGCATTCATATACATTTACATAACATTCACTCGATGAAAAGCTGAGTGAAGCCATTGAAGTGTATCAGCCCCATACTGGTAGCTTAACAACCACTTGATGAATACCCAATAGTGCGGTCTAGTGACCAATCAAGTGGATGCTAACCTTGGAGACTTGGGTTCAAATTCCATTAGCGACAAAAATATTAGGTGATTTTTTTCGATCTGCCTAAATCTTGATGGAAAGAGTTAATTGGTACTTATT
This sequence comes from Solanum dulcamara, assembly GCF_947179165.1. Taxonomy (NCBI): domain Eukaryota; kingdom Viridiplantae; phylum Streptophyta; class Magnoliopsida; order Solanales; family Solanaceae; genus Solanum; species Solanum dulcamara. The sequence goes on along the minus strand of NC_077237.1, from coordinate 30,028,413 downwards.
GTTGGGTGGTAGAAGGTATGCAAGGGAATATTCAAAGGCTGAGCAAGTTGGTCCGGACACCACCGTTGTGAATAAAAATAAGCAAGGGCACCCATATGACCTGCAGTTCTTAACTTTAGTGTTATGGATTAAACATGATTTCTTTTTCTATCATTAGCAAAACATGAATAATTTTTACAGGAAAGGGATTGCGTATATATCAAATGTTGCAGTACAGAGAAGATACCGTCGAAAAGGGATAGCAAAAAAGCTCATAATGAAAGCGGAGGCACAAGCCAGAAGCTGGGGATGCCATGCAATTGCTTTACATTGTGACACTAGTAACCCTGGAGCTACAAAGCTGTATATAGGACAAGGCTTCAGAATTATCAGAGGGCCAGAAGGGGCAAACTGGCCTCAACCCAAGACTTCACCAAATGTCCAGTTTGTTTTCTTGATGAAACTACTGTGACATATAAGAGTTCAATAAACAATTTGGTGTGGGGTACTTGTATATATGTATATGTGAAATTAAGGGAATAAGCCATAGTTGTAATTATTGTATAAGTCTAGTTTAAATTTCTCCTTCACAAGTTTCCGTTGACCACTAATAGAGTGCTGATATAATTACACTTGCGGTTTTTTTTTAACACTCTTTTTCACATAATCCTCACTGAGATTAAAAGTATTTTTAGTATTTGAGCTTTCCTGTTCTCACCTTTCTGAAGAGTAGCTTCTGTTCACTCTTAATATTTGTGAAAGGTTTTTGACCGCAAAAGGAAAGTAGAATGATTATTCGGATAGGGGAACAGAAAAGGAGAAAGTTGAGCACCTTTTTGTAGTTCTACGGTTCACGCCGCCCCAGTTGAAGTGTATAACAAGGGAAGGTATTCGCATTCTACATGATGTATAGCACCCATTGCCTGGTTATTATATCCATAAAGATTTAACTGTAATTGGGAATTAGTTGGTTGATGTGAATCACAACACGCATGCGTGAATAATATTTAGCATCCGACGGCTGAGATGTTGTTGCAAACCAGATTTTTGGAGGCAATTAACATTTCTTCTTCCTAATTCTTATCTTCGTCTTTGATTTTTTTTTTAACCCATATATTTCATTGTAATTCACAGGTGCTGATGATAAGAGATCGTATTACTCAATTTATTTGTAATTGTATTAAACTGTTGAGGTAGAAACAAAATTCCCATTTGATTACTTCATTCTTGTCATCCATTGTTACTAATTGGATGGCCATGGAGTGTTAATTCTAGGGAAATTAGAGGAAGGAGAATCATCTTCTCGAGAACAACAAAAAATAAAATTGAGGTTGTTGATTGGTTCATAAAATTAATTTGTTGTGAACAAATAAAACAAAAAATGAACAAATAAAATAATAACTTCTTTTGCTATTTTTGTGATGAATAAATGAAATACTTTACATGTTTTATGATAAAGTTGAGTAGGTTCGGAGCGGATTTAATAAAAGGAATTTTTTTTTACTTTTATCTGATAGGAATATGACATGTAATGAATAATAATTTTAAAACAATAATACCTGAGCATAAGACAGTCCTGAGCCTCAATTGTCATTTTAAAAAGAAAAACAGAAAAAAAAGACATTTTTTTCCAAAATGTATAAATAAATAATATATGAGGTCGATTAGTTACCAAAAGTGAGCAAAAAATGTGTATGGAGGGATATATTTTTTTTTTAGTAAAATAGGTTGATAAAAGGTATATAATTTTGAGATAGTCCAAAGATATTTTTGTCCCTTTTGTTCATGATACAATATTCAATAAGGTCCAAACAAATGTCCCACATGAACATTATATATAAAAAGGGCAGCCCGATGCACTAAAACTCCCGCTATGTGCAGGGTCCGGGGAAGGGCCCGACCACATGAACATTATATATCTCAATACAATTTTACATTAGGAGCTTGTTATAAATAGCCGTGAAGTAAATTAATGCAAACACTAACAAGTTCACGACAACATATATAATGCACCACATTTTACTGGGCAACATGTATAGGCTTCTGATATATTACAGTAGTATATGTATGCCCCTAACATATTATGACAACACACACATGATATTGTACTCGTATGTAAAGCAGTTCGACTAACGGGATAAGTGATGCAACCCTCATAAGAAAACACATGAAACATGACACGCTGGAAGCACTTGAAAACTGCGAACAAAGTATGGATTATTTAATTATAACATCTTATGATCATTTAAGATTAAATACCTCTTCTTGTCCTAGAGAATAATACAGCTAAATGAATCATAACCGCATGAATCGGCATAGAATGAGATACACAATTAAATCCCATTTTAGGAATATCTCTATTCCATTATCATACTGTTACACCCCACACTCTTGAGCTCAGAATGTCTCTCAAGCTTCTTAGAAGTTATCAAGTGAGTCGGATAATCTACTACACTATCACACAACTCTAAGAAAGGGAGAATGCGATATCCCGTGAGAGGGAAGGTTGGAAATAGGGCTAGGAGAGTCCGGAAGGAGTTGGAAGACAAGTAATGAGTCGTAGGACTCGATTTACCTATGTAAGCTACTAACTTAGGAGTCTTACATACTTAAGTTATTTGAGTACATAACCAAGCTTACGTAGCAAGGATTACATAGGCTCTTAAAATGAGACGAGATTACAAACCCACGCGGAAGAGGAGAGACTGACATGTGGCAGCAAGAGGAGGTGCCACGTGGCAGCTTGGGAAAGTGACCTGTGGCAGCAGGTGACCAACCTGCTTGGGGTCAAGTAGGTTACCCACATGCTTGGGAGTGGGCCCTACAAAGACACGTGGCAACCTAGGAGGCAAGGCATGGGTACGTGGCCCAATAGGGGCTGGACACGTGTCACCCTATGGGGATGACACATGTCACCCTATGGGGATGACACATGTCACCTCCAAAGACAACATATATATGTATGTTATGTAGCTAATAACTTGTTCTTTATCCAAAAATCAGCCAAGAACAAGAAGAAAAATCCTAAAGCCTAAGAGAGAGTACCTACGGGTTTGAGCAAAAAAAGAGGGTAAGTTGCCAATTTTTCTTCGTGAATTGATTATTTAAGGTGTTCCTAGATCCCGTGGAGGTATATATATAAATATTATGATGACTAGGAAGTCATTTCTTCAGCCCTACACTTAGAAACTTGAAGAGGAAAAATCTAGAGAGCCAAAGAGGAGGGCTACGGGTTTGGTCCCAAAAAGGTAAGCCTCCGACTTTTATTTCATGAATTAATTATTTAAGGTATTCCACAATTATATAAATGTGTTTAATAGCATAAAATCACAATTTGGGGAAGCGGATAAGTGACACAAACAGTCCTCTCCATTTTAGCACATCAAGAGGTTTCCGAAGTAGGTTTTGGCGAGTTTTGGCCAATTTCGGGTAAGGTAAGGATTTTTCTTTCAAATTGGAGGTTATGGTGTTATTATGAAGTGTATTACATGTCTTGTGTGTGGATGAAAATATGAAAATTTCATAAAGATGCTTGACGTTGGAAACAATCTAAATTGGAGTCGTTATAGTTAAATTGAAGTCGAGTAGGGTGTTGTGCTGTGGTGCTGCGGATGTAAGTGGGGTGGTGGTGTGTTTCAGGGATAAAAAGTGTTTTAAATGAGGTATGGGAGCTTCTGGTTGCAGCCACACGACCCTCCGCTTCGTGCGGTTAAAGGTTTTACAAAATAGAATCTAGAAACCCTATTTTGGTATCATGATTTTCAGCAAGTTGTTTGGAGCTTGTGTGGTGTAATGTTGCCATGTTTTGTGTGTATATGAGCTGAAGTTTATTGTTGTTGGTTGTCTGTAGTACTTAGGAATGTAATTGAAAATTCGGATAGGGCATGTTATAGGGGAAGTGCTGCCCGATTTCCGGTAACGCCTTAACTAACTAAAGAACTAGTCGAGAAGACGAGCGAGAAAATGAGTTCTATGAATACTTGGGTGCAACTTAAGATGCTGAAAAGTCAAGGGTTGTTGATATTCGTATTGCTTCCGTGTTGAATAGGTTCAAAGGACGACGAGGCGAACGTGATAAAGAGTAACTCGTAAGAGGTATGTGAAGCTTTCTCTTGGCATGTTTTTGGCATAGGTATGTAAAGCTAACTCTCTTTCCTTTTGGCATATCTTAGCCTTAAGTGAATTGTATGTGAAATGTGGGGATAATTCTATTCTCAGAACTCCACGTACGCCTCATAATCCCTATCCACAACTTGATGTTGGAACCCCTGCAAGAATTGAGTATTGGCTTTCAAGGCTTCTACGGGTTAAAGAGTAGTGTATGGGAAACTATCCTTCCTTTCCCCTGAGATGTATTTGGCATGAAAATGAGGTTATAATTCCATAGTTGTTCACCGAGCCCCATGATGGGCCGAGTACGAAATATGTACATAATGACCACCTGAAGGAAAGTACAGATTATATAGAGCTTATTCTCTTTCTTCTTTTGGCATGTCTTAGTTGTAAGTTAAATATGATATGAGATCCGGGGTAATTCCATTCTTAAGCATCTCCTATTTATTTCTGAATATTGAACTCCTATAGTAGTTGAACTATTTCCCTTGAAACTTCTATATGTTAAAGGGGTACCAAATGTACATGCTCAAATATGATAACAATTGTTTCTGGTTCCATAAGCGATTTGGCCTTACGTTAATACATGTCTAGGGTCCCCGAGATTACAGTTTATATAGACTATAATGGCATTTAGAGGCCACTTGAGATGGCTACACTACTACTCGGGTCCTCAGACGAAAGCTTAATCTTCTTATACGGTCAAGTCTCTGATAATGTTTTAAATTGCATATGGTTACTGTTATATCACATACTTCTGTACCTTGAGATGTGTTCTTAAGCTTCTTGAAAATCTCCATGTGATCCCTATTATCTATCACGTTTCCAAATAACTCTAAAGAAGGAACAATGTGATGCCCCGTGATAGTTAAGGTTGGAAATAGAGTTATAAATATTTGAAAGGAGTTGGAGCCAACTAACAAATCGTGGAACTCGACTTGTTTGCATAAGATACTAACTTAGAAGTCCTACACACTTAAGATACTTGAGGGTACATCGAGCTTAAGTAGAAAGGAGTGCATAGGCTTTTGAAGTAAGACGAGATTACAAGCTCACGAAAGAGAAATAAGGAAGCGACGTGCCTACTCAAAGCAAGTAGGTGATGCATATACTTGGACAAGAAGGTGATGCACCTACTTAGTCTCAAGTAGGTGATGCAATAGCTTGGGGTGGACCCCCCTACCACGTGGCAACCCCTAGTTGGCAACATGTTACGGTGGCTAATCATGGCTGGACATGTATCACCCTAAGGGGCTGACACGTGTCACCACCAAGGCAGCCCATGTATTTATGTTTTATGACTCTTAAGTCAAGTCATTTATCAAAAAGTTCAGCAATCATAAGAGAGGAAAAGAGAGAAAACGTTAGAGAAGCCAAAGGAGGCAGCCACGGGTTAAGAGAAAAACTAAGGTAAATTTCTAATTTTCTCTCTTGAATTAAGTATATATGGTGTTCCTCAAGAATTTGGAGATGTATATATGTATCTTACGATGTCTATGAAACCATATCTTCAGCGTGATACTCAAAACAAACAAGAGAAAGTTGAAGGAAAAACTTGAAGAACAAATAGGGAGGGCTATGGGTTTGAGCAAGAAAAGAGGTAAGGCCTGATTTTGTTCCGTGAATTAATTATTTAAGGTATTCCACGGTTGTATAATGATGTTTAATAGCATAACATCACAATTTGGGGCAGCGCATAAGGGAAATAAATAGTCTACTTTGTTTCAGCACATTAAAAGATTTCTGAGGCACAATTTGGCAAGGTTTGGCCAAATTCGGGTAAGCTAAGCTTTCTCCTTTTAATTTGGACCTTATGGTGTTTTTATGGAGTGTTTTATATGCCCAATAGGTGGCTGGAAATGTGTAAATGTCATAGAAACACTTGACGTTCGAAACAAACTAAATTAGAATCGCTATAGTTGAATTGTCGTCGAAGTAAAGTGTTGTGCTTGTGGTGTACTGCTGCAGGTGTGTGGGGGTTTGTTGCAGGGCCTAAATTTGTTCTAAAAGGGGTGTGGGGGATTCTTTTTTCATCCACATGACCCATCATTTTGTATAATTAAAGGCTTTGCGAAGTAAAGACTAGAAACCCTATTTTGATATTGTAATTTTCGGCAAGTGGTTTGGATCTTGTGTTGTGTAATGTTGCCATGTTTTATGTGTATATATGTTACAGGGTGTTGTTTTTGATTGGATGTAGTGATTAGGGATATAATTGGAAATTTGGATAGGGCATGTTATAGGGGAGGTGCTGCCCAATTTTCGTTAACGTCTTAACTAATTAAAGAACTAGTCGAGGAGACGAACAAGGAAATAGATTCCATGAATACTAAGGTGCAACTTAAGATACTGGAAAGTAAATAGTGGTTGATATTCGTATTACTTCCATGTTGAATAGGTCCAAAGGACGACGAGGCAAACGTGACAAGGAGTAACTCATAAGAGGTATGTGAAGCTTTCTTTTGGCATGTTTTTGGCATAAGTATAAAGCTATTCTTCTCTTTTTTTGGCATGTCTTAAACGTAAGTAATGAATGATATGCATATGAGCTTGGGGTAATTCCATTCATAAATTCCAAGCATGAGCCATGAGTTTCATTGACTTCGTGATATTAGAACTCCTGTAGTAGTTGAGTTGTTGCCTTTTAGGGCTTCTATATGACGAAAGGTAGTATGTGTAAAGCCTGTCTCTTCTTCCATTTGGAATGTCTTAAATGTAAGTGAATTGAGGTATAATATGAGTGTAAAGGCAGTTCCAATTGTAAGTCCCGAGTATAACTTGTGACTCGAGTTCACTCCTAAATGCTAAGGGTCTTGAAGTAGTTGAACTACGACCCTCGAGCCTTCTATAGGTTGAATAGTGATTGGGTGTGTAAGTTCCTAAATCCGGGGTCTCTTAGGCATATTTATGATAATGGTTGGGGGATGTCTGATATGTTACCAAGTCTTACATGCACATATATGCACTGTTATGTGATATGTGGGTCGGGCCGTCGTTCCTCGGCATTATTATATGATAAGCATGCATACGGATCGGGCTATCATTCCTCGGCACTAATATATAATATACGGATCGGGCCGTCGTACTTCGGCATCACTATTATGCAATATACGGATCGGGCCATCGTACCTCGGCATTATTATATGAGAGATGGATTGGGCCATCATTTCTCGGACCCTAGTTACGGCCTATGGGGTTGGGTCGTGATAGTTACTCACTACTCTACTCATGCATACTATAACCCTTCTATCACCGAGTCCCGGGCTGGGGTATGTAGACGTGCACAGTTTACTGCATTATCCACCGAGTCCCTCGCTAACTATATGAGGACATGATAATGTAATGACATGAAAAACTCATCGACTCCCTCACTAGAGGGCCGTGAACATATGTATATATATGATGATGTATTGTAATAAGGTGGTGATGGCGCCGGGCCTATGATGGTCCTACAGATGTGATTCACCGGATCCCTTATAGGGCTGGCTATGTTGTAAAATTTGAGCATGCATGTTTTTATGATTCATAGGGTATAGGTACAGGTTTCTGATTTGATATTTTATCCCATACGTCTCTATTTCAGATATGCTTCCAGTTGTATTATGTTATGTTTTACATACTCAGTATATATATCGTGCTGACCCCCTTTCTTTAGAGGGTTGCGTTTCATGCCGGAAGGTACAAATATAGGTTTTGGGAGTCCGTCAGCTTAGGATTCCGTTCAGCTCAGCAAAAGAGGCTCCATTATATCGGAGCCTAGTTTTCGCCGTTGATTTATATAATTTTTTCTGTTTATCGGAGCCCTATCCCGCTATATATTGTCGTTAATATTTTTAGACCTCTGCAGACCTATATATGTGGGTTGTATATGTCAGTTTGGTTCAGTTGGGTCTACATGATATATGATACGCGTTATTATATTATGGCAGCCTTATCGACTTATATGCCCTTTCATGATGTGATACAAATGAAAGAGGCTACATGTTTATGAAAATATTATCATCTAATAGGATTCTGATACATGATATTATATTTTTTATAGTCTGATTTGACCACAACTGATAGACATGTATACGGGGGTTCAGGTCAGACCCCAGTCGCGGCCTACGGTGTTGGGTCATGACAGATATGGTATCAGAGCAGTTCATCCTTGGATTGTCTGCAGACTGTCTAGTAGAGTCTTGATTATCGATGTGTTGCGCGCCACATCTATAAGCAGGAGGCTACAGGACATTTAGGATATTACCTTTCTTTCACATCTGAGATCGTACTATAGATTCGAGTCATCTGAAGCCTTCTTATACTAACCTTGGATCTTAGCAGGAGGACGACATCAACAGAAGGAAGTAATTGACGACATGAGAAGTTACGAAGCACGCAGGTAAGTAAAGTAAAGGCACGAAAGATATCTATTTGGTAAAGTATTGAAGTAAAATTGAAATGTAAAGTCGAAAACTGAAGGGAAAAGTAGACAGGGAAGTGCAACAGATGCAGTTTGGAGTTGGACATATGAGGTAAGTCCAGTATGTTCATACTATTGTTGATATTGAAAGCCCTGTGTGGCTGTGATATGAGATGATATTGAAAGCCCTGTGTGGCTGTGATGTGATATGAATATGTATATATGTTGTCCCTGTGAGGCATGGTTGGTATTTTCTGCGTGCAGGTTGTGGGATAGTAAGGAGTATAGAGGAAAATCTGCCAAAAAACAAGGAAAGGGAATGAAACAGAGATTCTTAATATGTCTTGGAAGTTGATAACGAGTACCCCTATTATGTTTAACTAAAGCTGTAGGAGGTACTCTTCATGTCATTGATAAAGGGCACTCTTTTTACTTAGGGAAGTTTATTTTGGAGAAACAAAAGCCTATTTGAGTAGTAAAGTTCAGACCACGACATCTCCAACCGTATTTGTGCCATAAAAAAAGAAGAAAAGCTCAGGTTAAAGGGTAAGATGTCCAGCGATTGAGTTTCACTCTTTTTGAAAAGTACCAAGCCCTCAACTCTTAGTTTTAAATTAGATAAGTTGTTCATGACTCGAGGATAAACTCGGGGGGAGACCATGTAGGGAAAGTGTTAAGAAGTACTGTGATATTTAAGGGATTCTAGTTTTCTTCTAACGACGGTTGAAAAGTGCTCTGGGATAGTAGTTTATTAGCTCTCCACCAACTAATTGGAAAAAGAAATTCTAACTGAAGCACCCCAGAGAGCTGTCATAAACTGAATATGAGTATGAACTAAAATGGGGATATATAAGTATGACTTTAAAGGTGTGATACAACAATACGGGGATAAAGTAGGACCGCTAGTAAGGCGCACTTGGTATGGATTGACTAAGTTAAAAGCCTATGTTGGGTACACAGTAAGGGCAAGGGGCATAAGGTATAAAAGAATGTTGCGTGTACACAACGTCGCCCCAAAAATAACAGAATCCTTAGGAGACAAAGATGGCGACTTAAGAAATAAATGGCGCAACTTCCATTCACTCCAAGAAACAAAGGATATAGGTTGGAATAAAGCTACTTCTTCGAGAAAACCTTGGACAGTTATTGTCGGAATACAAGTGTTGCCTAGTTAAAATTTGAGACGACTACCAGTGTGTATTAGCCTTTCATAAAGATAAGTAGAAGGTGGCCTTGGATGAGTTGTTTCCTGGGTCACATTAGTCAAGTACAAATTAGTAGATGAGATATCACCTTATGTATGGGAAGGCTCTTGTCGCTTTGTGATTTAGCCAAGGTTCCGTACATAGATAGTCAGGTTATAAAATATGTAGAGAGATGGAGATATGATATAGTACCAAGTAGATTGGGGAAGGAGGTTGAACAAAATTCAGACTGGACATAGAGACGTAGAATAAGGTATCAGCATATAAAGGTGTAAGTACCCTCTAAAGGGGAGAAGTCAATGAGAAAAATTGCAAGGGTAAGGTGGAGGCAATTAATGTGGCAACATATTTAAGATGGATGTTTAAACTTCAATAAGATCCCTTGCTAAACCAAGTTAGAAAGGTCTGGAAGTCACCAATAATTGGATAGAAGTCAGAATGCTATGTAAGGCAGTGTTAAGAAATTTTTAACAAGATATTGAATGACATCATGCTAGACCAAAAGCCAAAATATTGGCTATAGAGTTGGTCGCAAATGATGTTGCGAGAGATAAATAACCAAGGAAAAGGAATAGAAAGCCTCCTATGGTAGGAGTGAGAAGAGCAAAGAGTGAATAAGGGAAAAGAAAGAAGTATAACAAGACGGGACAAGCTAGTTCCAATGTGAGTGAGATGTGTACAGTAGAATGAATCAGGAGATGGAAAGACTACGTCTACCTCCTACAAATTGTATCAGAATGGTTTTGCAACCTACAGGTATGTATATATAAGTATCAGGCTATGTGAGTAAGTACATGATAAAAGGAATAGGGGTTCAATAACAACAATACAATTAGGATATTTTACATACCCTATCGAGAGATGCGAAGATAGGTTAAGCTAAACTATCGAGATGGAATTAGTACTATGGGCAAAGTAAGACCTGGCCATGGTTGGACCAAAGATCTACCCGACATCGATTGTAGGATGAGGGAGGAAACAACAAGGTAACACTTGAGACCTAGCGAGATGATGCTAAGATATTTCTCAAGTTAAGTTGAGCACCTTCTCATATTCTCATAAAAGTAAAGGATAACACGAGATAACGTATCTAAAGTATTATAAGCTGGGACAAGCTGGGATAAGGAAATTGTGAAATAGTTTAAACCAAGAGGAGCAGAACTAATGGTTACTAAAAGATGGCGGACTTCTATGCCAAATTCCTTCAGAATTATATCAGGTAATGACAGACGGAGCACAGAACGACTATGAAAACCAACTTTAAGGATTGAAAGCCAAAACCCAAAAGGTAGAGTGCTAGTTAAGGTTTTGAAAGGAGTTAAGAAGGACTATACGAGGCTAAAGATTCCCAAATTATCAATGTCATTACGAACCTATTTTATACTCTGCGAGAGTAGGGTGCTATACGGGTTATTGTGAGTAGGCTAATGAACCAACCCATTTGCTTTCAATCAAGACCACCTATGCAGTTGAAACTAGGTGAAGTTATATGTCAAGGAGGTAGTAAGACTCCATGAGGTTCCCCTAACTATTATCTCAAATAGAGGGACTTCAATTATAATTAACATCTAGAGATCAGTCCAAGAAGAGATCGGGAATACAAGTAGGTCTTGGTATCATATTTTTCCCTCAAGCTGCTGGACAAACTGAGTGTACTATCAAAACGCCAGAAGATATATTATGAGCCTATGTGGTTGGCTTTAAGAGTAGCTGGGACGATCGTCTACCACTTATTGAGCTTGCCTACAAGAATGGCTACCATTCCAGTGTATAGATGGCCCCGTACAAGATGTTGTATGGTAGAGTGTGTAAGTCCCCCTATTGGAGAAAAGACTAAAAGGCCCCAACATGATTGAGCAAGTTGTTGACTAGCAGGCTAGAGTTGGCAGAAGTAATATGTAGATAATCGACATCGATAGTCAGGGTTCAAATTAATGATTAGGTGTTCATAACAGGGTCACCCAGGAAGGGAGTAATAAGATTCGGCAAGAAAAGGAAACTTAGCCCAAAATACATTAAACCTTATCAAGTTGTTTGTAAGATGGACAAAGTTGCCTGTAAGTTGAACTTACCACCTGATTACAAAACTATATGCCCAGTACGTCTGATACGGATACTTTACAAATGTACTGGTAATCCACCCAAAGTATGTCCCATAGATGATGTCCACGAAATGGAATCCTACAAGAAACAACCTATCTCCATCTTGGATCGGCAAATTAGAAGGTTGCGAACTAGGATATGACTTCTATCAAGGTATTGTGGCAAAACAAAAACCAAAAAGAGGATGACCTGAGAAGTTAAAAAGGAGAGAGAGATATGTTATCCATACTTGTTCCCTATATGCGAAGGTAATCTAAACCCCTAAATGGATTGAGAGACGACGGTTATACAAAACCTTCAAAATCCTTGTGAAACCCTACGAGTTAAGTTAACATTCGAGGATGAATGTTCTAAAGGGGGGAAGGATGTTACACCCCACACTCTTGAACTCAGAATGTCTCTCAAGCTTCTTAAAAGTTATCAAGTGAGTCGGATAATCTACTACACTATCACAAAACTCTAAGGAAGGGAGAATGCAATACCTCGTGAGAGGGATGGTTGGAAATAGGGCTAGGAGAGTTCAAAAGGAGTTGGAGGCCAAGTAACGAGTCGTAGGACTCGATTTGCCTACGTAAGCTACTAACTTAGGAGTCTTACATACTTAAGTTACTTGATTACATACAAGCTTACGTAGAAAGGATTACATAGGCTCTTAAAATGAGATGAGATTATGAACACATGCAGAAGAGGAGAGACTGACACGTGGCAGCAAGAGGAGGCACCACGTGGTAGCTTGGGAAAGTGACATGTGGAATCAGGTGACCCACCTACTTGGGGTCAAGTAGGTGACCCACATGCTTGGTGATGGGCCCCACAAGGATACGTGGCATCCTAGGAGGCAAGGCATGGGTACGTGGGCCAATAGGGGTTGGACACGTGTCACCCTATGGGGATGATACGTGTCACCTCCAAAGACAACATATATATGTATGTTATGTGACTAATTACTTGTTCTTTATCCAAAAATCAGCCAAGAACAAGAAGAAAAATCTTGAAGCCTAAGAGAGAGAACCTACAGGTTTGAGCAAACAAAGAGGGTAAGTTGCCAATTTTTCTCTATGAATTAATTATTTAAGATATTCCTCGATCACGTGGAGGTATATATATACATATTATGATGACTAGGAAGTCATTTCTTCAGCCCTACACTTAGAAACTTGAAGAGGAAAAATCTAGAGAGCCAAAGAGGAGGGCTACGGGTTTGGTCCCCAAAAGGTAAGCCTCCAACTTTCGTTCCATGAATTAATTATTTAAGGTATCCCAAGGTTATATAACAGTGTTTAATAGCATAAAATCACAATTTGGGTCAGCGGATAAGTGACACAAATAGTCCTCTCCATTTCAGCACATCAAGAGGTTTTCGAAGTGGGTTTTGGAGAGTTTTGGCCAATTTCGGGTAAGGTAAGGATTTTCCTTTCAAATTGGAGGTTATGGTGTTATTATGAAGTGTATTACATGTCTTGTGTGTGGCTGGAAATATGAAAATTTCATAAAGATGCTTGACGTTGGAAATAATCTAAATTGGAGTCGTTATAGTTAAATTGAAGTCGAGTAGGGTGTTTGTTACACCCCGCACTTTTGAGCTCTAAATGTCTCTTAAGTTTCTTGGAAGTTATCAAGTGAGTCGGATAATCTACTACGCTATCAAACAACTCTAAGCAAAGAAGAATGAGATACCGGTGAGAAAGAAGGTTGGAAATAGAGATGTGAGACGTAGGACTTGATCTACCTACGTAAGATACTAATTTAGAAGTATTATACACTTGAGCTACTTAAGGATATACCAATCTTATATAGCACAGATTACATAGGCTCTTAAAATAAGATGAGATTACGAACCCACGGGGAAGAGGAGAAGAAGGACACGTGGCAGCCTAGGAAGGCAACACGTGGCAGAAACTCAAGCAAGCAGGTAATGCACCTACTTGAGGGTGGGCCCCACTAAGGACACATGGCAGCCCCTCATTGGCTGCATAGTTGACGTGGCCTAATAGGGGCTGGACATGTGTCACCCTATGGGGATGACACGTGTCACCTCCTAATGATTTGTATATATGTGTGTTTGGATGACTACTAAGTCATTTTTTATTCTATTTGGAGCTGAAACTTCAGCAAACAAAAGAGAGAAAACGTTGGAGGAAAAAGAAAGGCAACCACAGTTTGGAAGAATTAAAGGTAAGTTCTTCAATTTTTCCTCCGTGAATTAATTGTCTAGGGTGTTCCTCAACCATATTAAGGTGTATATATGTATATTATTATGCTTACGGAACCATGTTTTCAGTTTTACACTTGGAAGGAATGAGAGAAAGCTGAAAAGAAACCTAGAGGGCCAAGAGAGAGGGCTACGGGTTTGGGGCTGCCAAGGTAAGCCTCCGAGTTTCATTCCGTGAATTAATTATTTAAGGTATCCCATGGTTATATAGTGGTGTTTTATAATATAAAATTTCAATTTGGGGCAGCGGAAAAGGGACACAAATAGTCTGCCCCAATTCAGCACCTCAAGAAGTTTCTGAAATGCAGTTTTGGCAAGTTTTGGCCAATTTCGGGTAAGGTAAGGTTTCTCCTTTAAATTTGGACTTTATGGTGTTGTTATGGAGTATGTTACACGACCTATAGGTGGATGTAAATGTGAAAATGTCATAGAAATGCTTGACGTTCGAAACAAACTAAATTAGAGTCGCTATAGTTGAATTGTTGTCGAAGTAAAGTGTTGTGCTTGTGGTGTACTGATGCAGGTGTGTGGGGGTGTGTTTCAGGGACTAAAATTGTTCTAAATTAGGTGTGTTTTCTTCTGGTTTCAGCCACCGACCCCTCGTTTCGTATAATTAAAGGCGTTGCTAAATAAAGTCTAGAAACCCTATTTTGGTATCGTAATTTAGAGCGAGTCGTTTGGAGTTTATGTTGTATATTTTTGGTGTGAATTTCTTGAACATATACTGCAAGTTATTGTTGTTGGTTGGTTTTAGGTATTAGGGGTGTAATTGGAAATTCGGATAGGGCACATTATAGGGAAGATGCTGTCCGATTTTCGTTAACGTCTTAACTAATTAAAGAACTAGTCGAGGAGACGAACAAGGAAATAGGTTCCACAAATACTAAGATGTAACTTAAGATTTTGGAAAGTCAAGAGTGGTTGATATTCGTATTACTTTTGTGTTGAATAGGTTCAAAGGATAACGAGGCGAACGGGATAAAGAGTAACTCATAAAGAGGTATGTGAAGCTTTCTCTTGGCATGTTTTTGGAATAAGTATGTAAAGCTGTCTTTCTTCCCTTTTGGCATGTCTTAGACTTAAGTAAATGGTATGTGAAATGAGGGGATAATTCCATTCCCAGAACTCCAAGTACGCCTCATAACCCCTATCCACTGCTTAGTATTGGAACTTCTGTAAGAATTGAGTATTGCCTGTTAAGGCTTCTACGTGTCAAAAAGTAGTGTGTGGGAAGCTATCTCTCCCTTCTCTTGATATGTACTTGGTATGAAAACGAGACTATGATGCCATAGTTGTTCACCGAGCCCCAGGATGGGCCGGATACAAAATATATACAGGATGAACACATGAAGGGAGGTACATACTATGTAGAGCTTACTCTCTTTCTTTTCTGGCATGTCTTAGTTGTAAGTGAAATATGATACAAGCTCTGGGGTAACTCCATTCTTAAGCATCTCCTATTTACTTTTGAATATCGAACTCTTGTAATAGTTGAACTAGTTCCCTGGAAACTTTTATGTATTAAGGAGATAATGAATGTACAAGCTCCAAGTCTTAAAGACTATATGACACCAAGTGTTTTGATTCCATAAATGATTTGGCCCTATGTTAATACATGTCTAGGGTCCCCGAGATTACAATTAAGACAGCCCATAATGGCATTTAGAGGACACTCGAGATGACTACACCACTACTCGGGTCCTCAGGCAAAAGCTTAACTTTCTTATTCTGTCGAGTCTCCGATATGATTTAAATTGTATATAGTTACTCACTACTCTATTCGTGTATACTGTAAGACTTTTTCGCCGAGTCCCGGGCCGGTTATCAGATTCGTGCAATTCACTGCATTGTCCACTACCCCTTATTAAAGGGCTAGGTTATGTATGTATATATATGATGATGTATTGTAATAAGGTGGTGATGGCACGGGGCCTATGATGGTTTTACAGATGTATTCACCGGATCCCTGGTAGGGCCGGCTATATGGTATAATTTGAACATGCATGCTTTTGTAATTCACAGAGTACAAGTACAAGTTTTTGATTTGATATTTTATCCCCTACTTCTCTATTTCAGATATGCTTCCAGTTGTGCTATGTTATGTTTTACATACTCAGTACATATGTCGTACTGACCCCCTTTCTTTGGAGGGCTGCGTTTTATGCCGTCAGGTACAAATACAGGTTTTGGGAGTCCGTTAGTTTAGGATTCTATTCAAATCAGCTGGAAGAGGCTCTATTATATCGGAGCCTAGTTTTTTATACTGGCCACTGATATGTATAATTGTTTTGTTATTCAGGGGTACGACGGGGCCCCTGTCCCGCCATATGTTGTTGTTAATATTTTCAGAGGTCTGCAGACATGTATATGTAAGTTGTGTATATCAGTTTGATTCAGCTGGGTCTACATGATGTATGATATATGTTATTATGTTATGGCAACCTTTTCAGCTTGCATATTCTTTCATGAGGTGATACAAATGAAAGAGGCTACAGGTTTATAAAAATGTTATTGCCCAATAGGGCTCTGATGCATGGCATTATGTTGTTTATAGTCTGGTTTGACTACACTTGATTTATATGCATTGCATGTCTATAGTTCGACTTGACCACACCTGATAGATATGTATATGGGGGTCCAGGTCATACCTCAGTCGCGGCTTATGGGGTTGGGTTGTGACAGTGTTGTACTGTGGTGCTGCGGCTGTAGGTGGGGTGGTGGTGTGTTGCAGGGATAAAAAGTGTTCTAAGGGAGGTATGGGAGATGCTGGTTGCAGCCATACGATCCTCCACTTCGTACGGTTAAAGGTTTTACAAAATAGAGACTAGAAACCCTATTTTGGTATCATGATTTTCAGCAAGTTATTTAGAGCTTGTGTGGTGTAATGTTGCTATGTTTTGTGAGTATATGAGCTGCATGTTATTGTTGTTGGTTGTCTTTAGTACTTAGGAATGTAATTGAAAATTCAGATAGGGTATGTTATAGGAGAAGTGCTGCCCGATTTTCGGAAACGCCTTAACTAACTAAAGAACTAGTCGAGAAGACGAGAGAGAAAATGAGTTCTATGAATACTTGGGTGCAACTTAAGATGCTGAAAAGTCAAGGGTTGTTGATATTCATATTTCTTCCATATTGAATAGGTTCAAAGGACGATGAGGCGAACGTGATAAAGAGTAACTCGTAAGAGGTATGCGAAGCTTTCTCTTGGCATATTTTTTGCATAGGTATGTAAAGCTAACTCTCTTTCCTTTTGGCATATCTTAGCCTTAAGTGAATTGTATGTGAAATGTAGGGATAATTCCATTCCCAGAACTCCACGTACGCCTCATAATCCCTATCCACAGCTTGATGTTGGAACCCCTGCAAGAATTGAGTATTGGCTTTCAAGGCTTCTACGGGTTAAAGAGTAGTGTATGGGAAACTATCCTTCCTTTCCCCTGAGATGTATTTGGCATGAAAATAAGGTTATGATTCCATGGTTGTTCACCGATCCCCATGATGGGCCAGGTACAAAATATGTACATAATGACCACCTGAAGGAAAGTACAGACTATATAGAGCTTATTCTCTTTCTTCTTTTGGCATGTCTTAGTTGTAAGTTAAATATGATATGAGCTCCGGGGTAATTCCTTTCTTAAGAATCTCCTATTTACTTCTGAATATTGAACTCCTATAGTAGTTGAACTATTTTCCTAGAAACTTCTATATGTTAAAGAGGTACCAAATGTACACGCTCCAAGTCTTAAAGACTATATGATAACAAGTGTTTCTAGTTTCATAAGAGATTTGTCCTTATGTTAATACATGTCTAGGGTCCCCGAGATTACAGTTGATATAGCCTATAATGGCATTTAGAGGGCACTCGAGATGACTACACTACTACTCAGGTCCTCAGATGAAAGCTTAATCTTCTTATACGGTCAAGTCTTTGATAATGTTTTAAATTGCATATGGTTACTCACTACTCTACTCGTGCATACTGTAATCCTTCTATCATCGAATCTCGGGCTGGGGTATGTAGACGTGCGCAGTTCATTACATTATCCATTGAGTCCCTCACTAAAGGGCCGGGTACACTATACGAGGACATGATAATGCAATGACATGAAAACTCACTGAGTCCCTCACTAGAGGGCCGAGTACATATGTATATATATGATGATGTGTTGTAATAAGGTTGTGATGGCGCCGGGCTTATGATGGTCCTACAGATATGATTCACTGGATCCTTGATAGGGCTGGCTATATTATATAATTTGAGCATGCATGTTTTTAGGATTCATAGGGTACAGGTACAGGTTTCTGATTTGATATTTTATCCCCTACGTCTCTATTTCTGATATACTTCCAATTGTATTATGTTATGTTTTACATACTCAGTACATATGTCATACTGACCCCCTTTCTTTGAGGGGCTGCATTTCATGTCGGAAGGTACAAATATAGGTTTTGGGAGTCCATCAGCTTAGGATTCTGTTCAGCTCAGCTGGAAGAGGCTCCATTATATCGAAGCCTAGTTTTCACCACTGATTTATATAATTATTTCTATTTATCCAGGGGTACGGTGGGGGCTTTGTCCTGCCATATATTATTGTTAATATTTTTTGAGGTCTGCAGACCTATATATATGGGTTGTATATGTCAGTTTGGTTTAGCCCGATCTACATGATATATGGTATGCGTTATTATGTTATGGCAGCCTTGTCGGCTTGCGTGCCCTTTCATGATATGATGCAAATGAAAGAGGCTACATATTTATGAAAATGTTATCACCCAATAGGATTCTGATGCATGGTATTATGTTGTTTATAGTCCGATTTGACCATAATTGATAGACATGTATACGAGGGTTCAGGTCGGACCCCAGTCATGGCCTACGGGGTTGGGTCGTGACACATACTTTATCCTAACATATTTATCACTTAAGTGTAAGCACAGAGGGACATATAGTGTCACTTTTCGAGACTACCTCCTAGTTATAGCATGGTGTTTAGAGTCACAAGTGACCCTAAGCTAACCTTTGATACTGGCATAAGTTATGAGCAACTAAAAATAGATATGTATACGAGCTAAAATGATTGAGCGGAAGCATAATTATGGACTAAAATATTTCAATACATTACTGAACAAAGTTTTTTATATAACTATTGTATTCTGAAAAGAAACTGAAAGTAAGTAGATTGAATACAATGACTCTAACTAACTATCTATGAAGCTTCTACTAATAGGTAATCGAGACATGACCCCATGTTTCTCTCAATCAATATAATATGAATAGAAATAATATACTAGAACTATAAATTGGCTTGAGTCCTTGAATGAAGAGAAGTCATCACCTGCTGGCCATAAGTTGTGGTATGCCTCACTAGGATCTTGATAGTAAGCACCTGAATATACATCACTTGAAAAATATAGGCAGAAGAAGTATGCGATCAATACTTTGAATGTATTGAGTATGTGAGATATGCATGATAATCTGTAAAGCTGATCATGATGAATATGAGATGCTAAACTAAATATAGAGCTGAAATACATGAAATGATAAAATGACCAAGTAGTAAAACATGCAACTGATAAGTATTGAAACTGAAAAAATTGAATGCAAGGTCAATGCAATAATCTGAAACTGGACTATGGAAGATACTATTAACCAAGCTTAACATGGAGTTTGATGTATAATTTTCATCAAAAAAAGGGCCCAATCAGGATATGCTTATCTAATCTGACATTGATGTGAGGTCAAAAATTTATATATTTAATCATTATTTTCTTCAAATTTAGTCTTTTTATAATTTTTTTTTTATTATTCTTATATTGACCATTTTATTTGTAAGATTAAAATGGTGTGGAGATGAATAAATTTGGAGCACAAATGAATTAAAAATCTAAAATAATATAAGGAAAATAACCAGACAATTAGTGGATTAAATTCAATATAACAATGTATTTATATATATACAACAAAGAGCATCTAAACGAGATGTTGGAATCACTTACCTGCCACATGGCATGTGATGAAGACCCTATCAAAATATTGAGTATGCGGCCATAAGTTTCTAGCAAATGTGTGCACACGCAAACCTAATTCTATTCAATTTTGGGTTTTCCAATTTGTTTTGGACCAAGTTAGTTTATTTGCTGTTATTCTACATTTATAAATGGTCCATCAGAATAATTTTTACATAACTTAGAACTTGATAATTTTGGAAGATATGTCGAGCTAGGAGCCGCGGTGGAGGTCGAAAAATTTTGGCTTATTTTTTCTCCTTTATTATTTATTTGTATTCTTGATTTTATAAGATTTTCGCTATTGTTCTTGAATTTTCATAGTTAATAACAATAAGTTCATTCTTATAAATTCTATTATGATTTTTTCAAGCATGAGTAGCTACACATCATAAGTAGGATTGTTGGAATCATGATCAATTAACAAAGTATGTTAATGTAAATAAAGTGATTCTTGAACGGTTTTCATGCATGTATGTTTTTTCTCTTTGATTTGATTGCTTTCTAATGCATGCATATGTTAGAACTCATCTTATTCTTACTTGGTAAACTAAAGAAGTAATGAATGCGAAAATAAATTATACAACAGAGATTTGAGTCTATCAACCATCATCTAATAACTTGACCTTGTCTCAGAATAGTTAATTTGAGATCAAAGATAAGGATTAGTAAAGTAAACACCCATAGACGGACCAAGTTGTATGGTGATTAATAAGTGGATATTTCTACCATCTTTTCTCATCTTTAAGCTTCATTATTGCCTTGTTTATTTGTGAATTGGTGCATTTGATGTGGTTTTCTTTATTTTTTTTGCAAGAAAATGAAATATAGAGTAGATTGGGAAGATAGAAGAAGAAACCAAGTGAAAATAATGCCAAATGGAGGCTAACATGGAAAATCAGAAATGGCAACATTTTGTACAATGCAACCATAGGGTCAAACTGTCAAGATCGCGGTCAACCAATAAATTCTTCATCGTGATCGTGTGTCAAGAGGTCGCATTTGCAAAAGTATAGATAAATTTGACTTCGCAATCGTGGTCAAATTCTTGCGACCATGAAGAGTAATTCTGCCAGGCATCAAGGCATTTCTGGAAATTCACAAACTGATCCCAAAATTCGATATACACTCATGCACAACCATTTTGGAGATTATGCTTGGATATTTTTGAACTTTTGACATATGTTTGAGAGCAAGGTTCTTAAACCAACACCTTAGAGTGAAGTTGAATGCTTGATTTGTAGTTATTTTTCACCCTTTCTTCAACTCTTTGCTTTGTAATGCTTAAAATTTAGGTGTAGTTGTTATTTTGTGATTTTGATATTGTGTTAATGATATACAATATTTGGGTTGTTGATTTTTATCTTAAAATTTCCAGCATATCATTCATGAGCATTCATAAGGTAAGTAAAGAAATAAAGCAAGACATAAACATGGAAATAAAGTCTCAATAAAGGAGAAAAAATCTCAAACTTAAATAAAATACAACATAGACTCATCTAACATGCCTCTACTAACTAGATGGGGGTGTAAGACTAGCTCCTAGCTCACCGATGAAAACATAAGAAAAGTCATAAAAGTGATGAAAAGATAATAGTCTTGACCTCGAAGCATGAGGACTCACCAACAATGGAAAAGTAAAACTTAACTCTAGCCACGAATGAGAGGTGCGCGAAGATTGTCCGACCCTACATTATGATATAATTGTCACAAGCTGACTTAGGGCCTAGCCATAATATGATGATTAGAATCCCGAAGGACTCCAACTAAGCCTCTTAGCATAATATTTATGATCATACATAAGGTATATGAGATAAGTAAACAAGAATCAATGATACAGAAGCATAGTTTAAAATAGAATATAAGTCTCAAAATGAGAAATGATAATACATACTCTTTTACTATCTAACATGCCTCTAATAACTCGATGGGGCATAAGACAAGCTCTTAACTCACCCATATAGACAACATAAGAGAATGAAGTAACAACTGTCAAGATAAGAAATAAGTGTCATGTCCTCGAACTAAGAAGACTCACCAACAGTAAGAAGTAAATAGTAGATCTCTAGCGACGAGCAAAAAGAGGATGAACGTGATCGTTGATCCCTACATTATGATATAATGTAGGAAAAAAGTATGCGTTAGTACATGGAATGCACTAAGTATGTGGGGATATGCATGAACAATAAACATAGGACATAATCAATATGAATCATAGGATACAAAACTAATATCTTTAAAACATGAATAACGTGATGAAAATATTAAAATATTTATCTCATTGGTCAATGCATCAAAAGAATCTCATAATCATCATAAAAACTCATAACTCGATTGAAACTATATGGGATAGACCTTTAACCGAAATATAAGACCATGCTATCTAATACATGGAATCTGATGACTCTTACATTGAGACAGAGGAGGCTACCTTGTCATGGTTAACTGGGTTATGTGGATCCACTAGCTTCACCATATTGGTATATGTAAGCCTACATGGGCAATGTAGTTTGGGATTAAAGGTTACTACTAGGATTTTTTTAGGTAACTAACTACATTACTGGATTGAACCCCATTAAAAGTTCTCTCGGTGCTTAATCAGTATCCTAATGAAACTCATAAAATATGATCATAAATATCATAGGAACAGATAGTAACTACCTACCAATCCATCTTTACAAAACATCATAAAAATAGCTCATATAACATCATCATAGTAAAAATCATAGGATTCACTCATCTATCTTATTGTTATATCCCATACTTCTGTACCTTGAGACGTGTTCTTAAGCCTCTTAAAAATAGCCATGTGATCCCTATTATCTATAGTGTTACCAAATAACTCTTAGGAAGGGAGGATGTGATGCCCCATGATAGTGAAGGTTGGAAATAGAGTTATAAGTATTTGAAAGGAGTTGGAGGCCAACTAACAAATCGTGGAACTCGACTTGCTTGCGTAAGCTATCAGCTTGGATGTTTTATATAACTAAGCTACTTGAGTACACATCGAGCTTAAGTAGCAAGGAAAACATAGGCTCTTAAAGTGAGACGAGATTACGAAACCACAGAAGAGAAATAAGGAGACGACGTACCTACTTAAAGCAAGTAGGTGATTCACCTACTTGAAGCAAGTAGGTGACTCAACTACTTGGGGTGGACCCTATGCTGCCAAGTGGCAGCTTTGGGTTGGAGGCATGAATGAGGTGGCACCCTAAGGGGCTGCCATGTATCACCCCCAGGGGGCTTCCATGTGTCACCTTCTAAATGAGGGATATATACATGTGTAATATGCTGAAAATGTTTCATTTCTTCATCCTTTCACTTTAGAAAACTTAGAGAAACTAGAGAGAAGGCTAGAGGCAGCCACAAATTTTGCCAAGAAGAGGTAAGTCCTCCGATTTCATTTCGTAAGTTAAGTGTCTAAGGTATTCTTAAGTTAAGCAATGGTGTTTAACAACATAAAATTTATCGTTGGGGCAACAAGGAGGTTTTTGTTCTTGTTAGCAAACCCATTTTTTAAATGGGACTGCTGTTAGTAATACTAGTATAACTCCTTGGGTAAAGCTTCGTTTCGAGTGATTCAAGATGTTTTAGAAAGATATTTCATAGGTATATAACTTTAATTAGCCTCTAAAACCCAGTTTTGCTTTTATCTACTCGAAAAAGGGTGATGAAGTATAGGGGAGGTGCTGCCCATATTTTGTTTTGGAAATCCTACACGAACTGCTGTTGGTATTTTGGGTATACTATTTTGTAAAAAATTGATGTAGGGGTAATTCGAAATTGTATGAGACCCTAAGACACATGTATATAAATTTTATGAAGGCCACAAATACGTTTTCCCTCAATTAACCCTTCGAAACTAAGCGACAATACAAGACAATAGGCTGTTTAGAATTCACGTTTTGATAGTTTTGGTGAGTTTTGGCCAATTTCGGGTAAGGTAAGGTCTTTAATTTCAATTTGGAGGTTATGGTTTTGGTATTAAGTGTATTATATATTGTTTAAGTGGATAGAAATGTGAAAATATCATAGAAATGCTTGATGTTGGAAACAATCTAAAAATGAAGTCGTTATAGTTAAATTGTAGTCAAAATGAGACGTTGTGCGTGTGGGGTGATGCTGCAGGTGTGTGGTGGTATGTTTCAGGGCCTAAAAGTATTCTAAAATAGGTTTGGGAGCTGCTGGTTGCATCCATACGACCCTCCGCTTTGTACGGTTAAAGGTTTTACAAAATAGAGATTAGGAACCCTATTTTGGATATCGTAACTTTGAGCGAGTCGTTTGGAGTTTTTATTGTGCAATGTTGATGTGAATTGCTTATATATATGCTGCAGGTTGTTGTTTTCAGTTGGCTGTAGTGATTAGGGATGTTATTGGAAATTCAAATAGGGCATGTTATAGGGGAGGTGCTGCCCGATTTCTAATAAGGACTTAACTAACTAAAGAACTAGTCAAGAAGACGAGCGAGGAAATGAGTTCTATGATTACTCGTGTGCAACTTAAGATGTTGAAAAGTAAAGGGTTGTTGATGTTCGTATTTCTTCCATTTTGAATAGGTTCAAAGGACAATGAGGCGAATCTGACAAAGAGTAACCCGTAAGAGGTATGTAAAGCCTCTCTCTCTCTTTTCTTTTGGGCATGTCTTAGATTTAAGTGACAAATGATATGTGCATGAAGTCTGGGGTAATTCTATTCATGTTCTCTGAACATGATTAAGGATTCATAATTCATTTTCACTTTTGAATGTTAAGACTCTTAAAGTAGTTAAGCTCCCATTCCTCAAGTCTTCTATATGCTGAAAAGTAGTGTATGTAAAGCTTATTCCTTCTCTTGGCATGTCTTTGGCGTAAGTACGTAAAGTTTATATCTTCCTTTCTTTTGGCATGTCTTCAAGTTAAGTAGTGAATGATATGAGCTTGAGGGGAAATCTACTCATATATGCCAAGCATAATTCACAGTTCATATTTATTTCTTGATAATAGAACTCTTACAGTAATTGAACTAGGGCTTCTTAAGCCTTCCATACGTTAGGAAGGGATGAGTATGTAAAGCTTAACTCTTCTTTTCTCTTGGCATGTCTTAGACATAAGTGGTTGTTATATGTAATATAGGGATAGTTCCATTCTTAAAACCCCGAGCATGACTCATTAATCCTATTCACTTCTTGATGTTAGAACTCCCGCAATGGTTGAGTTATGGTCTTGTAAGCCTTTTACGTGATACAAAGTAATACACGTGAAGCCTATCACTCCCTTTTCTTGAAATGGCTTAATATAAGTGAAATGCTGTATAATATGAGTTAGAGACAATTCCATTTATAGGTTCTGGATATGACTCATGACCTGTACTCACTTTTGAATGATAAGAGTCTTAAAGTAGTTGAACTATGACCGTCGAGCCTTCTATAGGCTGAATAGTGATGGAATGTGTAATCTCCTATACCTAGGGGATCTTGAACATACTCTATGGTGATACCTAAGGGATGTTTGATATGTTATAGAGTTTTACGTGCACGTATATGCATTGTTATGTGATATGTGGATCGGACCATCGTTCCTCGGCACTATTAAATAATATATATGCATATGGATCGAGCCATCATACCTTGGCATTATCATACGATATACGGATCAGGCCATCATACCTCAGTATTATCATATGATATACGGATTGGGTCGTCGTACCTCGGTATTATCATACAATATATAGATCGGGCCATCGTACCTTGGCATTATCATATGATATACGGATCGGGCCATCATTCCTTGGCATTATTACATAATATGTGGATCGGGCCGTCGTTCCTCGACATTATCATATGATATATGGATTGGGCCATCGTTCTTCGCCATTATTACATGATATGTGGTTCGGGCCGTCATTCCTTGGCATATGCTGGCTATATACATGGATCAGGCTGTATGTTCCACAGTGATAATGGCATATATATGCCTATCATGATAGATGATGATTTGTAAGACAAAGTTCTCGAGCGGGCCGGATACGGTACGATATAATGGTATACATGACTTTATTTTGTGAGGTGCAGGTACAGTACCCTATTAAATATTATACTTGGTTTTCTGCATCCTTGTTTCAGTTGTTATCTCAGTTATGTTAGGCTTATATACTCAGTACATATATCATACTGACTCCCTATTCTCGAGGGCTATGTTTCATGCCCACAGGTACAGATATAAGTGTTGGGAGTCCGCCAGCTTAGGATTCCACTCAGCCAGTTTGGAAGGAGCTCCATTGATTCAGAGCCGAGTTGTACTACCAAACCTCCTATGTATGTATTTGTTTATTCAGGGGTATGGCGGGGGCCCTATCCCGCCATATGTTACTATTAATGTTCTTAAAGGTCTATAGATATATGTGTGGGTTATATGTGTAAGTTCTGTTCAGTTATGTCTATATGATGTATTGTAAATATTAAGGTACTATGACAGCCTTGTCGGCTTACACGCCCTTTCATAATAAGATATAAATGAAAGAGGCTACAAGTATGAAAATGCTAGGACCCACTGGGGTTTTTATGGATGGTTCTTATATTAATCATTACATCTGATAGATACAGATACGGGGGTCCAGGTCGGACCCCAGTCGTGGCCCACGAGGTTGGGTCGTGACACTTATAACTCATGCAATATGGGTATAGGCTTTCCATCATTACATATCTTTGACTTAGCTTTCCCTATCATCAACTTTGCTTGAAACATCATAGAATCATCATTCATAAACTTCCTTTCATAGAGCATCTTTAACTATTCATAAAGCTTTCATAAAATATAACTTGAAAATCTTGATCATATCTCATAAATCATGTTTGAAACTAGTATATAGAATGGGTCATTGAAATTCAACTTGAAATCATGAAATATGATGTGAATCATGCATAATTAGGTTAGTAGCATTGAAGAATATCATAATTGAAAAGACACAATGCAAATCATGAAATTAGGGATTTTAATTGAAGAAATCATAAGAGAATTGTGAAGAGATCTTTAGGATTCCATGGGTGAAAGGAACCAATGGATGAAGTCCCAAATACATTGACCTTGATGAGCCCTATATTGCAAAGAATGGAGGCCTGACCTCGAAGGAATCCCTTGAATTGCTTGAGGAAGAAGAAGACCTTAGAGAGAAAACTTAGGAGAGAAGGTTATGTGATTTATGGATTATGGAGAGAATATGAGGGTTAAAAGACATTAGGGCAATTAATAGGTAGGAATCTAGTCCCATAAACAATCCACATTTATTAATGAAGAATAGGGAAAAGACTGAAATAATCCTCATTAAAACTGAATTCAAAACCCATAACGGGTCATTACCATGGACCGCTGTGGTCAATACGGTCTGTGGTCCCCTCCGTGGTGAGGGAATTGGCTTTTTAAAAAAAGGGATTTTGCAAGGCTGCCCATCATGAGACCCACCATGGCCTGTTATGGGCAACACGATCCTTGGTGGTTGCCTTGTACTTGCATTTTTGGGGTTTACATAGATGGTTTGAGGACCTCCTCCATGGAGACCTTCACGATTCGTGGAGGTCACTACAGTTTGTTAACATGGGTCGTGAAAGTAACCTTGATAGGAGGCCTGTAGAGGAGCTCACCACGGGGGCCATTACTGTTATACCCCATGCTTTTATATATTCAGGATGTTTGTTTTTTTAAGCTTCTCTAAAGTTTCCATGTGATCCATATTATCCATGACATTACCAAATGATCTGAAGGAGGGGAGGATGTAATGCCCCATATTTTACATAGACTAGTTCTATGTGAGTAGTGATGGTTGGAAATAGGTTTGGAAGGATTTGGAAGGAGTTGGAGGCCAAATAATGAGTCGTGGTAATCAACCTACTTGCTTAAGCTACCGGGTTGGATGTCTTACATAATTAAGCTACTTGAGTACATATCGAGCTTAAGTAGCAAGGATCACACAGGTTATTAAGGTGAGACTAGATTATGAACCTACGAAAAAGAGTAAGTAGGTGACACACCTACTTAGAATGAATGGGCTGTATTTTATAAAAAGAGCAAGTAGGTGATGCAACTACTAAGTGGACCCCACCAAGACATGTAGTAGCAGCTGATTGGAGCATGGATGGGATGGACATGTGCCACCCTTAGGGGCTGGACATGTGTAGGGGCTAAAAATATGTCACCCTTAGGGGTTGGACATGTGTCACTCTCAAGGTATGTGTATAAAAGTCTACACTAATGACTAAGAGCTCATTTTTAGCTCATTCTTCTTCTTCTTCCTAACTTAGAGAAAAATAAAGAGACAGAGAGACTTGGAACTTCAGCCATGGCTAGCTGAACTTGTACCCCTAATTAGTGATCCAAAACTAATCTTTACAAGGTAATCCCACACTTAGAAAGTCTATAACAATGTGGGGTGATCCTAGGAGCAACAAATTGAGTTAATTGAAGCCATCAATTTCAGCCAAGTTGAGGAATCAAATTGTGAGGGTAAGGTCTAATCATGTTTTTACACATTCTAGTAAGGGTTTAGATGTATTGTAAATGTGTAAATATAAATTGAATCCATGGAATTATAAAGGTTGATGTTAAAGTATTGTTGAGCCACATAAGGGGGCTGTTGTAGTTGGAATTGATGAATTAATTTTAAGTAGTATTTTGGTGGTTGTTATCTTGAATTATGTGATGTGAGTAAAGGAATTAAATGGTTAAAGTTGGGGTTGAATTCATTTTGTGGTCTATTGTAGAACTTATGGTGATATTAACATGGTTTTCTTGCATGTGAATGAATGATATTGTGGTCGCGTGTGGGCTAGTATAAGTTACAAATTTGGATTAAAATATGGTATGAGATAGCATATGAGAAGCATATGTGGTTTGCTTGGTATATTCGTAGGTGTTCGTAAGACTTTCGGGCAGAATCAAAATTATGTAAACTAAATTGGATTGATTGTTGTTTTTCTATTATGGTTATGGATTATGTGTTAAAAGTAAAGGGAATTGCATATGTTAATGTTAACTTTCCATTTGGGTCATATTGGGGACTGTTTTGGTACGTTGTTATTCTTGTTGAGCTCAAAAGATTAATAATAGCTAAAGTTATACATTGTGTTGCGTGTTGGCCGAGCTGTTGTGTTAAAGGGTTATGATCAAATATTATGTGTGGGCGGATTCGGCATAGCAAGTGGGCTGTCCGACATGTTTCGAGTCTTGTCTTGAATAGCCTCAATGTGATATAGTACATGAACGTGTGGGTATTAATGTTGGCTTAGTTTTTACGAAGTTGATTTGAATATAAGGGAAATGTCGCCTAATTTTCCAAAAAAGAGTTACTAACATTAGAGTACGTTTTGGACCTTAACGTAAATTAAACATAGTTCTTTACATTTTAATATAGGTGGAGATGCTTCGGGCAGCGTATAGATATTGTGTTGTGAATAAGTGCTAAAGGTATGTAAAGTTATCCCTCTTTTCTTTTGGCATGTCTTAGATATAAGTGATATATGTGTCATGACCCAACCCCGTAGGCCGTGAGTGGGGTCCGACCTGGACCCCCCGTATACGTATCTATCAGCTATAGGAAGTTGAGCCATGCGTGAGGTGATACTAAACATGAAAACCCCAATGGGTCAAAACCTTTTCATGTACATGTAGTGTTACACCCCACACTTCTGAACTCGGAATGTCTCTTAAGATTCGTGGAAGTTATCATGTGAGTCAGAGAATCTACTACACCATTAAACAACTCTAAGGAAAGAAGAATGCGATACCCCGTGAGACGGAAGGTTGGAAATAGGTCTAGGAGAGTCCGAAAGGAGTTGGAGGCCAAGTAAGGAGTCGTAGGAATCGATTTACCTATGTAAGCTACTAACTTAGAAGTTTGACATACTTAGACCACTTGAGTACATACCAAGATTATGTAGTAAGGATTACACGGGTTCGTAAAATAAGACGAGATTACGAACCCATGGGGAAAAAGAGAAGATGACACATGGCAGCAAGAGGAGGCGCCACGTGGCAGCCTAGGAAAGTGACATGTGGTAGAAGGTGACCCACCTGCTTGGGGTCAAGTAGGTGACCCACCTACTTGGGGGTGGGCCCCACCAAGGACATGTGGCAGCCTAGGAGCTATGACATGGATACGTGGCCCAATAAGGGCTGGACACGTGGCACCCTATGAGGATGACATGTGTCACCTCCTAAGAAAACATATATATGTATGTTATGTGACTATTAACTTCAGTTCTCTGCCAAAACTTCAGCCAAAGAGCAAGAAAAGAAAGAAATGTAGAGAGGAAAAAAGAAGGCAACCACGGTTTTGGAGAATTCAAGGTAAGTTCCAATTTTTCTCCATGAATTAATTATATAAGGTATTCCTCAACAACATGGAGATGTATATATGTATTTTATGATGCCTACGGAACCATTTCTTCAGCCCTACACTTGGAAAAGATAGGAGAAAGTTGAAGAGAAAAACGCTAGGGGCAAGAAAGGAGGGCTATGGGTTTGGGGCTGCCAAGGTAAGCCTCTAACTTTCATTCCGTGAATTAATTATGCATGGTATACCATGGTGATATTATGGTTTTTAATAAAAAGAAATTTCAATTAGGGGCAGCAGAGAAGTGGCACAAACAGTCCGCTCCATTTCAGCACGTCTAGAGAAGTTCCGAGTCGCAATTTGGCTGTTTTGTCCAATTTCGGGTAAGGTAAGGTTTCTTCTTTGAATTCGGACTTCATGGTATTGTTATGAAGTATTTTACATGCCCTATAGGTGGATGGAAATGTAAAAATGTCATAGAAATGCTTGACGTTGAAGACAGTCTAAATTGGAGTCGTTATAGTTGAATTGTCGTCGTAGTAAAGTGTTGTGCTTGTGGTGTGCTGCTGAAGGCGTGTTGTGATGTGTTTTAGGGATGGAATATGGTCTAAATAGGGCGTGGTTTCTTCTGGTTTCAGCCACACGACCCCTCGTTTCGTATAATTAAAGGTTTTACAAAATAGAGATGAGAAACCCTAATTTGGTATCGTAATTTTCAGCAAGTTGGTTGGAGTTGGTATTGTATAATGTTTCCATGTTTTGTGTGAATATGAGCTGCAGGTTATTGTTGTTGGTTGTCTGTAGTACTTAGGTATGTAATTAGAAATTCATATAGGGCATGTTATAGGGGAGGTACTGCCCAATTTCCGATAACGCCTTAACTAGCTAAAGAACTAGTCGAGAAGACGAGCGAGGAAATGAGTTCTATGAATATTCGTGTGCAACATAAGATGCTAAAAAGTTAGGGATGGTTGTTATTTATATTGCTTCCGTATTGAATAGGTTCAAAGGACAACTAGGTAAATGTGACAAAGAGTAACTCGTAAGAGGTATGTAAAGCCTGTCTCTCTTTTCTTTTGGGCATGTCTTAGATTTGAGTGACAAATGATATGTGTATGAAGCTTGGGGTAATTCTATTCATGAGCTCTGAACATGATTCATGATTCATAATTCGTGTTCACTTCTGAATGTTAAGACTCTTAAACTGGTTAAGCTCCCATTCCTCAAGTCTTCTATATGCTGAAAAGTAGTGTATGTAAAGCTCATTTTTCCTTTATTTTGGCATGTCTTAGTCTTAAGTGGAGTGTATATGTAATGTGGGAATAATTCCATTCATAGAACCCCGAGTATGGTTCATCAATCTTATTCACCTCTCGATATTAGAACTCCTACGATAGTTGAGTTATGGACTTGTAAGTCTTCTACATGACTAAAAGTAGTATACATGAAGCCTATTCCTTCCTTCTCTTGAAATAGTTTAATGTAAGTGAAGCAATATATGATATGAGTGAGAGGTAATTCCCTTTATAGGTTCCAGGTATAAATCATGAATTAGACTCACTTTTGAATGATAGGGGCCTTGAAGTAGCTGAACTACGATCCTTAAACCTTCTATAGGCTGAATAGTGATCGGATGTGTAAGCTCTTATACCTAGGGGCTCTTGAACATACTGTATGATAATATGTTGAGAGATGTTTGATATGTTACCAAGTTTTACGTGCACGTATATTCATTAATATATTATATAGGGATCAGGCTGAACGTTCCTCAGTACTAACATGTTATATGTATAGGAATCAGGCTGTACGTTCCTTGGGACTAACATATTATATATAGGGATCGGGATACGTTCCTCGGTACTAACGTATTATATGTATAGGGATCGGGCCGTACGTTACTCGGCACTAACCTGTTATATATATGGATCGAGCCGAACGCTCCTCGGCACTAACCTGATGTAATTGGATCGGGCTGTATGTTCCACAACGCTAACAATATGCATATCCCTATCATGATAGATGATGTATTTGTAACCCTAATTCCCCGAGCGGGCCGCATACGGTACATGATAATGGTCTACATGACTTTATTTTGTGAGGTGATGCTATACTTAATTTCCTGCATCCCTATTTCAGTTGTTATGTCAGTTATGTTATGCTTATATACTCAGTACATATGTCGTACTGACCCCTCCTTTCTTTGGGGGGCTGCGCTTCATGCTCATGGGTACAGACGCAGGTGTTGGGAGTCTGCCAATTTAGGATTCTACTCAGCTATATTGGAAGTGCTCCACTATTTCAGAGCCTAACTTTTGATGTTGGTCATTTGATATATATATTTGTTTATTTAGGGGTACGGCGAGGGGCCTGTCCCGCCATATGATACAGTTAATACTCTTAGAGGTTTGTAGAAATGTGTATGTAGGTTGTTTGTAAGCTTATTCCAATTGCGCCGATATGATGCGTTGTAAATATTTTTATGTTATGGAAGCCTTGTCGGCTTGCGTGCCCTTTCATGATATGATATGAATAGAAACGGCTATATATACATGAAAAAGCTTTGATCCATTGGGGTATTTGGCGTGTACTATCACATTATACATAGTTCAACTTGACTATAGCTAATAGATACGTATACGAGGGTCCAGGTCGGACCCTAGTCGGGCCTACGGGGTTGGGTCTTGAAATGTAGCCTCTTTCATTCATACCATACCATAAAAGGGAACGCAAGCCGACAAGGCTTCCATAACATAAAACATTTGCAATATGTCATATAAGCACAACTTAAACAACTTACAAGCAACCTACATACACATGTCCACAGACCTATACGAATAATAATAGTAACATATGACGGGACAGGGCCCCCGCCGTACCCCTGAACAAGCAAATATATACATAGGAGGGTCAATACCCAAAAAGCTAGGCTCTGGAATAGTAGAGCACTTCCAATATAGCTGAGCGGAAATCCTAAGCTGGCGGATCTCCAAAATGAACAGCTGTACCTACAGACATGAAATGCAGCCCCCTAGGGAATGGAGGGTCAGTAGGATATATGTACTGAGTATGTAAAGCATAACACAACATAACTAAGACAACACTAAAGTAAGGATGCAGGAAACAAGTATGACAATTAACAATTCCCTATACCTGCATCTTATGAAAAGAGGGCATGTATATCATCCTTACACATCACTCCTGGCCCGCTGTGGGACTCGGTGTTACCATATCATTGTATACGACATCATTTCATACATTATAAGTATGTCACCATGTTTTCATATGTATGCCTATCTATCATATCCAGCCCTTTAGTGAGGGTCTCGGCGAAAGAGTGGTGTACATGTCATACCGCACCCGACCCACTATGGGACTCGATGCCATTATCATATATTAAAATATGCTGAGGAACATTCGGCCCGATCAATAATTTAAAATAGTGTCGAGGAACGTATGGACCGATCCATATTTTAAAACAATACCGAAGAACATATGGCCCAATCTATATTTTCCATTATATCATCATATATATATCCGGCTCGGGACTCGATGACGAGCATCATCATATACGGCATCATTGTATGCTTTACTTTATCATATACAATATTTTATCTTTGTATACTTCATACATATATATATAATGTCATGACCCAACCCCATAGGCCGCGACTGGGGTCCGACCTGGACCCCTCATATACCTAACTATCAGCTGTGGTCAAATTGAACTGTAAATAAAATAATATCATGTAACAGAGCCCCATTGGGCGATAATATTTTCATAAACCTATAACCCTTTTCGTTTGTGTCGTAACATGAAGGGAACGCAAGCCGACAAGGCTGCCATAACATAATAACATATACCATACATCATGTAGACCCCGCTGAATCAAACTGATATACACAACCCACATATACATGTTTGCAGACCTCTAACAATATCAATGACAACATATGGCAAGACAGGACCCTGCCGTACCCCTGAATAACAAAAAAATACTATACATCAATGGCCAATGCCAAAAACTAGGCTCCGATACAATGGAGTCTCTTCCAGCTGAGCTGAGTGGGATCCTAAGATGACGGACTCCCAAAACCTGTACCTATACCTGTGGGCATGAAATGCAGCCCCCCTCCCTCTAAGAAAAAGAGGGTCAATACGACATATGTATTGAGTATGTAAAACATAACACAATACGACTAGAGGCATATTTGAAATAGAGAAGTAGGGGATAAAATATCAAATCAGAAACCTATACCTGAAAAAATAAAATCATGCATGCTCAAATTTTCAATATAGTCGGCCCTATCAGGGATCCGGTGAATCATAATTGTAGTACCATTACCTCTTTATTACAACACATCATCATATCATCATATATATACATACATACCCGGCCCTCTAGTGAGGGCGCGATGAACAAAGTAGTGGAATTGTACACGATTACTATTCTCGGCCCCGGGGTCGATGAAATAAGTGTTACAGTATGCACTAGTAGTGTAGTGAGAAACAAAATACAATTTAAATTATTATCGAAGACTCAATGAAGTCATCAGGTGAATCATCCCTAGAGATTAGGGCAAAAAGTATCTGACGTATACCCCCTAAATGTCACTAAGGACTAGGTAAAAGGGAGTTTTGGAAATCTTAGACATATACTAGTATGAAATATCTTATAGTAATCCGAGCGTTGGTTATCTCAGAGCCTTTCTTTTTTCTTGACAAAAAAGAGCTTAGTCGAATCAATCTTTATATAGTCATATAGAAGACTCATTATTCATCCTAATACACATATATACACCTCCACGTGTCCAAGGAATACCTTAGATAATTAATTCACGGAGAAATATTAAAGAACTTACCTTTAATTTCTCAAAACCATGGCTGCCTTATTCCTTTCTTTCTTCACGTTTTTCTCTCTATGTTCTTGTCTGATTTTTTGGATAATGAAAGATTTAAGAGTCACATTATACATATATATACACCTCTTTAGAAGGTGCCAGGTGGCAGCCCCTAGGGTGCCACGTGGCGCCTCCTAGGGTACCACCTCAACTTGTTCGGCCAATCACATGCTGCCATGTGGCAGTGGGGTCCACTCCAAGCTGCTGCATCACCTACTTGACCCTAAGTAGCTGCATCACCTTCTTGTCCAAGTAGGTGCATCACCTACTTGCTTTGAGTAGGCGCGTCATTTCCTTATTTCTCTTTCGTGAGCTCATAATCTCGTCTTACTTCAAGAGCCTATGCACTCCTTGCTACTTAAACTCAACATGTACTCAAGTAACTTAAGTGTGTAGGACTTCTAAGTTAGTATCTTACGTAGGTAAGTCAAGTCCTACGACTCCTTACTTCACCTCCAACTTCTTTCGACTCCTTATAACCCTATTTCCAACCTTCCCTACTATGATATATCACATTCTCCCTTCCTTGGAGTTGTTTAATAGCGTTGTAGATTATTCAGCTCACATAGCAACTGCTAAGAAGATTAAGAGACACTCCGAGCTCCAGAGTGTGGGGTGTAACATCCTTCCCCCCTTTAGAACATCCTTCCCCAAATGTTAAATAAAACTTCCCTTAAGACCTTATACCGATTGTAGGGAGATTGTTTTCTATTGCGATCGCACATCTTTTCATCTAAGTAATTAATATACGAGTTTTAGGAGTTGGGCTTACCTGTAGACATTGGGAATAGGTATGAATACTTATAATTTATGTCCTCTTCAATTTCTCTGGTCATTCCCTTTTCTGGTTTTGGTTTTACCACAGTAGCTTGACATGAGGCACGTCTTTAGTCTACAATCTTCCAGTTTGCCGATCTAAGATGGCGATAGGTTGTTCCTCATAGGATTCCATTTTCTATCATTATCTATGAAACATACTCCGGGTGGCTCACCAACACCTTTGCAAAACATCATTATCTAATAGACTGGGCGTATAGTTTTCCAATCAGGTGGTAAGCTCAACTTACCGGCAACTTTTCCCACCTTATGAGCAACTTGACAAGATCCAATGTATTTTGGGTTAAGTTTCCTTTTCTGGGTAACCCTGTTATGAACATCCAATCATCAATTTAAACTCTGTATGTCGATGTTGATTAATTGAATACCACATGTGCCAACTCTAGGCTGCTAGTTAACAGCTTGCTCAATCATGTCGGGTCCTTTTAGCTTAGTCTCTCTAATATCGCCCCATCCAATAGGGGGCTTACAAATCTTGCTCTACCAGTCTTGTACAGGGCCATTGGGATATTGCATTAGTAATTATTATTGCAGGCAACTCGATGAGTGATGGATAATCATCTCAGCTACCTTCGAAGTTAATCTCCCAGCTTGCGACATATCTTCTAGCGTCTAACAGTGCTCTCAGTCTATTTAACAGCTCGAGGGAAAAATGCGGTACTAAGACCTGTCTGTGCTTCTGATCTCTTCTTGGACTGATCTCAAGACGTTAATCATAATTGAAGTCCCTCTATCTAAGATATTAGCTGGGGAAACCTCACGGAACCTTACTACCTCCTTGTCCTATAACTTCACCTAGTTCAAGCTGCATAGGTGGTCTTGCTTGAAAGCAAATGGGTTGATTCGTTAGCCTTCTCGCAATAACCCGTATAGCACCCTACTCTTGAAGAGTATAGAATAGGTGCGTGATGATGTTGATAATTTGGGAATCCTTAGCCTTGCATAGTTCTTCTCGACTTTTTTCAGAACTTTAACTGGCACTCTATTTTTTTGGGTTTTGCTTTTCAATCCTTAGAGTTGGCTGCCAGGTGGTGTTGAAATTTCTTGACCCACTGGCCCATATAGCTATTCAGTTGTTTGCCTATCATTAACTGGTACTATGTCGAAGAACTGTGGCATTCAAGTGCGCCATTAGTTAGTAATTAATTAATCCTGCTGGTTTTCCTTAAGACCTTGTTACAATTGCCTTAACATATCTTATAATACTCTGGGTACATAATCTCATATCATTCCCCCTTCAATAGTTTAGATTCTTCCATCTCGCATGATTATACCAGCACTAACGCATTAAGTTCCTTCAGAATTTCGAAGTTAAGCGTGCTGGGATGAGAGAAATACTGGGATGGGTGACCTCTTTGGGAAGTCCTCATGTCGCGTTTTGTGGTAATCCTTGCAATAATTTGCCGGGCACTCAACTTAGCCCAAAATTTATCTTAGCATTGTCTCGCGAGTCTTTACATTTTTCCTTGTCCTTTCCTCTGTTATCTTGCAACCAGCTAGTCCTGTCCGTCTTATTCAAACCATTTCAAAATTTTCCTTACCCCCACTTGTAATCCTTTTGACACATTTTCATGTCATTCTTTACCTTTACAAGAATATGAGAAGGTTTTCAACTTAACCTGAGAGATATCTTAGCGTTGTCCCACTCGTCCCCCCTTGTCCCACTTCTTTCGTTTCCCCTATTCACTTTGTGTTCTTCTCATTTTCTATCATAGGAGGCTTTCTATTCCTTTTTCTTTGGTTATTTATCTATCGCAACATCATTTGTGACTAACTCTATAGCCAACATTTTGGCTTTTGGTCTAGCATGCTGTCACTATCCTTCGTAATGTCTCTTGAGTTATTCGATATCTTTTCATGGTTACACTCTTCTATTTTTATACGCAGCCGCCTTCTAGTGTTATGTTGTTTAAGGTCTCATCACAACCTTCTTAATGCTGCCTTATGTAGCGTTCTGGCTTCCATCCAATTATTGGTGGCTTTCGGACCTTTCTAACTTGGTCCGACAAGATATTTTATTGAAGTTTAGACGTCTATCTCAAATATATTGCCATATCAATTGCCTCCTCCGACTTTTGCCATTTTCTCATTAACTTCCCCCCTTTAGAGGGTACTTGTACTTTCATCTACTTGTAACTTGCTCTATGTCTCTATGTCCAGTCTCAATTTCGTCCAATCTCTTTCTCCAATTTACTTGGTACTACATCAGGTCCCCGTCTTCCTGTATATTTTACAACCTGGTTATCCGCGTACGGAATCTTAGCTAAATTATGAAACGACGAGAACCTTTTTATACATAGTGTGACACCTCATCTATTACTCTATACGTGAGTAATGGGACCCATGGGACTACTCGTCTGAGGCCACATTCAAAAATTAATTAGTACTTGTAGTCATTCCAATTTCAATTAGACAATAGTAGTATTCCGATGATAACTATTCCAGGTTTTCTTGAAGTAGTGGCTTTGTCCCAACCTATATACTTTGTTTCTTGGGATGAACATAAGTTGCACCATTTATTCCCTAAGTCTTGGTCTTTGTCTTTTAAGGGTTCCACTATTTTTGGGGCGACGTTGTCTACACGCGTCATTCCTATATATCTTAAGCTCCATGCTCTTACTGCGTACTCTACGTAGGCTTTTAACTTAGCTAGCATCTACCAAGTGTGCCTTATTAGCAGTTTCACTTTGTCCCCGTACTGCTATACTACACGTTTAATTCATGCTCATATTCAATTCCTGACATCTCTTTGAGGTGATTCTATTTAGAAGTTCTTTCCCCAATTAGTTGGTGGAGAACAATAAACTGTTATCGTAAACCATTTCCCGACCATTGTTGGAAGAAACCAAAATCTCTTAAATATCACAGTACTTCTTTTAATATTTGACCTACCTGGTCTCCTTCCGAGTTTATCCTCGAGTTATGAACAACTCATCTAATTTACAATAGGAGTCGGGGGCTTGGTATTTTCAAAATGAATGAAGCTCAATTACTAGACATCTTACCTTTCATCGTGAGCTTCTTTTTTTTCCTACAGCACAATTACGGCTGGAGATACTATGGTCTGAACTGTACTGCTCAGACAGACTTTTGTTTCTCCATAATAAACTTCCCCGAGTGAAAAGGGTATACCTTATTGAAGACCTAAAGGGTACCTCTTACAACTTTAGTTAACCATAGTGGGGGTACTTGGTATCAACTTCCAAGACATCTTAAGACTCTATGTTTCATTCCCATTTCTTGTTCTGGGAAAATTTTGGTAGAGTTTCCTCTATATTTCTTACTTATCCCTAGACCTGCATGCAGAAAATACCAACAATGCCTCACAGGGCCAACATATATATATATATATATATATATATATATATATATATATATATTCATATTATATCACAGCCACACTGGGCTTTCATTATCATCTCATATCATAGCCATACAGGGCTTTCAACATTAACAATAGTATGAAAGTAATGGACTTACCTCGTATGTCCAACTTCCAACTACATTTGTTGCACTTTCTGTCTGCTGTCCTTTCAGGTTTCAACTTTACATTTCAATCACATGTCAATACCTTAACCAAAAGATATCTTTCGTCCCTTTACTTTACTTACCTGCGTGCTTTGTAACTTCCCATGTCATTAATTACTTCCTTCTATTGGTGTCATCCTTCTGTTAAGATCCAAGGTTAGTATAAGAAATTGTCCTATGACTCGGATGTATAGTATGATCTCATATGTAAAAGAAAGGTAACATCCTAAATGTCCTGTAGCCTCTTATTTATAGATGTGGCGCACAACACATCAATACACAAGATTCTACTAGACACGGTCTGCAGACAATCTAAGGACGAATTGCTCTGATACCATTTCTGTCATGACCCAACCCCGTAGGCCGCGACTAGGGTCCGACCTAGACCCCTCGTATACCTAACTATCAGCTATGGTCAAATTGAACTGTAAATAAAATAATATAATGTAACAGAGCCCCATTGGGCGATAACATTTTCATAAACCTATAACCCTTTTCATTTGTGTCGTAATATGAAGGGCATATAAGCCGACAAGGCTTCCATAACATAATAACATATACCATACATCATGTAGACCCCGCTGAATCAAACTGATATACACAACCCACATATACATGTCTGCAGACCTCTAACAATATCAATGATAACATATGGCAGGACAGGGCCCCCGCCGTACCCCTAAATAACAAAACAATACTATATATCAATGGCCAATGCCAAAAACTAGGCTCCGATACAATGGAGTCTCTTCCAGCTGAGCTGAGCGGGATCCTAAGATGATGGACTCCCAAAACATGTACCTATACCTGTGGGCATGAAACGCAGCCCCCTTCCCCCGAGAAAAGGGGGGTCAATACGACTAGAGGCATATGTGAAATAGAGAAGTAGGGGATAAAATATCAAATCAGAAACTTATACCTGAAAAAGTAAAATCATGCATGCTCAAATTTTCAATATAGTCGGCCCTATCAGGGATCCGGTGAATCATAATTGTAGTACCATTACCTCTTTATTACAACACATCATCATATCATCATATATATACATACATACCCAGCCCTCTAGTGAGGGCGCGATGAACAAAGTAGTGGAATTGTGCACAATTACTATTCCCGGCCCCGGGGTCGATGAAATAAGTGTTACAGTATGCACTAGTAGAGTAGTGAGAAATAAAATACAGTTTAAATTATTATCGGAGACTCAATGAAGTCATTAGGTGAATCATCCCTAGAGATTAGGGCAAAAAGTATCTGACGTATACCCCCTAAATATCACTGAGGACTAGGTAAAAGGGAGTTTTGGAAATCTTAGACATATACTAGTATGAAATATCTTATAGCAGTCCAAGCGTTGGTTATCTCAGAGCCTTTCTTTTTTTTTTTTACAAAAAAGAGCTTAGTCGAATCAATCTTTATATAGTCATATAGAAGACTCGAGGAGTTGGAGTATAACTACTTTAAAAGTCTTAACATCCAGAAGTGGCCCAGAGTCCTGAAGTCATATTCAAAATCTATGAGTGAAGTTTCCCCGAAGCTTTCATCTTCTAGAGCCTACATCTAAGACATGCCAAAAGAAAGAGAAAAGATAGGCTTTACATACCTATGTCAAAAACATACCAAGAGAAGCTTCACATACCTCTTATGAGTTACTCTTTATCCCGTTCGCCTCGTCGTCCTTTGAATGTATTCAATATGAAAGTAATACGAATATCAATGTCACGACCTAACCCCGTAGGCCGTGACTGGTGTTCAACTTGGACCTCCTTATGCGTATCTATCAGCTACCCTGATGTTGAACTGTGTGTGATGTGATACTATATACAAACCCCAATGGGTCAAAAACTTTGTTTTTCAGGAACCTATAGCCTCATTCACCTGTATCATAGTAGGAAATGGCATGCGAGCCGACGAGGCTACCATACCACAAAAACATTTGCAATACGTCGTATGAGGAAAACTGAAACAAACTTACAAATAACCCACATACACATGTCTACAGACCTCTAAGAGTAATAACTATATCATATGGCGAGATAGGGCCCCCGCCGTACCCCTGAATAAATAAATTTATACATCAATGACCAATATCAATAGTAAGGCTCCGGAACTGCGGAGCACGTCCAACATAGATGAGTGGAAACCCTAAGCTAGTGGATCTCCAACAAGAATATCTATACCTGTGGGCATGAAATGCAGCTCCCTGGAGAACGGGGGGTCAGTACAACATATGTACTGAGTATATAAAGCATAACATATCATAACTGAAACAACAACTGAAATGGGGATACAGAAAATATGTATAAGATTATTGTACCTGCAGCTTAGGACATGCAGTCATATACCTTATCATACCCTATACCCGGCCCTCTAGTGAACTCGGTATCATAATCATTTCACCATAATCATGTGTCATCATATCATCATGTATATCATTTTATCATGTCATCGTATACGGCATCATATCATCGTATACGGTATAATCTCGTATGTTATCACAGTATATCCAGTCCACTCTGGGCTCGGGGTCACAAATGTATCCCTATATTTTCATATGCATGCCTAGATGAAGTATCCATCCCTTTAGTGAGGGACTTGGTGAAAGAGTAGTGTATGTCTATAGCGTACCATCATCATACATTAAAATACACTGAGGAACGTTTGACCCAATCCATAATTTAAAATAATGCCGAAAAACATACGTCTCAAACCACATTTTCCATTATATCATCATATATATATCTGGCCCGGGATGCGGTGACGAGCATCATCATATACAGCATCATCGTATGCTTTACTTCATCGTATACGGCACCTCATCCTCGTATATTTGTACATATATATAGCCGTCCTGGGACTCGGTGAATGAATAGTAAAACTAGGCACGACCGTGTTCCCGGCTCTCTTATGGGACTCGGAGGAAGATGGGTTACAAGGTGCTTGAGTAGAGTAATGAGAAACTATATGCAACTAATTCATCATTTGAGACTCAATGAAATAGTCAAGTGCATCATCACCTGAAGATCAGAGTAGTAATCGTCTTAAGTATCTTCTAAACATCGTTACGGAGCATATCAACTAGAGTTTCAGGAATCGTAGACGTGTATCGAGACAAAGTTAAATAACTTATGGAAATAGAGACATTAGTCGTCGCAGAGACTTTAGGAATAAGAGCTGACACATTCAAGTATTATTCAACAGATAGGAGACTCGAGGGTAGTTCAACTATTTTAAGAATTATACTACCAAGTAGTAAATAAAAGTCACAAGTTATACCTGGAGCTTATAACTGGAACTACCTCCACCTTATATCATATGCTATTACATTTATACTTAAGACCTTCTAAAAGGAAGAACAGACAGGCTCT
The DNA here is from genome assembly GCF_947179165.1 of Solanum dulcamara. NCBI lineage: Eukaryota > Viridiplantae > Streptophyta > Magnoliopsida > Solanales > Solanaceae > Solanum > Solanum dulcamara. The sequence continues at coordinate 29,985,459 of NC_077237.1, read as the reverse complement.
ACATGTACTACTATTCATGATCTAGCAGCCTTAAAGGGCAATAACTCAACTACTAAAGGCATCTTAACATCACAAAGTGAATAAATTTTATGAATTACACCTGGAGTTTAACGAGTGGAATTATCCCCACATTTCATATACAAACCATTCATAACTTATACCTAAGACATGCCAAAAGAAAAGAAGAATAGCTCCACATACTTATTCCAACAACATGCTAAAAGAAAAGCTTTACATACCTGTTATGGGTTAGTCTTTGTCCTGGTCGCCTTGTCATCCCGTGAACCTAGATAACATGAAATCAATAAGAGCATCAACATCTTTAGAACTTTCAGCGTCTTACATTACTTATGAGTATTCATAACCCCATTCCCTCGCTTAGTTCCTTAACTAGTTAAGGCATTAACGAAAATCGGACAGCACCTCCCCTATAATGTGCCCTATCCAAATTCTCAATCACATCCCTAATACCTAAAACCAACCAAAAACATAACTAGAAGCTCGTATATATAGAAAAATTTGAAACATTTATGCATTACAACCTCTTAACAACTCGCTCGAAATTACGATATCCAAAATAGGGTTTCAAGTTTCTTTTTTGTGAAACCTTTAACCGTACGAAGTGTGGAATCGTGTGGACAAAACCAGCAGATTCCACACCTATTTTAAACATATTTAGACCCTACAACACACACCACCCAACCAGCAGCACACTCCAAACACACCACGCCTCACTTCGACTACAATTTAACTACGACGACTTCAATTTAGATTGTTTCCTTCGCTGAGCATCCCCATGATTTTTTTCATACTTCCAGTAGTATAAAAGTACATAATAAACTCCATAAAAACCCCCAAAAGTCCAAATTTAAAGCAGAAATCTTACCTTACCCAAAATTGGCCAAAACACGCCAAAATTGCATCTCGAAAACTTCTTGATGTGCTGAATTGGGGTGGACTGTTTGTGCTCTTTTTCCGCTGCCCTAAATTGGAATTTTATGTTATAGAACACCATTATATACCCGTGGAATACCTTAAATAATTAATTCAAGGAAAAAAATTAGGCCTTACCTTGGTAACCCCTCAAATTCGTAGCTGTCTCCCTAGGTTCTCTAGATTTTTCCTGCAACTTTCCCCTATTTGTTCCAAGTGCAAAGCTGAAAATATGGTTCCGTAGGCATTATAAGATACATATATGCATATCCACGTGGTTGAGGAACACCATACGTCACGACCCAACCCCGTATGCCTTGACGGGTGCCTGAACTGGACACACCTGTATACCCGGCCAACTATACCTAGTCTGTCTCCTGATCACACTCAAAATACACCAACAGGTAAGAAAACATACAAGCTGACAAGGCTATTATAACCTGTGGGGTCATTCCGTGATATACATATACATGAGCCGACAAGGCCACCATGACACAGTGAACGCCCTAAACTATAAGTCATATCAGCACAACTGTACATTCACGCATATGCGACTCATATACCACTCATATACAATTCATATACAGTGCACATACACCTTATATACACTTATATACACACACAACTTACATACGTAAAATCCACATCTGTATCCACAGACCTCTAAGAGTTAGAAGAGCAGTAACATAAGGCGGGACAGGTCCCCCGCCGTACCCATGAACAAAGCTTATATATACATCAAGGTTTATACCCAAAATAAGGATCCAATACAATGTAGCACTTTTGGACCGCTGAGTGGGACTCCTATGCTGGCGGATCCCCAACCTGTGTACCCGTACATGCGGGCATGAAACACAGCCCCCCGAAGAAAAGGGGGTTAGTACGACATATATACTGAGTATGTAAAACGTAACATAATACAACTGGAGGTATATCCGAAATAGAGAAGTAGGGGAACAAATTATCAAATCAGAAACTTGTACCTGTACTCTATGAATCACAAAAGCATGCATGCTCAATTTATACAATATAGCCGGCCCTTTCAAGGGTCTGGTGAATCACATCTGTAGGACCATTATAGGCCCAGCGCCATCACCACCTTATTCCAACCCATCATCATATATATAAATATGTACCCAGCCCTCTAGTGAAGGGCTCGGTGAGTGATGCAGTGAATTGTGCATGATAACGTACCCAGCCTGGGACTCGGTGAAAAAAGGGTTATAGTATACACGAGTAGAGTCGTGAGTAACTATATGCAATTTAAATTGACATCAGAGACTCAACTATGTAAGAGGACTAAACTATCGTCTGAGGATTCAAGTAATAGTATAGTCATTCTAGCTGCCCTCTAAATGCCATTAGGGGCTACATTAATTAGCATCTCGAGGTCCCTAGATGTATACTAAAGTATTACTATTCACTTAAGAACTCTAGAGTATTTGCCTTCGTATAGTCCTATGACTAAGAGTCCGTATATTCATTAAGTCCTCAGTATATAAACGATTCAAGGCAAGTAACTTAACTATCATAAAAGCTCAGCATTCAGAACTGAATAAAAGACATTTAGGGATGGAATCACTTTAGAGATTATATCACTATTTACTTACCTCTACAGCATACCTCTTATGGACTCCCCTTAACAGTGTTCACGTCGTTGTCCTCGAAACCTATTTAACATGGAAGTAATACAAGTATTAACAACCTTAGAATAGTCAGCAACTTAGACTACCCACGAGTATTCATAGCATTCATCCCTTCGCTCGCCTTCTCGACTAGTTCCTTAACTAGTTAAGGCATTAACGGAAATCGGACAACACCTCCCCTATAATGTGCCCTATCCGAATTCCCAATCATGTCCTTAACACCTACAGCCAACCAACAATATAACCAGAAGCTCATATATATGTATATTATAGTAAAATTACACAATATAAACCCCAAACATCTCATTCGAAACTACGATACCAAAACTAAGGTTTTTATCCTTCCTTTCGTGAATTCTTTAATTGTGCAAAGCGAAGGGTCGTGTGGCTGTATACAGAAGATACCAAGCCCTTATTAACTCATATTACAGCATCAAAATACATCACCACACGACCAGCAGTCACACACCACAAGCACAATGCATTATTCGATTATAATTCAACTATAGCGATTCCAATTTCGTTTATTTCGAATGTCGAACTTTTCAAGACTTTTTCCCAACTTCCATCAGCCCAAAAGGTGTGTAATACACCCTATAATAACATCATACACTTCAAATTATAGGGGAATACCTTACCTTTCTAGGAATTGGCTAGAACTCGCCGAAATTGTGCCTCAAAACTTATTTTAGCGCGATGTAACGCCTTGGCAGCTTGCTGACCGATTTTTTCTGCACCAAACTCTAATTTTATACTACTAATACTTCCATATCATCATGGTATATTCTAGGTAATTATTTTACAGAACGAAATTGGGACTTACCTTATTTTTCCCTTTTGGCCATCACGTTTTTCTCCCTAGATTAGGGTTTGTTTTTCTCTTCACTTTGGATGGAATTTTGGGATAAGAACTGAGGTAAAGTCACATATTACATATATATAGGTGGTCCTAGGAGGTGAAACATGTCATCCCCTAGAGGTGACATGTGTCCAGCCCCTATTGGGTCACCGCATCCATGTGCTGAAGGAGAGGCTGCCACGTGGCAGTGGGGCCCACCTCCCCCAAGAAGGTGGGTCACCTATTTGACCCCAAGAAGGTGGGTCACCTGCTTGCTTGAAGTGCTGCCATGTTTCACCCCCCTCATTGGTTGCCCCGCGTCACTTTTTTCTTCCTCGTGGGTTTGTAATCTCGTCTTATTTTAAGAGCCTATGTCATCCGTGCTACACAAGCTTGGTATTTATTCAAATAGCTTAGGTATGTGAAACTTCTAAGGTAGGGGTGTACATAGGTACATCAAGTCCTATAAATTATTACTTGGCCTCCCACTCCTTCCGACTTCTCTTGACCCTATTTCCAACCTTCCCTACAATGGGGTGGCACATTCTCTATTTTTAGAGTTGTTCAATAGGGTCGTAACTTATGTGGCTCACATTATAGCTTCTAAGTAACTTAAGAAACCTTCCGAGTTAAAGAATGTGGGGTGTAACACCGTAGATAATTAATTTACGGAGAAAAAGTTGGAAACTTACCTTAATTTTTCCAAAACATGGCTGTCTTTCTCCTTTTTCTTCTTCATGTTTTTCCATCTAAGTTCTTGGCTGATTTTGGATAAATGACTTGCCTTAAAAGTCATAAAACATAAATACATGGGCTGCCTTGGAGGTGACACGTGTCATCCCCTTAGGGTGACACATGTCATGCCATGATTGGCCACTGTTACATGCTGCCAACTGGGGGCTGCCACGTGGCAGTGGGGCCCATCTCCCCTAAGTAGGTGGGTCACCTACTTGACCCTAAGTAGGTGGGTCACCTTCTTTCTTGCGGTGCTGCCATGTGTCACTCCTCCATTGGCTAGTACGTGTCATCTTTTCCTTTCCCTCGTGTTCGTAATCTCGTCTTATTTTAAAAGCTCAGCATTTAGAACTGAATAAAAGACATTTAGGGATGGAATCACTTTAGAGATTATATCACTATTTAGTTACCTCTACGGCATACCTCTTATGGACTCCTCTTAACAGTGTTCACGTTGTTGTCCTCGAAACCTATTTAACATGGAAGTAATACAAGTATTAACAACCTTAGAATTTTCAGCAACTTAGACTATCCACGAGTATTCATAGCATTCATCCCTTCGCTCGCCTTCTCGACTAGTTCCTTAACTAGTTAAGGCATTAACGGAAATCGGACAACACCTCCCCTATAATGTGCCCTATCCGAATTCCCAATCATGTCCTTAACACCTAAATCCAACCAACAATATAACCAGAAGCTCATATATATGTATAGTATAGTAAAATTACACAATATAAACCCCAAACATCTCATTCGAAACTACGATACCAAAACTAAGGTTTTTATCCTTCCTTTCGTGAATTCTTTAATTGTGCAAAGCGAAGGGTCGTGTGGCTGTATACAGAAGATACCAAGCCCTTATTAACTCATATTACAGCATCAAAATACATCACCACACGACCAGCAGTCACACACCACAAGCACAATGCATTATTCGATTATAATTCAACTATAGCGATTCCAATTTCGTTTATTTCGAATGTCGAACTTTTCAAGACTTTTTCCCAACTTCCATCAGCCCAAAAGGTGTGTAATACACCCTATAATAACATCATACACTTCAAATTAGAGGGGAATACCTTACCTTTCTAGGAATTGGCTAGAACTCGCCGAAATTGTGCCTCAAAACTTATTTTAGCGCGATGTAACGCCTTGGCAGCTTGCTGACCGATTTTTTCTGCACCAAACTCTAATTTTATACTACTAATACTTCCATATCATCATGGTATATGCTAGGTAATTATTTTACAGAACGAAATTGGGACTTACCTTATTTTTCCCTTTTGGCCATCACGTTTTTCTCCCTAGATTAGGGTTTGTTTTTCTCTTCACTTTGGATGGAATTTTGGGATAAGAACTGAGGTAAAGTCACATATTACATATATATAGGTGGTCCTAGGAGGTGAAACATGTCATCCCCTAGAGGTGACATGTGTCCAGCCCCTATTGGGTCACCGCATCCATGTGCTGAAGGAGAGGCTGCCACGTGGCAGTGGGGCCCACCTCCTGCAAGAAGGTGGGTCACCTATTTGACCCCAAGAAGGTGGGTCACCTGCTTGCTTGAAATGCTGCCACGTTTCACCCCCCTCATTGGTTGCCCCGCGTCACTTTTTTCTTCCTCGTGGGTTTGTAATCTCGTCTTATTTTAAGAGCCTATGTCATCCGTGCTACACAAGCTTGGTATTTATTCAAATAGCTTAGGTATGTGAAACTTCTAAGTTAGGGGCGTACATAGGTACATCAAGTCCTACAAATTATTACTTGGCCTCCCACTCCTTCCGACTTCTGTTGACCCTATTTCCAACCTTCCCTACAATGGGGTGCCACATTCTCCATTTTTAGAGTTGTTCAATAGGGTCGTAACTTATGTGGCTCACATGATAGCTTCTAAGTAACTTAAGAAACCTTCTGAGTTCAAGAATGTGGGGTGTAACACCGTAGATAATTAATTTACGGAAAAAAAGTTGGAAACTTACCTTAATTTTACCAAAACGTGGCTGCCTTTCTCCTTTTTCTTCTTCACATTTTTCCTTCTAAGTTCTTGGCTGATTTTGGATAAATGACTTGCCTTAAAAGTCATAAAACATAAATACATGGGCTGCCTTGGAGGTGACACGTGTCATCCCCTTAGGGTGACACATGTCATGCCATGATTGGCCACTGTTACATGCTGCCAACTGGGGGCTGCCACGTGGCAGTGGGGCCCATCTCCCCTAAGTAGGTGGGTCACCTACTTGACCCTAAGTAGGTGGGTCACCTTCTTTCTTGCGGTGCTGCCATGTGTCACTCCTCCATTGTCTAGTACGTGTCATCTTTTCCTTTCCCTCGTGTTCGTAATCTCGTCTTATTTTAAAAGCTCAGCATTTAGAACTGAATAAAAGACATTTAGGGATGGAATCACTTTAGAGATTATATCACTATTTAGTTACCTCTACGGCATACCTCTTATGGACTCCTCTTAACAGTGTTCACGTTGTTGTCCTCGAAACCTATTTAACATGGAAGTAATACAAGTATTAACAACCTTAGAATTTTCAGCAACTTAGACTATCCACGAGTATTCATAGCATTCATCCCTTCGCTCGCCTTCTCGACTAGTTCCTTAACTAGTTAAGGCATTAACGGAAATCGGACAACACCTCCCCTATAATGTGCCCTATCCGAATTCCCAATCATGTCCTTAACACCTAAATCCAACCAACAATATAACCAGAAGCTCATATATATGTATAGTATAGTAAAATTACACAATATAAACCCCAAACATCTCATTCGAAACTACGATACCAAAACTAAGGTTTTTATCCTTCCTTTCGTGAATTCTTTAATTGTGCAAAGCGAAGGGTCGTGTGGCTGTATACAGAAGATACCAAGCCCTTATTAACTCATATTACAGCATCAAAATACATCACCACACGACCAGCAGTCACACACCACAAGCACAATGCATTATTCGATTATAATTCAACTATAGCGATTCCAATTTCGTTTATTTCGAATGTCGAACTTTTCAAGACTTTTTCCCAACTTCCATCAGCCCAAAAGGTGTGTAATACACCCTATAATAACATCATACACTTCAAATTAGAGGGGAATACCTTACCTTTCTAGGAATTGGCTAGAACTCGCCGAAATTATGCCTCAAAACTTATTTTAGCGCGATGTAACGCCTTGGCAGCTTGCTGACCGATTTTTTCTGCACCAAACTCTAATTTTATACTACTAATACTTCCATATCATCATGGTATATGCTAGGTAATTATTTTACAGAACGAAATTGGGACTTACCTTATTTTTCCCTTTTGGCCATCACGTTTTTCTCCCTAGATTAGGGTTTGTTTTTCTCTTCACTTTGGATGGAATTTTGGGATAAGAACTGAGGTAAAGTCACATATTACATATATATAGGTGGTCCTAGGAGGTGAAACATGTCATCCCCTAGAGGTGACATGTGTCCAGCCCCTATTGGGTCACCGCATCCATGTGCTGAAGGAGAGGCTGCCATGTGGCAGTGGGGCCCACCTCCTGCAAGAAGGTGGGTCACCTATTTGACCCCAAGAAGGTGGGTCACCTGCTTGCTTGAAATGCTGCCACATTTCACCCCCCTCATTGGTTGCCCCGCGTCACTTTTTTCTTCCTCGTGGGTTTGTAATCTCGTCTTATTTTAAGAGCCTATGTCATCCGTGCTACACAAGCTTGGTATTTATTCAAATAGCTTAGGTATGTGAAACTTCTAAGTTAGGGGCGTACATAGGTACATCAAGTCCTACAAATTATTACTTGGCCTCCCACTCCTTCCGACTTCTGTTGACCCTATTTCCAACCTTCCCTACAATGGGGTGCCACATTCTCCATTTTTAGAGTTGTTCAATAGGGTCGTAACTTATGTGGCTCACATGATAGCTTCTAAGTAACTTAAGAAACCTTCTGAGTTCAAGAATGTGGGGTGTAACACCGTAGATAATTAATTTACGGAAAAAAAGTTGGAAACTTACCTTAATTTTACCAAAACGTGGCTGCCTTTCTCCTTTTTCTTCTTCACATTTTTCCTTCTAAGTTCTTGGCTGATTTTGGATAAATTACTTGCCTTAAGAGTCATAAAACATAAATACATGGGCTGCCTTGGAGGTGACACGTGTCATCCCCTTAGGGTGACACAAGTCAAGCCATGATTGGCCACTGTAACATGCTGCCAATTGGGGGCTGCCACGTGGCAGTGGGGCCCACCTCCCCCAAGAAGGTGGGTCACCTACTTGACCCTAAGAAGGTGGGTCATCTTTTTCCTTGAGGTGCTGCCATGTGTCACTCTTCCATTGGCTACCACGTGTCATCTTTTCCCCTCCCTCGTGTTCGTAATCTCGTCTTATTTTAAGAGCCTATGTAATCCATGCTACGTAAGCTTGGTATGTTCTCAAGTAGCTCAAGTATGTAAGACTTCTAAGTTAGTAGCTTACGTAGGTAAGTTGAGTCCTATGACTCCTTACTTGGCCTCCAACTCCTTTCGACTTCTCTTGACCCTATTTCCAACTTTCCCTACTATGAGGTATCACCTTCTCCCTTCCTTGGAGTCGTTTGATAGTGTGGTAGATTATCTGACTCACTTGATAACTTCTAAGAACTTAAGGGACATTCCGAGCTCAAAAGTGTGGGGTGTAACATCCTTCCCCCCTTTAGAACATTCGTCCACTAATGTTGAATAAAACTTCCCCTAAGACTTTATACAAACTGTAGGGAGTTTCCTTCTTATTGAGATAACATACATTTTCATCCACGTAATTAATATACGAGTTCCAGGAGTGAAGGTTACCTGTAGACATCGGGAATAGGTACGGATACCTGTGTTTCATGTCCTCTTCAGCTTCCTAGGTCATTTCTTCACAATTCTTACTCCGCCACAGCACCTTGACAGGTTGTCCCTCATAGGATAACGTACCTTTCAAGTGGACTTCACCCACGAAGAATATTTTGGAAGGGTCGCTTATGTATTCATGGAGCATTGATCTATGAAAATTTAATGTATTGTTTCAAATCGGATGATAGGTCCAACTCATATACAACTTTATCTATTCTACGAATGATCCGATAAGGACCAATGTGTTCCCTTCTTGACGAATTGTATTAAACTTTTCGTTAGTGACATTTTCACAAATACTCATTCATCTACTTCAACTTGAAAGGTTGACATCCATTATCTGCATATGACTTTTGTTAACCTTGGTCTGTTAATAGTTTTTCCTGAATAAATTTTTCTTTGTCAATAACTTGCTGGATCCTATCTGGGCCTATCCCTTAATCGAAGGGCGAAATATCATATTAAGATCCACCTATGTTCCCAATCCTTACCGGAATGATCTCCAGTGGTTAGCTGTAAATTGAGCTTTCCTGTCTGAGATAATAGATGTGGGAACCCCGTGAAATCTTATTATTTCCTTTCTATGTCATCTTGCATAACCCTTAGCTGAATATACCTTCCTAATTGGAAGAAAATGCGTTGATTCTGCCAGCTTATCTACCATAATCCATATGAACTTATACTTTCGTAGAGTGCGAGGTTAGCCTACACTATAACCTATATTAATTGCCTTCCATTTCTGAGTCGGGATTCCCATCCCCCGTAATAGGGTATCAAGCCTCTGATGCTCCACTTCGTTTAAGCTATTATACAACTCCTCTTAATCCAACTTGTAACACTTTAGGTATGCTATCCTGCACCTTTATTCAAATCTTCTTTCCAGTTTTATTACCATATATTATATTGTAATCCTTACACAGCTGTGTGTAGGTACTTAAAGTAGTCCAGAAATGCCTTAGCGTCACTATACTAGTGTCTTACTTCCTTTAGTCGAGGTCAGGGTTCCATTAGGGCTTTTGTCCTTAATACCAATCATATCTTACTAGTTCTGCCTCGAACCATCTTACACTTTTCCTTAATCGATTCTAAATGTGGCCATCACATTGCTATTACCGACTTCTTTTTATCGAGTAATCCCTTTATCTTACTCTTAATATGCCAATGTTCATAGGCCGCACAACTATTCTTGTGCTATTTACATGAAGTGCATTCCATTTTAGTTTTAATCTTTCCTGCTCTTGGCTTACTCCGCTCTACATGTGTCATTGTACTACCGCGTACTTACTGTCTCTTTTTTCATACTTATTTCATTTCCTTTTTCATTTCCCAGGGGGTCACCCATCCCAGTGCTACTCTCACCCAAGAATGCTTAACTTCGGAGTTTTGACAAAATCTGATGCATTAGTGAGGGTATGATCGCGTCCATCCCTTATGGGGTCTCGTTTGAAGTTTAAGCGTTCCCATTTACGTACTATAACGTCAGTTGATTTTCTCTAACGCTTGTACTTCTCTTGTCCACTTCGCCCCTTTTAGGGTGTACCCATGTCGTCCTCTATGTATTTTCAGCGATTCACATGTGAATGATTCTATTCCAACCTATTTAACATGCTGCACCATGTCTACATCTTCTGTTAGATCGTCTATATTTTAGGTTACTCTTATAAGAAACCCTAGCAAAACCATAGGGTGGTTTGGTATTCACAATACATCGTATAAAATCTCATCTAATGGTTGGTACTCGAGTAACATCTGTAACGTAGCAGTGCATTCAAAGCCATATTCCATTCATCCTAATCAGTAATTTGCTCGTGCCCATGATCGGTTCAAATTCTCCACTCGGGAGCACTTATACTTTAATGATCCGTGTTTTGAGCTTCATCATAACACTAGCTTGATTCCAGTGGATACCACTTATTCTTCTAATAACCTCATAATACAGTAGTTGTTCTGTAAATCGACATTCCCTCTCCTTGCAGGATCTCACTAATCTCCAAAATAGAGTCACGTATACCTAATACTTCTTTATGGATCATGAGCTTTCATCTTTGTCGTGTGCTTAAGGCTCACTTCTAATCCTACTTAAAACCATATCAACTTCGTTGTAGTAATGGTCTTATCTTATCACCTTTTTATTATACTATACCTTCAGTTCGTAACTGTCTATTTCCCTTTTTCATTCGATACTCATACTTAATTAATTACATCTATCTTGAGTGCCTCCCTTGGTAATCCTTTCACTCCTCTTGTCTATGTCTATTTGTTTTTGTGTACAAGGAGTTCCATGTTACTCTTATATCCTCCGGAAAATATTAGTTTTACATGACCTTTCTTTCTTATTTTCAAAATATTTCTTGTTTATCTCTATCTGCTCTTAGTATACCAGTCATTTCTGGCATTCATCCTGTCTTGTCGCTCGTTTTCACTTTTACTACCCTTTGACGTTTTATTCTGAACTCTCCCTATAAAGTTGTGCAAGTCCTTCTTATTCGTTCACTATTTTCCCTTCTATTCTTCCTAAATCACCTCGTATCCTTCAATTACTTCTTTACTAGGCTTTCCTTACTCTCATAACGATCTTAGTTATATTCACATAGTATCTTGTTCGTATTCAATCCCATAGTATAACACTGTTTAACCTTCTTCACGATTCTTACTATGGGTTACTTACCCTTGTTAGTTAGTCTTATCCTTAATGTCTCACAAGCTGTCTTATTAATACTTCACATCTGTCACCATCCTTTGTCCCTTGTACTCTCGTCTTCATCATATTGTTACTTCCTTTAACTATAACTCATCATAGTTTATCCCTATGTATCAATTCAGGCGATGCCTTACTATATTATTTTATTCCGATCTATCAGTCTTTTCTAAGTCAGCTTCGTTGGCTTATAGATCCTAGTTTCTATTACCATTAATTTTGCAATTAACTTATTTCTCGAGGTCAGCCATACTTGTTTAGTCAAATATCATCATTATTTTGAGCACAACCTTTCAATACATACTCCAACCCTGTATCTCATTCTCTTTTTATGTTTACAAATATTTAGGCAGAGTTTCCTCTGTATTTCTTACTATCTCAACACCTGCACGCAGAAAATACCAATAATGCCTCACAGGGCACACACATATATATTCATATTGTATAATATCTCAGCCACACAGGGCACACATATATAGTCATATCATCTCATATCGCAGCCGCACAGGGCACCCACAATTAGCAGTATGGAAAGGGACTTACCTCGTATGTCCACTCGAACTGCACCTATTACACTTTTCGGTATACTTTTCCTTTTATTTTTTTCAACTTTATCTATCAATCGTATTGAAACACCTTACCTGCCATTTGTCTTTCGTGCCTTTGCTTACCTGTGTGCTTGGTAACTTCCATTATCATCAGTTACTTTCTTCTATCGATATTGTCCTTCTGCTGAAATCATAAGTTAGTATGAGGGATTTTGTTCCCTATGACCCGGCTATATCGCACGATCTTAGATATGAAAGAAAGTAACATCCTAAATGTCCTTTAGCCTCCTGTCTATAGATGTGGTGCACAACACATCTATAAACAAGACTCTACTAGACACGGTCTGTAGACATTCCAAGGACGAACTGCTCTGATACCACTTCTGTCACCATCCAACCCCGTAGGCCATGACTGGGGTCGGACTTGGACCCCCTTATGCGTATCTATCAGCTACCCTAAAGTTGAACCATGTGTGATGTTATACTATATACAAACCCCAATAGGTCAAAAACTTTTTTTTCCAGGAACCTATAGCCTCATTCACTTGTATCATAACAGGAAAGGGCACGCAAGCCAATGAGGCTGCCATACCATGAAAACATTTACAATACATTGTATGAGGACAACTGAAACAAACTTACAAATAACCCACATACACATGTCTATAGACCTCTAAGAGTAATAACTGTATCATATGGCGAGACAGGGCCCTCGCCATACCCCTGAATAAATAAACATATACATCACTGACCAGCATCAATACTAAGGCTCTGGAACAGCGGAGCACGTCCAACATAGCTGAGTGGAAATCTTAAGCTAGCGGATCTCCAACAAGAACATCTGTACCTGCGGGCATGAAACGCAGCCCCCGAGAGAACGGGGGGTCAGTACGACATATGTACTGAATATATAAAGCATAACATATCATAACTAAAACAACAACTGAAATGGGGATACAGAAAACATATATAACAGTTAACAGATTACTGTACCTGCAACTTAGGACATGCAGTCATATACCTTATCATACCCTGTACCCGGCCCTCTAGTGAACTCGGTATCATAATCATTTCATCATAATCATGTGTCGTCATATCATCATGTATATCATTTTATCATGTCATCGTATACGGTATCATATCATCGTATACGGCATAATCTCGTATGTCATCACAGTATATCTGGTCCACTCTGGGGCTCGGGGTCACAAATGTATCCCTATATTTTCATATGAATGCCTACATAAAGTATCTGGCCCTTTAGTGAGGGACTCGGTGAATGATTAGTGTATGTCTATAGCGTACCATCATCATATAGTAAAATACGCCGAGGAACATTCGGCCCGATCCATAATTTAAAACAATGCCGAAGAACATACGACTCAAACCACATTTTCCATTATATCATCATATATATCCGGCCCGAGATGCGGTGACCAGCATCATCACATACGGCGTCATCATATGCTTCACTTTATCGTATACGGCACCTCATCCTCGTATACTTCTACATATATATAGCTGGGCCGAGACTCGGTGAACGAATAGTAAAACTAGGCACGACCGCGTTCTCGGCCCTCTTATGGGACTCAGAGAAAGATGGGTTACAGGGTGCTCAAGTAGAGTAGTGAGAAACTATATGCAACTAAGTCATCATTTGAGACTCAATGAAACAGTCAAGTGAATCATCACCTGAAGATCCGAGTAGTAATCGTCTTAAGTATCTTCTAAACATCGTTACAGAGCATATCAATTGGAGTTTCAGGAATCGTAGATGTGTATCAAGACAAGGTTAAACTGCTTATGGAAGTAGAGACATTTGTCATCGCAGAGACTTTAGAAATAAGAGCTGACACATTCAAGTATTATTCAGCATATAGGAGACTCGAGGGTAGTTCAACTATTTTAAGAATTCTAATAACAAGTAGTAAATAAAAGTCACAAGTTATACCTGGAGCTTATAATTGGAACTACCTCCACCTCATATCATATGCTATTAGATTTATACTTAAGACCTTCCAAAAGAAAGAACAGACGAGCTCTACATATATTACTATTCATGATCTAGCAGCCTTAAAAGGCAATAACTCAACTACTAAAGGCATCTTAACATCACAAAGTGAATAAAGTTTATGAATTACACCTGGAGTTTCACGAGTAGAATTATCCCCACATTTCATATACAAACCATTCATAACTTATACCTAAGACATGCCAAAACAAAAGAAGAATAACTCCACATACTTATTCCAACAACATGCTAAAGAAAAGCTTCACATACCTGTTATGGGTTAGTCTTTGTCCCGGTCACCTTGTCATCCCGTGAACCTAGATAATATGAAATCAATATGAGCATCAACATATTTAGACCTTTCAGCGTCTTACATTACTTACGAGTATTCATAACCCCATTCCCTCGCTTGACTTCTCGACTAGTTCCTTAACTAGTTAAGGCGTTAACGAAAATCAGACAACACCTCTCATATAATGTGCCCTATCCGAATTCCCAATCACGTCCCTAATACCAAAATCCAACCAACAACATAACCAGAAGATCGTATATGTAGAAATATTTTCAACATTATACATTACAACCTCCGAACGACTCGCTCGAAATTATGATATCCAAAATAGGGTTTTAAGTTTCTATTTTGCGAAACCTTTAACCATACGAAGCGTGGAATCGTTTGGATGCAACCATAAGCTTCCACACCTATTTTATAACACATTTAGACCCTGCAACACACACCACCCAACCAGCAGCAGCCTCCAAACACACCACGCCTCACTTCGACTACAATTTAACTACGACGACTACAATTTAGATTGTTTCCTTCGTTGAGCATCCCCACGATTTTTTAAATATTTACAGAGTATAAAAGGTACATAATACACTCCATAACAACCCCATAAAGTCCAAATTTAAAGGAGAAACCTTACCTTAGCCGAAATTGGCCAAAACACGCCAAAATTGCATCTCGGAAACTTCTTGATGTGCTGAATTGGGGCGGACTGTTTGTGCCCTTTTTCCGCTGAAAAAAATTGGAATTTTATGTTATATAACACCATTATATATACGTGGGACACCTTAAATAATTAATTCACGGAAAAAAATTGGGCCTTACCTTGGTAACCCCTCAAATCCGTAGCTCTCTCCCTAGGTTCTCTAGATTTTTCCTTCAACTTTTCCCTATTTGTTCCAAGTGAAAAGCTGAAAATATGGTTCCGTAGGAATCTTAAGATACATATATACATATACACTTGGTTGAGTAACACCGTAGATAATTAATTTATGGAGAAAAAGTTGGAAACTTACCTTAACTTTTCCAAAACGTAGCTTCCTTTCTCCTTTTTCTTCTTCACGTTTTTCCTTCTAAGTTCTTGGCTAATTTTGGATAAATGACTTGCCTTAAGAGTCATAAAACATAAATACATGGACTGCCTTGGAGGTGACACATGTCATCACCTTAGGGTGACACGTGTCAAGCCATGATTGGCCACCGTAATATGCTGCCAACTAGGGGCTGCCATGGGGCAGTGGGGCCCACCTCCCCCAAGCAGGTGGGTCACCTACTTGAACCCAAGCAGGTGGTTCACTTGCTTGGTTGAGGTGATACCACGTGTCACTCCTCCATTGGCTGCCACATATCGCCTTTTCCCCTCCCTCGTGTTCGTAATCTTGTCTTATTTTAAGAGCCTATGTAATCCATGCTACATAATCTTGGTATGTCCTCAAGTAGCTCAAGTATGTAGGACTTCTAAGTTAGTAGCTTACGTAGGTAAGTTGAGTCCTACGACTCCTTACTTGGCCTCCAACTCCTTCCGACTTCTCTTGACCCTATTTCCAACTTTCCCTACTATGAGGTATCACATTCTCCCTTCCTTGGAGTCGTTTGATAGTGTGGTAGATTATCTGACTCACTTGATAACTTCTAAGAACTTAAGGGACATTCTGAGCTCAAAAGTGTGGGGTGTAAAAATCAACCACTCTTAGCTTTCCAGTATCTTAGGTTGCACCATAGTATTCATGGAATCTATTTCCTTGTTCGTCTCCTCGACTAGTTCTTTAATTAGGTAAGATGTTAACAAAAATTGGGAAGCACCTCCCCTATAATGTGCCCTATCCAAATTTCCAATAACACCCCTAATAACTACATCAAACCTACAATAACAACCTATAACACATATACAAGCAATTCACACCAACATTACATAATACAAACCCCAAACAACTCACTCCAAACTATCAAAACGTGAATTCTGGACAACTTACTGTCTTGTATTGTCGCTTCATTTCGAAGGGGTAATTGAGGGAAATAGGCTTTATGTACTCATGAATGTTATATACATGTTTCTTAGGGTCGCATACAATTTCGAATCACCCCTACATAAATTCTGTACAAAAAGATATGCCCAAAATACCAACAGCGGTCCGTGTAAGATGTCCAAAACCAAAATCTGGGCAGTACCTCCTCTATACTTCATCACCCTTTTCCGAGCTGATAAAAGAAAAAATAGATTTTAAAGTCTAAATGAAAGTTATATACCTATGAAATACCTTTCTAAAACATATTGAATCACTCGAAACGAATCTATACACAAGAAGTTATACTAATATTACTAACAACAGTCCCATTCAAAAATGGGTTTGTTAACTAGCTCTTAACGTTTTCTCTCTTTGTTGTTTCAACTTTCTCTCAAGTTTCCAAGTGTAAGGCTGAAGTAAAGACTCATTATTCATCCTAATATACATATATACCCCTCTACGTGTCCGAGGAATACCTTTGATAATTAATTCATGGAGAAAAATTGAAAAACTTACCTTTAATTTCTCAAAACCATGGCTGCCTTGTTCCTTTCTTTCTTCACGTTTTTCTCTCTATGTTCTTGGCTGATTTTTTGGATAATGAAAGAGTTAAGAGTCACATAATACATATATACACACCTCTTTAGAAGGTAACATGTGGCAGCCTCCTAGGGTGCTACCTCAATTGTTCGGTCAATCACATGCTGCCATGTGGCATTGGGGTCCACCCCAAGCTGCTGCATCACCTACTTGACCCTAAGTAGGTGCATCACCTGCTTGTCCAAGTAGGTGCATCACATACTTGCTTTGAGTAGGAGCATCTTTTCCTTATTTCTCTTTCGTGAGCTCATAATCTCGTCTTACTTCAAGAGCCTATGCACTCCTTGCTACTTAAGCTCGACGTGTACTCAAGTAGCTTAAGTGTGTAGGACTTTTAAGTTAGTAGCTTATGTAGGTAAGTCAATTCCTACGACTCCTTACTTCGCCTCCAACTTCTTCCGACTCCTTATAACCCTATTTCCAACCTTCCGTACTATGGGGTATCACATTCTCCCTTCGTTGGAGTTGTTTAATAGCGTTGTAGATTATCCGACTCACATAGCAACTGCTAAGAAGGTTAAGAGACACTCCAATCTCTAGAGTGTGGGGTGTAACATATAGCCGGCCTGGGACTCGATGAATGAATAGTAAAGCTAGGCACGACCGTGTTTCTAGCCCCCTTATGGGACTCAGAGGAAGATGGGTTACAGTGTGCACGAGTACAGTAATGAGAAACCATATGCAACTAAGTCATCATTTGAGACTCAATGAAATAGTCAAGTGAACCGTCACCTAAAGACCAGAGTAGTAGTCGTCTTAAGTACTTCTAAAAACCGTTAGGGATCATATTAGCTGGAGTCTCAGGAATTGTAGACATGTATCGAGACAAGGTTAAACAACTTATGGAAGTAGAGACGTTTTTCGTCCTAGAGACCTTAGGAATAAGAGCTGATGCATTTAATTTTTATTTATCAGATAGGAGACTCGAAGGTAGTAGTTCAACTACTTTAAGAATTCTAACAACAAGTAGTGAATAAAAGTCACGAATCGTACTCGGAGCTTATAACTGGAACTACCTCCACCTCATATCATATACCATTCTATTTATACTTAAGACATTCCAAAAGGAAGAAGAGACAGGCTTTACATATACTATTGTTCATCATATAGGAGCCTTACAAGGCAATAACTCAACTATTACAGGAGTTTTAACATCACAAAGTGAATAAAGTCTATGAATTACCCTTGGAGTTCATGAGTTGAATTATCCCCACATTTCATATACAAACCATTCATAACTTATACCTAAGACATGCCAAAAGAAAAGAATAATAGCTCTACTACTTGTTATGGGCTAATCGCATCCAGACTCGCTTCGTTACTCCTTTAACCTATTTAACATGAAAGTAATACTAAGGTTAGTGAATTTTGAATTTCCAGCTCCTAAACCTACCACCCATTATCCATAGGAATTAATTCCTTGTTCACATTTCTCGACTAGTATCGACCAGCCTATTAGTTAGTTAAGGAGTTAACAGAAATCATGCAGCATCTCCTCTATAACTTGCCCCATCCAAACTTTAAATTTAACCCACAAATCTTAGCAGCCAACCAACAACAACAATCAGCAGCATATATTTAAGTAAACAACTTCCATATTACATAACACAAACTCTAAACAACTCGCTTAAAACTACGATATCAAAATAGAGTTTTTAATCTCTAGTTTGTAAAACCTTTAACCATACATAATGGAAAGTTATTGTTACACTCCACACTCTTGATCTCAGAATGTTTCTTAATCTTCTTAGAAGTTAGCATGTGAGCCGGATAATCTACGACACTATCAATTGAGTCTAAGGAAGGGACAATGGGATACCCCATAGTAGAGGAGGTTGTAAATAGAGTCATAAGAATCCGGAAGGAATTGGAGGCCAAGTAATGAGTTGTAGGACTCAATTTACCTATGGAATCTATTAACTTAGAAGTCTTACATAGGAATTTACCTATGGAATCTATTAACTTAGAAGTCTTACATACCTAAGCTACTTGAGGATATACCAAGCTTACGAAGCACGGATTACATAGGCTCTTAAAATAAAATAAGATTACGAACCTGCGAGGAAGAGAAGAGCAGAACACGTGGCAGCACCTCAAGCAAGAAGGTGGCCCACCTGCGTGGGGTCAAGTAGGTGACCTACCTACTTGGGGGACCCCACTGCCACGTGGCAGCTCCTTAATGGATGCATGGATATGGTGGCCCAATAGGGGCTGTACACTTGTCACCCTTAGGGGATGACATGTGTCACCTCCTAAGGGAACCTATACATGTAATATATGACTCCTAATTCAGTTCTTTATCCAAAAACTACAGAAGCAACAAAGAGAAAACAAACCCTAAAGCTTAGAGAGAAAAGAGTGACGGCTAGGAGAGAAAAAATGGGTAAGTCCCAATTTCGTTCCATAAATTAATTATATAGAATATACCATGATGATATGGAGGTATTATTAGTATAAAATCATGGCTTGTTGCTTCACAAAATGGACAGAAAGCAGCCACAACATTTAAATCGCGCTAGAGAAGTTCTGAGGCACGATTTTGGCAAGTTTTGGCCAATTTCGGGTAAGGTAAGGTATTTCCTTCCAATTTGAAATTTATGGTGTTTTTATAGGGTTTATTACACACATTTTATGCTACTGGAAGTGTAATAAAGTCGTGGAAATGCTTGACGTTCGAAATATACTAAATTGGAATCGTTATAGTTAAATTGTAGTCGACATGAGGCGTTATGCGTGTGGGGGCTGCTGCTGGTCGTGTGATGTTGTGTTAACGTTTTGAAAAATGTTTTAAAAGAGGTGTAGGAGCTCCTGGTTGCATCCACTTGACCCTACGCTTCGTATGGTTAAAGGTTTTATGAAATAAATATTAAAAACCCTCTTTTGGTATTGTAGTTTCGAGCGAGTTGTTTGGAGTTTATGTTGTATATTGTTGATGTGAATTTCTTAAACATATGATGCAGGTCATTTTTGTTGGTTGACTGTAGGTATTAGGAGTGTAATTAGAAATTCTGATAGGGCACATTATAGAGGAGATGCTGCCCGATTTTCGTTAACTAGTTAAGGAACTAGTCGAGAAGACGAGCGAGGAAATGGGTTCTATGAACACTCGTGTATAACTTAAGGTGATGATCAATTAAGGGTTATTGATAATTGCATTACTTCCATGTTAAATAGGTTTGTAGGACGACGATGTGAGTGTGACAAAGAGTAACCCATAAGAGGTATGTGAAGCTTTCTATTGGCATGTTTTTGGAATAAGTATGTAAAGCTATTCTTCTTTCTTTTGGCATGCCTTAGTATAAGTTATGAATGGTTTGTATATGAAACACGGAAATAATTCCATACATAAAGCTCTGAGTACAGTTCATAATTCTTATCTACACCGTGATGGTAGAACTCCTGTAATAGTTGAGCTATTGCCTTTTTCAGGCTTCTATAGGATAAAAGGTAACATATGTAGAGCCTAGTGCTCCTTTTTTTTGGGATGTCTTAAACGTAAATGAAATGAGGTATGATATAAGTGTAGAGGTAGTTCTAGTTGTAAGTTCCAAATATAGCACGTGACTCATGTTCACTTCTAAATTCTAAGTCTCTTAAGGCAGCTGAGCTATCACCCTCGAGCCTCCTATATGCGAAGACATGATCCATGACTTTTAGTCATGTCTGAACGCAAAGTTCTCAAGTCTCCTATATGCTGAATGTTAATTGAATGTATAAGCTCTTACTCCTAAGATCTCTGCGATGACAAACGTCTCTTGTTCAATGAGCTGTTTAGTCTTGTCTGGATATACGTCTAATATTCCTGAGACTCCAGTAGATATGACCCCTAACGATATTTTGCAGGGTACTTGAAATAAGTACTATCCTGGTCTTCAGGTGCCGGTTCACTTGGCTATTTCATTGAGTCTCAAATGATGAGTTAAATTGCATATGGTTCCTTGCTACTCTACTCGTGCAAGCTATTAATACATCTTTCACCGTATCCCATGAAGGGCTGGGCATGATAAATTAGGAAATGATTATTCACCACATCCCATGAAGGGCTGGGTATGTTAAATGATTAAATTGTTATTCACCGCGTCGCATGAAGGGCTGGGCATGATAAATGATGAAATGATTATTTACCACATCCCATGAAGGGTCGAGCATGATACACGATGAAATGAAAGCTTCACTGAGTCCCTCACTAAAGGGCCGGATATAATAGACAAGCATACATATGAAAACATAGTAATGTACTTGTAAGGTATGAAATGATGTCGTATATGATGGTATGATGCCATATACATTGATCTGGTAACATCGAGTCCCACGGCGGGCTGGGGTGATATGTGAGAGTGATATACATGCTCTCTTTTCGTAGGATATAGGTATAGTAAACTCTTAACTGTCATACTTGTTTCCTGCATCCCTATTTTAGTTGTTATCTCAGTTATGTGTTGTTATAATTTATATACTCAGTACATATATCGTACTGACCCCCGTTCTCTGAGGGTATGAATTTCATGCCCACAGGTATAGACGCACGCTTTCGGGATCCGCCAACTTAGGGTTCCACTCGGCAAGTTTGGGAAGAGCTCTATTGAATTAGAGCCAAGCCTTTGGGTATTAGACCTTCTATGTATATATTTGTATATTCAGGGGTACAGAAGGGGCCCTGTCCTGCCATATATTGCTATTACTATTCTTAGAGGTTTGTAGACATATATATATGGGTTGTTTGTGAGTTCGTTTTGATTGTGCCTATACAACATGTTGTAAATGTTTTTATGTTACAGCAGCCTTTTCGGCTTGCATGCCCTTTCATGATATGGTACGAATGGAAGGGGACACACTTACTCAAAAAAGTTTTAACTTATTGGGATTTTGTATGTAGTATCACTTTGTGTGTAGCTCAATTTGACTATAGCTTATAGGTATATATATGGGGGTCCAGGTCGGACCCCAGACACGGCCTATGGGGTTATGTCGTGACAGTTATGTGTCTGCAACTAGAAACTTCCACACACTTTTTAGAACAGGTTCCATCCCTGCAACACACAATAATATCACCTGCAAGCGAAGCACAACAACCACAACACCCTACTCAACTTCGATTTAACTATAATAACCTTAATTTAGTTTGTTTCTAACATCAATCATCCTTGTGCAATTTTTATACTTCCAGCCACATATAAGACGTGTAATACACTCCATAATCACACCATAAACTCCAAATTGAAAGGAAAACCCTTACCTTACCCTAAATTGGCCAAAGCTTGCCATAATTTGCCTCAGAATTTCTCTAGTTGCAGCTGAAATGTCATGGCTGTTTGCTATCCGTTTAATGCTGTTAAAACCATAAATTTATATTTTTAACACCTTCATATTATCATGGCATACCCTAGATAATTAATTCACGGAAATAAATTGGAAAACTTACCTTTTTCTTCCTCTTGACCGACACTACTCTCTCTTAGCTTAGGGTTTCTTTTCTTTTCTTTTCTCTTGAATTTTTGGCTGGAAAATGACTTAAGATTCATTAAATTACATATATATGCTGCCTTAGGAGGTGACACATGTCATCCCCCAGCCTCTATTGGGCCAACCCATCCATGCGGCCAATGAGGGGCTACCATGTGGCAGTGGGGTCCACCCCCCAAGTAGGTGGGTCACCTACTTTACCCCAAGAAGGTGGGTCACCTGTTTCCATGTGTCATTTTTCTATGTTGCCACGTGGCACCTCCTCTTGCTTCCACGTGTCGCTCTTCACCTTTTTCGTGGGTTCGTAGTCTCGTCTTACTTTAAGAACTCGTGTACTCCTTGATACGCATGCTTGGTATGTACTCAAGTACTCAAGTATGTAAGACTTCTAAGCTGGTAGCTTACGTAGGTAAGTCGAGTCCTACAACTCGTTACTTGGCCTCCAACTCCTTCCGCATTCTCCTAGCCCTATTTCCAACCTTCTCTCTCATGGGGTATCACATTCTTCCTTCCTTAGAGTTGTTTGATAGCATTATAGATTATCCAGTTCACACGGTACTTTTTAAGAGGCTTAAGCGCCTTTGAAGAAGCTTAGAAACCTTTCAAGGTACGAAAGTCTTCCAAGATACAATGGTATGGGGTATAAAATCCTTCCCCCCTTTAGAACATTCTCCCTCGAATGTTACACAAGAATCTTCCTCAAAATCTTATATAGGCTATAGGGAGAATTCTTTTCATTGCACTAACATATTCTTTTATCGAGCTATCATTATAAGAGTTCCAAAAGTTGGGATTACCGGTAGATATAAGGAATAGGTATGGACATCTATATCTCGTCTTCTGTTTCTTGGCGAGTCTTGTTACACCTTTCACTGGTGACACTCCCACGAATACCCAACCCCTAATTTCAAACTCGAAAGGTCTACGCCGATTATCTGAGTATGACTTCTGTCGACTCTAAGCTGCTACTAGTTCCTCCTAAGTGGGTTCCATATTATCAATAGCCTGTTGGCTCGTGTCCAGACCCATCAATGGACCTTCATCAACCTCAAATCCGCCAGTAGGTGCTCTGCGCCTTCTGCTACATGAAGCTTTCTATGGTGCCATATGGATGCTATTAGAAGCACTTCAATAAGTGACAGGCGATCACTCCAACTACCTCTAAAGTTACTAATACAGGCCCGCAACCTATTTTCTAGCATTTGCATAGTGCGCTTGGCTTATCCATTAGTCTGAGGGTGAAAGGCTATTGTAAGATTCACCTAAGTTCGCCATTATTTTTATGGAATGATCCCCATAAGTTAGCTGTAGATTGGGCTTCTCTATCTAAGATCATAGATGTGGGGATCCCGCGGAGTTGTACTATCTCCTTATTATATAGTCTCACATTGTCCTTGGCTGAATACACAGTCCTAATTGGAAGGAAGTGGGATGATTCCTGTCAGCCTATCCACAATAGCCCATATGGAATCGTTCTTCCATACAGCATGAAGTAAGTCTGTAATAAAGTTCATATTCTAGAATCATCAGCCCCATTTATTATCTCTCGCTTTCTCTTAAAAGGCTTTAATTGTCAATCTTCTTTGTAGCTCCTAAGCTCAATCCTTAGGGTTGGCTATCAAATAACGCTGGGATTTAGCTGCTCTATGCGCTGTCTATCATCCACTGGTATAATTCTGAAAAAGATTGGGTATACAAGTTCACCAACTTTTAGCAACCAGCTAATTTGGATCGTCTTACTTAACCCATTTCATAATTTTCTTAGCCTAACTCGTAACACTCTATGTATGTTCTATTGTATTTTTACTCAAATCTTCTTTCTAGTTCTCCTACCAGCCATCACATGGAAAATACATTGCTACTACCAGCTTTTTTTTATCGAGTAACCACTTGGTCTCATTCTTAGCATACTAATATTAGTAGGTTACATAACTATTCTTGTACAATTTGTAGAAAGTGCGTTCAATTCTGCTTATAGTCTCTCCTACTCTTGGCTTACAAGTCTTCCTTGCTCTTGGCTTACAGGTCTTCCCTAATCTTGGCTTATTCTGCTTTACATGTATCCTTGTACTAATACATACTTGCAGTCATTTTTGGATCACACTTATTTTGCTGTCTTTGCGTACCCTTAAATTTCCCTCATATTCTATCATAGGAGAGATTTCTTATCCTTTCTCTTTTGCTACTTATACATCAGAATATTAGAAGCCAGTAACTCTGTTATTAATATCTTCCTTATCATTTCTCTCATAAGTTAGCCAAGGTATGAAAACTATCTACACTCACCGTGCTTTACCAAAATAAAGTCTCCTATTGGTGTAGCTACCTCAAACGGGTCCGTTAATTTGAGTTTCATCCCGACCCGACTAGCAATAAAAGGGGATACATATATGATAAAGTGGAGCCTGGGTCGATCAATACATATGTATCCTGGAAGAAGATTTGTAACATACATGTAGCCATATTTGGTGGCGCCTCCTGGTCCTTCCCGCTAGGTAAAGCATAAATGCGACTCTAAGGACCACTAGAACTAGAAGGTCTACCACGACCCCTATGAAGGCCTACTGATGTATAAGTACCCTGCCCCACAGGGCACATAGCCACTAAAGAAGAACCCACAACTGTCACCGTAGGCGGAGCTGCACCACTTAGCCTACCTCTGAATTGACACATTCTCATCAGATGGACTTGACGGCCACATGTAAAACAAGCACCCATCCCAAAATGGCATTTCCCAAAATAAGCCCTATCACAATGAGGACATTAAGGCAAAGGTGGCCTCGACTGATGCGAACCCTTTCCCATCTGTGGAGCTGCACCCTGGAGTTCTGACCAACTCCTGGACATCCTATGCTATCGAATCTCCAACCTAGGAAATAAAGGGGTGCACTCCAGGCTGGTTGGGAAGGGTATTCACCATACTGCTGAGGCTGTCCACCTCAAAACTCCCCTGAATCACCAGCTGACTAAGTTTTCTTATGTTGGCCTCAGTCATAATCTCTATTGGGCTGTTGCCCTCTGTGTTGACCCTTTCTCCCTAGCCCATGCCTTTGAGCCTGCCCTACTACTAATCTGGTTAGCAACAAAACCACATCTCTCATTGCCCTATCCTCTGGCCCTAGCTGTGAGGCTAAATATTCAAGTACTAGGGCCTCAAGATCTGTGACTACTACTGCCCTAGGCTCCTCTAGATGTGGCAGCATAGTAGAACTTACCGATTGGAACACAACCCCTAGCATAGACTAGGCACGAATCTTAGAAACCTTCGAGGTCTAACCAGTTTCTTCCACTACTGACTCGCCCTTCTGGGCAGTTGTTGCTTTTCTTGGAAACATCACTGCAACCATAATGGGATGTTAGTGAGAGATCATCCTAACTACTAGTACCATTAATTCAGTAATTAGCTTATTTCTTGGGGTCAGCCATACTCGTAGTTTAGTCAAATCACATTCTTATTATGGACAAGGCATACTACAGTCCTGTATCTTATTCCCCTTTTATTTCTAGGAAAATTTAAGTAGAGTTTCCTCTGTATTTCTTACTATCTCAATACCTGCATGCAGAAAATGCCAACAATGCCTCACCGGGACAACACATATATTTATATCATATCATATCACAGCCACACAGGGTGCCCAATATCAATAACTGTTTAAAATGATGGACTTACCTCGTATGTCCACTCGAACTGTACTTGTTAAACTTTCCTGGCTACTTTTCCTTTCAATTTTAATTTTACATTCCAATCGTACCTCAATACCCTACTTGACATATATATTTTGTGCTTTTGCTTACCTGAGTGCTTTGTAACTTTCAATATCGTCAGTTACTTTCTTCTATCGATGTTCCCCTTCGGCTGAAAGCACAGGTTAGTATGAGAAATTGCATTCCCTATGACTCGGTTCTATTGCACGATCTTAGATATGGAAGAAAAGTAACATCCTAAATATCCTATAGCCTCCTATTTATAGATGTGGCGCATAATACACCGATAAGCAAGACCCTACTAGACACGGTCTGTAGACATCCCAAGGACGAACAACTCTGATTCCACTTCTGTCACGACCCAACCCCATAGGCTGCGACTGGGTTCTGACCTGGACCTCCCATATACGTATCTATCAGCTATAGTTAAGTTGAACCGTGGGTGAGGTGATACTAAACACGAAAACCCTAATGGGTCAAAACCTTTTCATGTACATGTAGCTTTCATTCATACCATACCATGAAAGGGCACGCAAGCCGACAAGGTAGCCATAACATAAAACATTTACAATACGTCGTATAAGCACAACTGAAACAACTTACAAGAAACCCACATACACATATCCACAGACCTCTATGAATAGTAACAGCAACATATGGCAGGACAGGTCCCCTGCCATACCCCTAAACAAGAAAATAAATACATAGGAGGACCAGTACCAAAAAAGCTAGGCTCTAGAACAGTAGAGCACTTCCAACATAGCTGAGCGGAAATCCTAAGCTGGCGGATCTCTGAAATGAACATCTATACCTATGGGCATGAAACGTAGCCCCCTAGAGAATGGGGGGTTAGTATGATATATGTACTGAGTATGTAAAGCATAACACAACATAACTAAGACAACACTTAAGTACAGATGCAGGAAATAAGTATGATAGTTAACAATTCCCTATACCTGTATCTTATGAAAAGAGAGCATGTATATCATCCTTACACATCACTCTTGGCCTGCTGTAAGACTCAGTTTACCATATCATCTTATACGACATCATTTTATACATTACAAGTACATCACCATGTTTTCATATATGTGCCTATCTATCATATCCGACCCTTTAATGAGGGTCTCGATGAAAGAGTGGTGTACATGTTGTACCACACCTGACCCACTATAGGACTCGGTGCTATTATCATATAGTAAAATATACCGAGGAACGTTTGGCCCAATTAATAATTTAAAATAGTGCTAAGGAACATACAACTCAATCCATATTTTAAAACAATGCCGAGGAACATATGGCCCAATCCACATTTTACATCATATCATCATATATATATCCGTCCTGGGACTTGATGACGAGCATCATCACATACGGCGTCATCGTATGCTTCACTTCATCGTATATGGTATTTCATCCTTGTATACTTCATACATATATATATAGCCGGCCCGGGACTCGGTGAATGAATAGTAAAGCTAGGCACGATCGCATTCCCGGCCCTCTTATGGGATTCGGAGAAAGATGGGTTATAGTGTGCATGAGTAGAGTAGTGAGAAATCATATGCAACTAAGTCATTATTTGAAAGACTCAATAAAACAGTCAAGTGAACCGTGACCTGAAGACCAGAGTAGTAATCGTCTTAAGTATCTTCTAAACACCGTTAGGGATCATATTAGCTAGAGTTTTAGGAATCATAGACGTGTATCGAGACAAGGTTAAGCAGCTTATGGAAGTAGAGACATTTGTCGTCATACAGACCTTAGGAATAGGAATTGATGCATTTAATTATTATTCATTAGATAGGAGACTCGAGGGTAGTAGTTCAACTACTTTCAGAATTCTAACAACAAGTAGTGAATAAAAGTCACGAGTCGTACTCGGAGCTTATAACTGGAACTACCTCCACCTCATATCATATACCATTCCATTTATACTTAAGACATTCCGAAAGGAAGAAGAGACACGCTTTACATATACTATTGTTCATCATATAGGAGCCTTAAAAGGCAATAACTCAACTATTACAGGAGTTTTAATATCACAAAGTGAATAAAGTCTATGAATTACACTTGGAGTTTCATGAGTGGAATTATCCCCACATTTCATATACAAACCATTCATAACTTATACCTAAGATATGCCAAAAGAAAAGAAGAATAGCTCTACATACCTGTTATGGGCTAATCGCATCCAGACTCACTTCGTTACTCCTTTAACCTATTTAACACGAAAGTAATACTAAGGTTAGTGACTTTCGAATTTCCAGCTCCTAAACCTACCACCCATTATCCATAGGAATTACTTCCTTGTTCACACTTCTCGACTAGTCTCGACCAGCCTATTAGTTAGTTAAGGAGTTAACAGAAATCAGGCAGCATATCCTCTATAACTTACCCCATACGAACTTTAAATTTAACCCCAAAAGCTTAGAAGCTAACCAACAACAAAAATCAGCAGTATATATAAAAGTAAACCACTTCCACATTACACAACACAAACTCCAAACAACTCTCTTAAAACTATGATACCAAATTAGGGTTTTTAATCTCTAGTTCGTAAAACCTTTAACCATACATAGCAGAAAATAATGTGGCTGAAACTAGAATCTCACACACATATTTTGGAACATGTTGCATCCCTGCAACACACAATAAAATCACCTGCAAGCGAAGCACAACAACCATAACACCCTATTCGACTTTGATTTAACTATGACGGCCTTAGTTTGTTTGTTTCTAATGTCAAGCATCCTTATGCAATTTTTATACTTCCAGACACATATAAGACGTATAATACACTCAATAAACACACCATAAACTCCAAATTGAAAGGAAAACCCTTACCTTACCCAAAATTGGCCAAAGCTTGCCAACATTTGCCTCAGAATTTCTCTAGTTGTGGCTGAAATGTCGTGGCTGTTTGCTATCCGTTTGGTGCTTCTCCAAACTATAAATTTAAATTATTAACACCTTCATATCATCTAGGTATATCCTAGATAAATAATTCACGGAAAGAAATCGGAACACTTACCTTTTTCTCCCTCTTGGCCGACGCTACTCTCTCTTAGCTTAGGGTTTCTTTTCTTTTATTTTCTCTTGAATTTTTGGCTGGAAAATGACTTAAGACTCATTAACATACATATATATGCTTCCTTAGGAGGTGACACATGTCATCCCCTAAGGGTGACACGTGTCTAGCCTCTATTGGGCCAACCCATCCATGCGGCCAAAGAGGGGCTGCCATATGGCAGTGGGGTCCACCCCCAAGAAGGTGGGTCACTTACTTGACCCCAAGAAGGTGGGTCACCCTCTTCCACATGTCATTTACCCATGCTGCCACATGGCGCCTTCTCTTGCTGCCATATGTCACTCTTCTCCTTCTTCATGAGTTCGTAGTCTCGTCTTACTTTAAGAACCCGTATACTCCTTGCTACAAAAGCTATGTATGTACTCAAGTAGCTAAAATATGTAAAACTTCTAAGTTGGTATCTTACGTAGGTAAGGCGAGTCCTACAACTCGTTACTTAGCCTCCAACTCCTTCCGGATTCTCCTGGCCCTATTTCCAACCTTCTCTCTCATGGGGTATCATATTCTTCCTTTCTTAGAGTTGTTTGATAGTGTTATAGATCATCTAGTTCACACGGAACTTTCTAAGAGGCTTAACGCCTTTCAAGAAGCTTAGAAACCTTTCAAGGTAAAAAAGTCTTCCCAAGTACAACAGTACGTGGTATAACAATATGATATGTGCTTAGGGGGTAATTCCATTCATAAGCTACGAGTATGATTCCTGACTCTTATTCACTTCTTGATGGTAAAACTCTTAAAGTAGTTGAGCTATTGCCCTCGAGCCTTCTATATGCTGAATAGTAATTGGATGTTTAAGCTCATATTCCTAAGGACTCTATGATGACAAATATCTCTGATTCCATAAGCTGTTTTGGGATTATCTTGATACATGTCTATGATTGATGAGGCTCCATTTAATATAGTCCATAGTTACATTCACAGGGTATTTAATATGATTATCACCTTTAATACTCAAGTGTGGGTTTATTTTACTTATTCTATTGAGTCTCGGATGATGATTTAATTTACATATAGTTACTCACTACTCTGCTCGTGCATATTACTATTACTTCTTTCACCAAGTCCCAAGCTGGGTATGTCATCATGCGTAATTTGCTATATTATCCACCAAGTCCCTCCCTAGAGGGCCGGGTATGCTATACGATGACATGATGATGTAATGATATGGTTATGGCACTGAGTCCAATGATAGGCTGGGTAAGGTATATGTGTACACGACTTCATTCACCGAGTCCCTTACTAAAGAGCCGGGCACAGTATATATATATGATGACATGATAATATAATGATACAATTATGGTACCAAGTCTTGTAGTGGGTTGGGTATGGTATATGAAAATGATATGCATAATTTGTTTCGTAAGGCATAAGTACAGTGAGTTCTTAATTATTATACTTATCTTCTGGACTCTCTGTCACGACCCAACCCTGTGGGCCGCGACTGGGGTCTGATCTGGGACCCCGTGTACGTATCTAGCGGATGTAACAATCAATATATGAACTATACATAAGAACCCCAGTGGGTCATAGCATTTTCATGCCTGTAGCCTCTTTCATTTGTATCTTATCATGAAAGGGCGTGAAAGCCAACAAGGCTGTCATAGTATCTTAATATTTACAATACATCATGTAGACATAATAGAATAGAACTTACACGTATAACCCACATGACCTCTAAGAACATTAATAGTAATATATGGTGGGACAGTGCCCCCGCCATACCCCTAAATAAACAAATATATACATAGGAAGTTTGGTACGACAACTTGGCTCTGAATCAATTGAGCTTTTTCCAAACTGGCTGAGTGCAATCCTAAGCTGGCGGATTCCCAAAACCTGTGTCTATACCTGCGGGCATGAAACGCAACTCCCCAAAAGAGAGGGGTCAGTATGACATATGTATTGCGAATATAAGCATAACGTAACTGAGATAACAACTGATATAGGCATGCAGGAAATCAACTATAACATTTAATAGGGTACTGTACCTGCACCTTACAAAATGAAGTCATATATACCTTTATCATGTACCATATCTGGCCCGCTCGGGAACTCGGTGTTACAAATATATCATCTATCATGATAGGCATATGCATATTATTAGCACTATGGAATGTATAGCCCGATCCATATATATAGCAAGCACATGCCGAGGAATGATAACCCAATCCATATATCGTGTAATACTGCCGAGGAATGACGGTCCGATCTATATATCATATGATAATACCGAGGTACGATGGCCCGATCCATATATATATCATATGATAATGCCAAGGTACGATAGCCCGATCTATATATATCATATGATAATGCCGAGGTACGATGGCCCAATCCGTATCTTATATATTAGTGCCGAGGTATGATGGCCCGATTCGTATACATGCATATTATATATTAGTGCTGAGGAACGATGGCCCGATCTGTATGCATGCATATTATATAATAATGCTGAGGAACGATGACCCGATCCACATATCACATAAAAATGCATATACGTGTATATAAGACTTGGTAACATGTCAAAAATCCCTCAGGTATCACTATAAAGTATGTTCAAGAGCCCCTAGGTATAGGAGCTTACACATTCCATCACTCTTCAGCCTATAGAAGGCTCGAGGGTCGTAGTTCAACTACTTTAAGAATCTTATCATTCAAGAGTGAGTCCAAGTCATGAGTCACATCCCGAACCTGTAAGTGGAACAATCTCTAACTCATATCATACATTGTTTCACTTACATTAAGCTATTTAAAGAAAAGGAAGAGATAGGCTTTACGTGTATTACTTTTTATCACGTAGAAGGCTTACAAGACCATAACTCAACCATTGCGGGAGTTCTAACATCAAGAAGTGACTAAGATTAACGAGTCATGCTCAGGGTTGTAACAATGGACCTACCTCCACATTACACATACCAACCACTTATGGCTAAGACATGCCACAAGAAAAGAAGAGTTAAGCTTTACATACACTACTTTTCAGCATATAGAAAACTTGAGGAATAGGAGTGTCATGACCCAACCC
Organism: Solanum dulcamara; assembly: GCF_947179165.1. Classification (NCBI taxonomy): domain Eukaryota; kingdom Viridiplantae; phylum Streptophyta; class Magnoliopsida; order Solanales; family Solanaceae; genus Solanum; species Solanum dulcamara. The sequence goes on along the minus strand of NC_077237.1, from coordinate 29,953,019 downwards.
CATAGGTCACGACTGGGGTCCGACCTGGACCCTCCATATACCTAGATATCAATTATGGTCAAATTGAACTATAAATAAAACAGTATCATGTAATAGATCCCCACTAGGAGATAACATTTTCATAAACTTGTAGCCCTTTTCATTTGTATCACAACATGAAAGGGAATGCAAGCCGACAAGGCTATTATAACATAATAACATATATCATATATCATGTAGACCCAGCTGAATCAAATTGACATACACAACGCACATATACATAGCTACAGACCTCTAAAAATATCAACGATAACATATGGCGGGATAGGGCCCCCGCCGTACCCTTGAATAGATAAAACAATTTTATACATCAATGGTCCGTATCAATAAATAGGCTCCAATACAATGGAGCCTCTTCCAACTAGGCTGAGTGGAATCCTAAGCTGACGGACTCCCAAAACTTATATCGGTATCTACGGGCATGAAATGTAGCCCCCGAAGAAAGGGGGGTCAGTACGACATATGTATTGAGTATGTAACACATAACATAATACAACTGGAGGCATATTTGAAGTAGAGAAGCAGGGGATAAAATATCAAAATTGGGAACCTGTACCTATACTCTGTGAATTATAAAGGCATGCATGCTCAAATTATATAATATAGCAGGCCCTTGCAGGGATTCGATGAATCATATCTGTAGGACCATCATAGGCCCGGTGCCATCACCCCTTATTACAACACATCATCATATGTATATACATACATACCCGACCCTCTAATGAGAGGCTCAGTGGACAATGCAGTGAGTTGTGCACGATAACGTACCCGGCCCGAGAATCGGTGAAAGAAGGTTTACAATATATACGAGTAGAGTAGTGAGTAACTATATGCAATTTAAATCATTATCAGAGACTCGACAGAATAAGAAAGTTAAGCTTTTGTTTGAGGACCCAAGCAACGGTGTAGTCATCTCAAGTGTCCTATAAATGCCATTATGGGCTGTCTCAAAAGTAATATCGGGGACCCTAGACATGTATTAACATAGGGGCAAATCATATATGGAATCAAAACACTTAGTCTCGTGTAGTCTTTACGACTTGGGGCCTATACATTTGGTACCTCTTTAACATATAAAAGTTTCCAGGGAAATAGTTTAACTACTATCAGAGTTTGATATTCAAAAGTAAATAGGAGATGCTAATAATGAGGTTACCCCAGAACTCAGATCATATTCAACTTATAACTAAGACAAAAACATGCCCAAAAGAAGAAAGGGAATAAGTCCTATATAGTTTGTACTTTCCTTCAGGTGATCTTCATATACATATTTCGTACCCGGCCCATCATGGGGCTCAGTGAGACACTATGGCATCATAATCTCATTTTCGTACCAAATACATATCAAGGGAAATGAGAGATAGCTTTCCGCGCATTATTGTGTAACACGTAGAAGCCTTACTAGGCAATACTCAATCCTTACAAAAATTCCAATACTAAGCAGTGGATAGGGGTTATGAGGCATACTTGGATTTATGGGAATGGAAGTATCCCCACATTACATATACAATTCACTTAAGGCTAAAGATTTCCAAAAGGAAAGAAAGATAGTTGTACGTACTTATACCAAAACATGCCAAGAGAAAACTTTACATACCTCTTGTGAGTTACTCTTTATCCCGTTCTCCTTATCCTTTGAACCTATTCAACATGAAAGTAGTACGAATATCAACCACTCTTGACTTTCCATCACCTTCAGTTGCACCATAGTATTCATGGAATCTATTTCCTTGTTCGTTTCCTCGACTAGTTCTTTAATTAGGTAAGGCGTTAACGAAAATTGGGCAGCACCTCCCCTATAATGTGCCCTATCCGAATTTACAATTCCACTCCTAATACCTACATCCAACCAACACCAACAACCTGCAACATATGTTTAAGTAATTCACACCAGCAATATACAACATAACCTCCAAACGACTCACTCGACATTAGGATATCAAAATAGGGCATCTAGCCTTTATTTTGTAACCCCATTAATTATACGAGACAAGGGGTCGTGTGGATGAAAACAGAAACACCCATACCCCTTCTTGAATAAATTTAGGCCCTGAAACATCCCCCCACACCTGCAACAGCACACGACAAGCCCAACACTTCACTTCGACGACAATTTAACTATAACGACTACAATTTGGATTATTTCCAACGTCAAGCATTCCTATACCATTTTTACATTTCCAGACACACACAAGGAATATAATACACTATATAAAAACACCATAAAGTCCAAATTAACAGGAGAAACCTTACCTTACCCGAAATTGGCCAAAATACTCCAAAACTGCATCTCAGAAACTTCTTGATGTGCTGAATCGGGGCGGACTATTTGTGTCCCTTTTCCACTACCCCAAATTGTGATTTTATGTTATCACATACTATTATATAACCGTGGGACACCTTAAATAATTAATTCACGTAACGAAATTGGGCCTTACCTTGGTAACCCCTTAAACCCGTAGCTCTCTAGCTAGGTTCTCTAAATTTTTCTATCAACTTTCTCCTACTTGTTTCAAGTGCAAAGCTGAAAATATGGTTCTGTATACATCGTGATATAAATATATACATATCCACGTGGTTGAGTAACACCAAAGATAATTAATTCACGGAGGAAAATTGGAAAACTTACCTTTAATTTTCCAAACCCATGGCTTCCTTTCTCTCACGTTTTCTCTCTTATTTTGGTTGCTGGAGTTTCAGCTCCAAATGGAATAAGAATGACTTAGTAGTCATCCAAATACACATATATACCCCTCTTTAGAAGGTGCCACATGGCAGCCCCTTAGGGGTGACACATGGCAGCCCCCTAGGACGCCACCTAGGCTCATACGGCCTATCACACGCCACCACATTGCAGCAGGGTCCACCCCCCAAGTAGGCAGGTGAGTCACCTGCTTGCTTGTCACCTGCTTGCTTGAGGTGCTTGCTTCTCATCTGCTTGCTTCACTTTCGTAAGTTCGGAAACTAGTTTTTGCTCCCTCTCGTAGGTTCGCCATCTCACCTTATTTTAAGAGCCTATGTAATCCATGCTACGCAGGCTTGGTATGTCCTCCAGTAGTTCAAGTATATAAGACTTTTACATTAATAACTTACGTAGGTAAATCGAGTCCTACGACTCATTACTTGGCCTCCAATTCCCTCCGGATTCTTATGACTCCATTTCCAACCTTCTCTACTATGGGGTATCACATTCTCCCTTCCTTAGAGTCGTTAGATAGTGTTGTAGCATATTCGGCTTATATTATAATGTCTAAGGAACTTATGAGACATTCCGAGTTTAAAAGTGTGGGGTATAACATCCTTCCTCCCTTTAGAACATTCGTCCCCGAATGTTAAACAAAACTTCCCTTAGTACCTTATACAAATCGTGGGGAGATTCTTTACTGTTGCCATAACACATACTTCCATCCAAGTATTTAATATACATGTTTTAGGAGTTGGGGTTACCTGTAGCCATCGGGAATAGGTACGAATACTTGTGTTTCATGTTTTCTTCAACTTTTTCGGTCATCCTCTTTCTGGTTTTGGGTTTTCCACAGTATCTTAACGGAAGGCACGTCTTTAGTCCACAATCTTCTAGCTTGTCGATCTAAGATGGCAATAGATTGTTCCTCATAGGATTCCATCTTCTGGACACCATCTATAGAATATACCCTGAGTGGCTCATCAGTACCCTTGCGAAGCATCTCTATCTGATGGACTGGGCGTATAGTTTTCAAATAAGGTGGTAAGCTCAACTTAACAGCCACATTGCTCACATTATGAGTAACTTGATATAATCTAATGTATTCTGGGTTAAGTTCCCTTTTCTAGGTGACCCTGTTATGAATATCCAATCATCAATTTGAACTCTGTATGTCGATATCGATTATCTGTATATCATCTCTACCGACTCTGGGCTTTTAGTCAACAGCTTGCTTAATCATGTACGGGGCCATTGGGATACAAGAGTAGTAATTATTATTGTAGGCAACTTAATAAGTGATAGTTAATCATCCCAGCTACCTTTGAATTTAACAATACCAGCTCATGATATATCTTCTAACGTTTAAATGGTACGCTTTAATCAGTTCATCATGTTTGAGGGTAAAGTAGTGTACGAAGACTTATCTATCTTTCCAGTTGCTTCGTAGACTGATCCTCGGTAGTTAACTGTTACTTAGGCTCCTTCTTCTGGGACAATAGCTATGGGGACTCCGTAAGGTCCTACCACTCTTTTACCCTATAATTTTACACCTTCTCGGCTGAGTACGTAGCCTTTGATTGAAGTAGCAGGGGCTAATATCGTTAATCCACAAGCAACATTCCCTCCAGAGTCATCTAACGCTGGAGTGCAAAGTGAGTCTTGTAGCCCTGGTTATATTGTGGGATTTTCGACCTCGTGTATTACTTCCTAGCTTCCATAAATTATATCAACTGGTACCCTTACCTTTTGGGTTTTGCTTTTCAATCCTTAGAGTTGGCTCCCAAGTGGTGTCGAAATTCCCTCGCCCACTGGCCCATATAGCCATCCGGTCGTTTGCCTATTATTAATTGGTACTATGTCGAAGAACTGTGCCATTCAAGTGCGCCATCAGTTAGTAATTAGTTAATCCTGCTGGTTTTTCCTTAAGCCATCTTTACAATTCCCTCAACGTAACTTATAGTACCCTAGGTACATAATTCCATGTCGTTTCTCCCCCGCTAGTTCAGATTCTTCCATCTCGCGTGATCATACCAGCACTAACGTATTAGGTTCCATCACAATTTAGAAGTTAAGCGTGCTTGGGCGAGAGTAATATTGGGATGGGTGACCCCCTTGGGAAGTCCTCATGTCGCGTTTCGTGGTAATACTTGCAGTAATGTGCGGGGCACTCAACTTAGCCCAAGATTTATCTTAGCACCGTCTCACCAGTCTTTATGTGTTGCCTTTCCCTTTACTCTTTTAACTAGCAACCAGTATAGGGGTAGATCTTTAGTTCCACTACGACCCTGTCCCATTTTGGCAATCACAATTTTTCCTTACCTCTGCTTGTAACCTTCTTGACACATTCTCATGTCATTTTTTACCTTTACAAGATTATGAGAGAGTGAAAGAAATACCTTGTCGCCTTTCTTTCTATTTCCTTATTTACTCCTCGCTCATCTTATCTCCTACCATAGGAGTCTTTCTACTTCTTTTCCTTGGTTATTATCTATTGCAATATTATTTGCGACCAACCCTACAGCTAACATTTTGGCTTTTAGTCTAGCAGGCTGTCATTATCCTTCGTAATGTTTCTTGAGTTATTCGATATCTTTTCATGGTTACACTCTTCTATTTTTTATACACAGCTGCCCTCTAGTGTTATGTTGTTCAGGGTCTCATCACAACCTTCTTAACGCTGCCTTATGTAGTATTTTGGCTTCCATCCAATTATTAGTGGCTTTCGGACCTTTCTAACTTGGTTCGACAAGATATTTTATTGATTTTTAGATGTCCATCTCAAATATATTGCCATATCAATTGCCTCCTCCTACTTTTTCCATTTTCTCATTAACTTCCCCCCTTTAAAGGGTACTCATACTTTCATCTGCTTGTACCTTACTTTATGTCTCTATGTCCAGTTCAATTTTGCCCAATCTCTTTCTCCAATCTACGTGGTACTACATCAGGTCCCCATCTTCCTATATATTTTACAACCTGGTGATCCGCGTATGGAATTTTGGCTAAATTATAAAACGACGAGAACCTTTTCATACATAGTGTGACACCTTATCTATTACTCTATACTTGAGTAATAGGACCCATGGAACAACTCGTCCAAGGCTACCTTCTACTTATCTTTATAAAAAGTTAATCTACGCTTGTAGCCGTTCTAAATTTTCTTTTAACTAGGCAACATTTGTATTCCGACATTCATTATCCAAGGTTCTCTTGGAGTAGTGGCATTCACAACCTATATCCTTTGTTTCTTGCGATGAACGAAGTTGCACCATTTATTCCCGAAGTCTACTATCATTGTCTTTTAAGGGTTCCACTATTTTTGGGGAGACATTCTGTACATGCGTTATTCCTTTATATCTTAAGCTCCATACCCTTACTGCGTACTCAATGCAGGCCTTTAACTTAGTTAACATTTACTAAGGGCGCCTTATTAGCGGTCTCACTTTATCCCTAAATACTTGTAACACACTGTTCAATTCATACTTATATATCCCCCTTTTAGTTCATACTCATATTCAGTTCCTAACATCTCTTTGTGGTGCTTCTGTTCGAAGCTCTTTCCCCAATTAGTCGGTGGAGAACTATAAACTATTATCGTAAACCATTTTCCAACCATTGTTGGAAGAACCCAGAATCTCTGAAACATCACCGTACTTCTCTTAATACTTGACCTACCTGGTCTCTTTATGAGTTTATCCTCGAGTTATGAACAACTTATCTAATTTACAATTAGGAGTTGGGGGCTTGGTACTTTCAAAAAGAGTGAAGTTCAATTACTGGACATCTTATCCTTTAACCTGAGCTTCCCCCTTTTTTTTTCTACAGCACAATTACGGCTGAAGATACTGTGGTCTGAACTGTACTGCTCAGGCAGACTTTTGTTTCTTCGCAATAAGCTTCCCTAAGTAAAAAGGGTACCCCTTATTGACGGCATGGAGAGTACCTCTTATATCTTCAGTTAGCCTAATATGGGTACTCGGTATCAACTTTGAGGATATTTTATGAAGCTATGTTTCATTCCCTTTCCTTGTTCTGGGAAAATTTTGGTAGAGTTTCCTCTATACTTCTTACTATCCCAAAACCTGCACGCAGAAAATACCAACAATGCCTCACAGGGCCAACATATATATATATATATACATATCATATCACAGCCGCATAGGGATTTCAATGTCATCTCATATCGCAGCCACACAGGGCTTTCAACGTCAACAATAATATAAAAATACTAGACTTACCTCATATGTCCAACTTCAAGCTGCATCTGTTGCACTTCCTGTCTGCTTTCCTTCCAGGTTTCAACTTTACATTTCAATAGTACTTCAATACCTTACCCGACGGATATCTTCCGTGCCTTTACTTTACTTACCTGCGTGCTTCGTAACTTTCCATATCGTCAATTACTTCCTTCTATTGGTGTCGTCCTTCCATTAAGATCCAAGGTTAGTATAAAGAATTTTCCTATGACTCGGATCTATAGCACGATCTCAGACGTAGAAGAAAGGTAACATCCTAAGTGTCCTGTAGCTTCCTGTTTATAGATGTGGCGCGCAACACACCGATAACAAAGACTCTACTAGACACGGTCTGCAGACAATCTAAGGATGAACTGCTCTGGTACCACTTCTGTCATGACCCAACCCTATAGGTCGCGATTGGGGTTCGAGCTGGACCCCCCATATGCCTAGCTATCAGCTGTGGTCAAATTGAACTGTAAATTAAACAATATCATATAACAGAGCCCCATTAGGCGATAGCATTTTCATAAACCTGTAGCCCTTTTCATTTGTATCACAACATGAAAGGGGAAGCAAGCCGACAAGGCTGTCATAACATAATAACATATATCATATATCATGTAGACCCAGCTAAATCAAACTGACATACACAACCCATATATACATGTCTGCAGACCTCTAAAAATATCAACGACAATATATGGTAGGATAGGGCCCCCGCTGTACCCCTGAATAGATAAAATAATTTTTTACATTAATGGCCCGTATTAATAACTAGGCTCCGATACAATGGAGACTCTTCCAATTGAGCTGAGTGGAATCCTAAGCTGACGGACTCCCAAAACCTGTATCGGTACCTGCGGGCATGAAATGCAGCCCCTCGAAGAAAGGTGGGTCAGTACGACATATGTACTAGTATGTAACACATAACATAATACAACTGGAGGCATATTTGAAGTAGAGAAGCAGGGGATAAAATATCAATATTGGGAACCTGTACCTATACTCTGTTAATCATGAAGGCATGCATGCTCAAATTATATAATATAGCCGGCCCTTTTAGGGATCCGATGAATCATATCTGTAGGACCATCATAGGCCCGGCACCATCGACCCTTATTATAACATATTATCATATATATATACATACGTACCCAACCCTCTAGTGAGGGGCTCGGTGGACAATGCAGTCAGTTATGCACGATAACGTACCCAGCCTGGGACTCGGTGAAAGAAGGGTTACAGTATACACGATTAGAGTAGTGAGTAACTATATGCAATTTAAATTATTATTGGAGACTCGACATAATAAGAAAGTTAAGCTTTTGTTTGAGGACCCGAGTAACGGTGTAGTTATCTCGAGAGTCCTATAAATGCCATTATGGGATTTCTCAAAAGTAATCTCGGGGACCCTAGACATGTATTAACATAGGTCCAAATCATTTATGGAATTAAAACACTTAGTCTCGTATAGTCTTTACGACTTGGGGCCTGTTTATTTGGTACCTCTTTAACAGATAGAATTTTCTAAGGAAATAGTTCAACTACTATGAGAGTTTGATATTCAAAAGTAAATAGAAGATGCAAAGAATGGAGTTACCTAGGAGCTCAGATCATATTCAACTTACAACTAAGACAAAGACATGCCTAAATGAAGAAAGGGAAAAAGCCCTAAATAGTTTGTACTTTCCTTCAGGTGATCTTCATATACATATTTCATACCTGGCCCATCATGGGGCTCGGTGAACCACTATGGCTTCATAATCTCATTTTCATACCAAATACATATCAAGGGAAATGAGAGATAGCTTTCCGTACATTATTGTGTAACACGTAGAAGCCTTACTAGGCAATACTCAATCCTTACGAAAATTCCAATACTAAGCAGTGGATAGGGGTTATGAGGCGTACTTGGAGTTCTGGGAATGGAATTATCCCCACATTACACATACAATTCGCTTAAGGCTAAAGATTGCCAAAAGGAAAGAAAGATAGTTGTACGTACTTATACCAAAACATGCCAAGAGAAAACTTTACATACCTCTTGTGAGTTACTCTTTATCCCGTTTGCCTCGTCGTCCTTTGAACCTATTCAACATGAAAGTAGTACGAATATCAACCACTCTTGACTTTCCAGCACCTTCAGTTGCACCGTAGTATTCATGGAATCTATTTCCTTGTTCGTTTCCTCGACTAGTTCTTTAATTAGGTAAGGCGTTAAAGAAAATTGGGCAGCACCTCCCCTATAATGTGCCCTATACGAATTTACAATTCCACTCCTAATACCTACATCCAACCAACAACAACAACCTGCAACATATGTTTAAGTAATTCACACCAGCAATATACAACATAACCTCCAAACGACTCGCTCGACATTAGGATATCAAAATAGGGCATCTAGCCTTTATTTTGTAACCCCATTAATTATACGAGACAAGGGGTCATGTGGATGAAAACAGAAACACCCACAACCCTTTTTGAATACATTTAGGCCCTGCAACATCCCCCCCACACCTGCAACAGCACACCACAAGCCCAACACTTCACTTCGACGACAATTTAACTATAACGACTACAATTTGAATTGTTTCCAACGTCAAGCATTCCTATACCATTTTTACGTTTCCAGACACACACAAGGAATATAATACACTATATAACAACACCATAAAGTTCAAATTAATAGGAGAAACCTTACCTTACCCGAAATTGGCCAAAATACTCCAAAACTGCATCTCAGAAACTTCTTGATGTGCTGAATCGGGGTGGACTGTTTGTGTCCCTTTTCCACTGCCCCAAATTGTGATTTTATGTTATCAAATACTATTATATAACCATGGGGCACCTTAAATAATTAATTCACGTAATGAAATCGGGCCTTACCTTGGTAACCCCTCAAACTCGTAGCTCTCTAGCTAGGTTCTCTAAATTTTTCTTTCAACTTTCTCCTACTTGTTTCAAGTGCAAAGCTGAAAATATGGTTCCATAGACATCGTAAGATACATATATACATATACACGTGGTTGAGGAACACCATAGATAATTAATTCACGGAGGAAAATTGGAAAACTTACCTTTAATTTTCCAAACCCATGGCTGCCTTTCTCTCACGTTTTCTCTCTTATTTTGGTTGCTAGAGTTTCAGCTCCAAATGGAATAAGAATGACTTAGTAGTCATCCAAATACACATATATACCCCTCTTTAGAAGGTGCCGCGTGGCAGCCCTCTAGGACACCACCTAGGCTCATGAGGCCTATCACACACCACCACGTGGCAATGGGGTCCACCCCCCCAAGCAGGCAGGTGAGTCACCTTCTTGCTTGAGGTGCTCGCTTGTCACCTGCTTACTTCACTTTCGTAAGTTCGAAAACTAGTTTTTGCAACCTCTCATAGGTTCGTCATCTCACCTTATTTGAAGAGCCTATGTAATCCGTTCTACGCAGGCTTGGTATATCCTCCAGTAGCTCAAGTATATAAGACTTTTACATTAATAACTTACGTAGGTAAATCGAGTCCTACGACTCATTACTTGGCCTCCAATTCCCTTCGAATTCTTATGACTCCATTTCCAACCTTCTCTACTATGGGGTATCACATTCTCCCTTCCTTAGAGTCATTAGATAGTGTCATAGTGTATCCGGCTCATAGTATAATGTCTAAGGAACTTATGAGACATTCCGAGTTTAAAAGTGTGGGGTGTAACAAAGAGCTTAACTACTTTAAGAGTCTTAACATTCAGAAGTGAACACGAATTATAAATCATGAATCATGTTCAGAGCTCATGAATAGAGTTACCCCAAGTTGCATACACATATCATTTGTCACTTAAATCTAAGACATGCCCAAAAGAAAGAAAAGATAGGCTTTACATACCTCTTATCGATTGCTTTGACCCCGGCTTGTCTCATCATCCTCTGAACCTATTTAACATGAAGGTAATACTAGTATTAATAATCTTTGACATTGCAGCTTTTAATTCTGTCACCAACTATCCATAGGAAAAAATTCCTTATTGACCTTCCTCGACTAGTCTCGACTAGTCTATTAGTTAGTTAAGAAGTTAACATAATTCGGGCAACCTCTCCTCTATAACATGCCCTATACGAATTTCCAATTACGTGCCTAATGACTACATCCAACCAAAAACAACACCCTGCAGCATATATACAAGCAATTCACATCAACAGTACACAATACAAACTCCAAATGACTCGCTCAAAATTACGATATCCAAAATAGGGTTTCTAGTCTCTATTTTGTAAAACCTTTAATCGTATGAAGCAGAGGGTCGTGTGGCTGCAACCACCATCACCTACATGTATTTCAGAACACTTTTAGGCCCTGCAATACATCACCACACCACCTACAGCTGCATCACCACAAGCGCAACACCTTACCCGACTTCAATTTAACTATAACGACTCCAACTTAAATTGTTCCTAACGTCAAGCATATTTATGGAATTTTCATACTTCTAGCCACCTACACGACGTGTAATACACTTAATAAAAACATCACAAACTCCAAATTAAAAGGAAAGACCTTACCTTATGTTAAACTCATCAAACTTGCCAAACTATCAAAACGTCAATTCTCGACAGCCTACTGTCTTATATTATCGCTTAGTTTCGAAGGGGTAATTTAGGGAAAAAGGATTTGTGTCCTTAAGGAAAGTTATAGAAATGTGTCTTAAGGTCGCATAAAATTTCAAATCACCCCTACCACAATTTTGTACAAAAATATATGCCCAAAATACCAACAGCAATCCATGTAGGATTTCCAAAATAAAATCTGGGCAGCACCTCCCCCATACTTCATCACCCTTTTTCTAGTAGAGACAATCAAAACTGGGTTTTAGAGGCTAAAATAAAGTTATATCCCTATATAATATCTTTCCAAAACATATTGAATCACTTGAAATGAAGCCTTACACAAGGAGTTATACTCGTATTACTAACAGTAGTACCCTTCAAAAAGGGGTCTGTTAACAAGAAAAAAACCCTCCTCGTTGCCCTAATGCTAAATTTTATGTTGTTAAACACCGTCATATCACTGTAGAATACCTTAAATAATTAATTCACGGAATAAAATTGGGCCTTACCTTTTTGTCTTGGCCAACCCATAGCTCAATTTCTTGGCTTCTCTAGTTTTTCTCTCAACTCTCTCTATTTTTTCTAAGTGTAAAATGAATATAATATGACTTAGTCATCAAAGGTAACATATATATCCTTTCTTAGAAGCGACACGTGTCAGCCCCTAAGGGTGACACGTGTAAAACTCTCATTGGGACACTTCATCCATGCAACCTATTAGGGGTTGCCACATGGCCATATGGGACCCACCTCAAGTAGGTGTATCACCTACTTGGTCCAATTAGGTGCATCACCTGCTTGCTTCCAAGTAATTGCATAACCTACTTGCTTCCGAGTAGGTGCTACGCCTCCTTTTGCCTCTTCCGTGGGTTTGTAATCTCGTCTCACTTTAAGAGCCTATGTAATCCTTTCTACGTAAGCTCAACATGTACTCTAGTAGCTTAGTTATGTAATACGTCCAAGTCAGTAGCTTACGTAAGTACATTGAGTCCTATGACTCATTAATTAGCCTCCAACTCCTTCAGGATTCTTTTAACCCTATTTCCAATCTTCACTCTTATGGGGCATCACGTCCTTCCTTCCTTAGAGTTATTTGATAGCATGGTAGATAATCTAGATCACATGGAACTTTCTACGAGACTTAATATAATGTCCTAAGGTACGAAAGTATGGGGTATAACACTATCTACTTCAGTTATGATCTTTCCTATTGTATTTCATGCTTTACATACTCGGTACATATTTTGTACCTCCCTCTTCTTTAGGGGGCTGCTTTTTATTCCGCATATACAAGTACTAGCTTTGGTGATCCACCAGCCTAGGATTTCTACTCAGCTATTTTGGGATGCTCTTTTGTGTCGGAGCATAGACTTATGGTATAAACCCCTTTTTGATGTATACATATGTTTATTTAGGGGTACGGCGGGGCCTTGTCCCACCATATGATACTGTTTGTACTCTTAGAAGTCTATAAATATATGTGTGGGTTATATATAGATGATCTTCAACAATGCTAGTATGACTTATTGTCATGACTCAACCCCATATGCCATGACTAGGGTCCGACCTGGACCCCCATATACCTAGCTATCAACTATGGTCAAATTGAATTATAAATAAAACAATATCATGTAACAGAGCCCTACTGGGCGATAACATTTTCATAAACCTATAGCCCTTTTTATTTGTATCACAACATAAAAGGGGACGCAAGCCGACAAGGCTGCCATAACATAATAACATATATCATATATCATGAAGACCCAGCTGAATCAAACTAACATACACAACCCACATATACATATCAGCAGACCTCTAAAAATATTAACGACAACATATGGAGGGACAAGGCCCCCGTCGTACCCCTGAATAGATAAAATAATTTTACACATCAATGGTTTGTATAAATAACTAGGCTTCGATATAATGGAGCCTCTTCCAACTGAGCTGAATTGAATCCTAAGCTGACGGACTCCCAAAACCTGTACGTGTACCTACGGGCATAAAACGTAGCCCCCAAAGAAAGGGGGGTCAGTACGACATATGTACTAAGTATGTAAAACATAACATAATGCCACTGGAAGCATATCTGAAGTAGAGAAGTAGGGGCTAAAATATAAAAATTGGAAACATGTACCTCTACTTTGTAAATCATGAAAGCATGCATGCTCAATTTATACAATATAGCCAGCCCTTTCAGGGATCCGGGGAATCACATCTGTAGGACCATCATAGGCCCGGCGCCATCACCACCTTATTACAACACATCATCATATATATATATATACATATGTACCCGACCCTCTAGTGAAGGGCTCAGTGGACAATGCAGTGAGTTGTGTACGATAACGTACCCGTCTCGGGACTCGGTGAAAGAAGGGTTACAGTATACACGAGTAGAGTAGTGAGTAACTATATGCAATTTAAATCTTTATCAGAAACTCAACAAAATAAGAAAGTTAAGCTTTTGTTTAAGGACCCGAGTAATGGTGTAGTCATCTCAAGTGTCCTCTAAATGCCATTATGGGCTGTCTCAAAAGTAATCTCGGGGACCCTAGATATGTATTAATATAGGGCCAAATCATTTATGGAATCAAAAACACTTAGTCTCGTATAGTCTTTAAGAGTTGGAGCCTGTAAATTTGGTACCTCTTTAACATATAGAAGTTTTCGAGAAATAGTTCAACTACTATCTGAGTTCGATATTCAAAAGTAAATAGGAGATGTTAAGAATGGAGTTACTCAGGAGCTCACATCATATTTAACTTACAACTAAGACATGCTTGAAAAAAAGAGAGTAAACTCTATATAGTCTATACTTTCCTTCATGTGGTCATTATACAGATATCTCGTACCTGGCCCATCCTAGGTCTAGGTGAACAATTATGGTATCATAATCTCATTTTCATACCAAGTACATATAAAGAGAAAGGAAAGATAGTTTCCCATACACAACTCTTTAGCACGTAGAAGCCTTAACAAGCAATGCTCAATTCTTGTAGGGGTGTCAACACCTAATTGTAGTTAGGGATTATGAGGCGTACCTGGAGTTCTGGGAATGGAAATATCCCCACATTTCACATACAATTCACTTAAGGCTAATACTTTCCAAAAGGAAAGAAAGATAGCTGCACGTACTTGTACAAAAATATGCTAAGAGAAATCTTTACATACCTCTTGTGAGTTACTTCTTATCCCGTTTGCCTCATCGTCCTTTGAACCTATTCAATATGAAAGTAATACGAATATCTACCACTCTTAACTTTCCAGCATCTTAGGTTGTACCTTAGTATTCATGGAATCTATTTCCTTGTTCGTCTCCTCGGCTAGTTCTTTAATTGGTTAAGGCGTTAACGAAAATTGGGCAGCATCTCCCCTATAATGCGCCCTATCCAAATTTCCAATTAGATCCCTAAATACTAAATACAACCAAAAAAAACAATCTACAACATACGTTTAAGCAATTCACACCAACAATATACAGCATAACCTCCAAATGACTCGCTCGAAATTATGATATCAAAATGGGGTTTCTAGTTTCCATTTTGTAAAACCTTTACCCGTACGAAGCGGGGGGTCATGTGGATGCAACCAGCATCTCTCCCACCTAATTTAGAATATATTTAGACCCTGGAACACGCAACACACAACAAGAAGCAGCCTCCACATACAACACCTCATTTCGACTACAATTTAATTACGATGACTTCAATTTCGATTGTTTCGACCGTCGAGCATTTACACGATTTTTTTACACTTATATCAGACAAAGAGGTGTTTAATACACCCTATAGTAACACCATAAAGTCCAAATTTAAAGGAGAAGCCTTACCTTACCCGAAATTGGCCAAAACCAGCCAAAATTGTGCCTCGAAACTTTTTCTAGCGCGACTTGAACGCCGTGGCTGCTTGCTGTCCGATTTTTGCTGCACCAAGACATGATTTTATACTACTAATACCTCCATATCATCATGGTATATTCTAGATAATTACTTTACGGAATGAAAACGGGACTTACCTTATTTTTTCCTCCAAGCCGTCACTATTTTCTCTCAACTTTAGGGTTTGCTTTCTTTTGTTTGCTGCTGCAGTTTTGTGAGTATAAACTAAAGATAAGTCATGATATACATGTATATTAGTGGTACTAGTAGGTGACATGTGTCATCCCCTAAGGGGGACACGTGTCCAGCCCCTATTGGGCCACCGTATTTATGCAAGCAAGGAGAGGCTGCGATGTGGCAGTGGGGCCCACCTCCTCCAAGCAGGTGGGTCACCTACTTGACCCCAAGCTGGTGGGTCACCTGCTTTCTTGATGTGCTTCAATGTTTCACTCCTTCATTGGCTGCCATGTGTCATCCTTTCCCCCTTCCTCACGGGTTCGTAATCTCGTCTTATTTTAAGAGCCTATGTAATCCATGCTACGCAAGCTTGGTACGTACTCCAATAGATTAAGTATGTAGGACTTCCAAGTTAGTAGCTTACGTAGGTAAATCGAGTCCAACGACTCATTACTTAGCCTCCAATTCCTTCCTGATTCTTATGACTCCATTTCAAACCATCTCTACTATGGGGTATCACATTCTCCCTTCCTTAGAGTCGTTTGATAGTGTCGTAGCATATCCGGCTCACATGATAATGTCTAAGGAACTTATGAGACATTCCGAGGTTAAAAGTGTGGGGTGTAACACTTATGTTTATGGACGTTCCCTTTCATAGTAGTAGCCTTGTCGGCTCACGTATACGTATATAATGGGATGACCCCACACGCTATAAAAGCCTTATTGGCTTATGTACCGCATTACCTATTGATAAGTTGTGATTCCTCAGGAGACAAGTGGTGCTAATATATGAATAGGTGACATTTTTGAGATAACATTCTATGTCCTTACGTTCTCAATTATACGTGGTTTGATTATAGTTATCAGGGGTGTACGCAATTGGCTAGTTTAGACATCAGTCACGGCCTACGGGGTTGGGTCGTGACAAAAGTTGTATCAAAGAAGTTCATCCTCAAAGTGTCTACTGACTGTGTCTAATAGAGTCTTGTTTATCGGTGTGCTTTGCACCACATCTATAAACAGGAAGCTACAGGACATTTAGGATGCTATCTTTCCTTTTTATTTTAAATCTTGCGATAGAGCTGTATTATGAGGACAATTCCTCCCTAATGGATTATTATGTTTAGAATGATGCTTCTAAGGAAACCGACAATTGCCCAGAAGGGCAAGTCAATAGCAACAGAAACTAGTCAGACCCTGAGAGTTATTAGGGGCTGTGCCCAGTCTGTGCTGGGGATTGTGCTCCAGTCGGCGAACTCTAATATGCTATTACCACCAGAGGATCTTAAAGCAGCAGCAGCTGTAACTACGGATCAAGGGGTGGCTTCACCGCCATCCCCAGAGGCTCTAGTTCCTGAGCCTCTAGCTCCCCATCTAGGGGCGGAGGATAGGGCCATGAGAGATGCACTTCAGTTATTAAAAAGATTAATGGTGGGGCAGGCTCGTAGGCATGGGCTAGGAATAGATTATACAGATAGATATAATAGTTTGAGGGCTCATGACATTTTGACTTGTAGCCCCTAGAGTTCTATGGGTCGAGGCCTACAGATGTCCCACAGGAGTTTATCCAACAGGTGCATTGTACGTTAAGGATAATTAGGGCTTTTTAAACTGAGTCTGTTGAGTTAGTTTTATATCGGTTACGTGATGCAGCTGTTAATTGGTATGAATCATGGAGTTGTCTAGGGGCAAGGGTGCTCCTCCAGTGGTATAGGATAAGTTTGTGGGGGCCTTCCTTAGTCACTTTCTACCTCTGGAGACGTGACAAGCCAGTGTTGATAGATTCTTACATTTAAGGCAGAATGGCAGGAGTGTTCAAGATTATAGTCTTGAGTTTGACTCGTTGGCGAGACATGCACCCATTATTGTAGCTGATATGGCTGATAGAGTGCATTGTTATGTGATGGGTCTAGATCATTAGTTGATTGATATCTATATGGCAATGGCTTCTCAGCCAGGTATAGATATTGCTCGGGTACAGGCATATGCACAAGGGGTAGAGGACTAGTACATAGGGCGTCAGCCCTATAGAAATCATGAGAGAGGCCAACATAAGAGGGCTAGATCGATTGGTTATTCAGGTGAGTTTCGAGGCGGGCATCCTTAATAGTATAATAGATATCCTTCTCAGCTAACCCGGACTGCACCCCCACAGTTCACAGGTAGGAGATTCGATAGCACAAGATATTCAGGAGCCGGTTAGAGCTCCAGGGGTTTGCACCAGTCAAGGCCACCTTTGCCTAAGTTTTCCCATTGTGGTAGGCCTCATTTTGGGGAGTGACATTTTGTTACAGATGCTTGCTTAACTTGCGGCTATCTAGGCTATGTTATGAGGGAGTGTCCATTCGGGGACAGTCCAGTACACGGGGTGCTCCAACACCAGAAGTTGTATGCTAAGTTCTCTAAATGTGAATTTTGGTAGACTTCAATAGCATTCTTGGGGCATGTTATTGGAGTTGATGGTATTCGAGTAGATACACAGAAAAATGAGGCTGTAAAGACTTGGCCTAGACCTACGACACCTACTAAGGTATATAGTTTCTTGGGGCTAGTAGGATACTACAGGAGATTCGTAGAGAAATTTGCTTCTATTTCAGTGCCTTTAACAAGGTTAACACAGAAGGTGGCTAAGTTCCAGTGGACTGATTTTTGTGAATGAAACTTTCAATTGCTGAAAGATAAGTTGACAACGACCCCTATTATAACTTTTACTGAAGGACTAGATGGCTACATTATTTATTATGATGCTTCTGGTGTTGGCCTAGGTTGTGTACTGATGCAAATGGTAGAGTCATAGTCTATGCCTCCTGGCAACTCAGGAAGCACGAAAGAAATTATCCTACTCATGATCTAGAGTTAGCAGCAGTAATTCATGCTTTGAAAATATGGATACATTATCTGTATAGCATGCATATTGATATTTACAAGGACCACAAAAGTCTCCAATACATTTTCAAGCAAAAAGAGCTAAATTTACGGCAAAGAAGGTGGCTAGAGTTGTTGAAAGATTATGATGTTGACATCCTATACAACCCAGGGAAAGCAAATGTTGTAGCAGATGCCCTTAGACGTAAATCAATGGGTTGCTTGGCAGATGTACAGCCAGAATGGAAGGAGATAGTCCATGAGATTTGCCAGTTAGCTAACCTTGAAATCCGTTTGGTTGGTTCTGATGATAATGGAGTTTCTATTCAAGGAATTGTTGAATCCTCTATCATAGAAGAAGTAAAGCAATGCCAATACGAGGAACCTGTTTTGACATAGTATAGGGATGTAACCTTTCAAAAGGAAAAGACCCCATTCGAGGTCAAACCTGACGGAATGCTGAGGTATAGGGGCAGGCTATGTGTACCAGAGTTGTAGGGATATGAAAATAGGTTATGTGAGAGGCACACTTTTCCTATTATTCTATTAACCCAGGGTCAACAAAGATGTATCATGACCTCAGATGTTTATATTGGTGGGATGGCATGAAGAAGGACATAGTAGAATTCGTAGCCCAATGCCCGAATTGACAATAGGTCAAGATTGAGCATTAGAAGACTAGTGGACTATTACAGGAGATGGAAATTCCCACTTGGAAATGGGAAGAAATTAATATGGATTTTATTACAGGCTTACCTCGCACTTAATAGAAGTATGATTCCATATGGGTTATTGTAGATAGGCTGACAAAATTAGCCCATTTCCTTCCAGTTAGGACTACATATTCAGCTGAGGACTACGCGAGGTTATATATCAAGGAAATAGTAAGACTCCATAGGGTTTCCATATCTATTATTTCAGACTGAGGAACTCAATTTACAGCTAATTTCTGGAGGTCATTCCAAAAGGGATTGGGAACACAGGTGAATCTTAGTACAATATTTCACCTTCAGATTAACGGACATGTCGAACGTACTATTCAGATGCTAGAAGATATGTTGAGGGCATGTATTATTGTCATGACCTAACCCCGTAGGCCACGACTGGGTTTCGACCTGGTCCCCTGTATACGGCCTACAACATTCTTCAGCCATAACGATCATATTTTCATGTTTCCAATCCATATTTATACATTAATAACATGTCCAAACCCTTACTAAAAATGGGAGAAGATAATCAAGCCATACCTTAACAAACGACTTCCTAAACTTGCTGAAAATTGACTTCGAAGTTCCTTAACATGCTAAAAATGTGGTGGCTGCTCATAACCCTTTTAGTGCTGCTCCAAACAATTAATTTACATTACTAACACCCTTACTTGACCGAGGAACACCTTAGATAATTAATTCACAGAAAAAAATCGGAACCTTACATTAAATTGAGCCAAACCCGTGGCTGCCTCTACTTCTCTCATATTTTTCTCTCCTTTTTTTGGATAAGTACAGCTGAAGAATGAGATATACTCAGCTTGTAATACATATATACACCTCCTAAGGATGTGACATGTGGCAGCCCCTAGGGGTGACACGTCGTAGCCCCCTAGGGCACCACCTCATCCATGCGCCCAATCAAAAGTTGCCATATGGCAGCGTGGGGTCTACCCTAAGTAGGTGGGTCACCTACTTGGTCCAAGTAGGTGCATCACCTACTTATTCCAAGTAGGTGCATCACCTACTTGCTTCGAGTGGGCGCGTCGTCTCCTTATTTCTCTTTCGTGAGTTCGTAATCTCATCTCACTTTAAGAGCCTATATATTTCTTGCTACTTAAGCTCGATATGTACTCTGGTGGCTTAATTATATAAGCCCTCTAAATTGGTAGCTTACGCAAGTAAGTCGAGTTTCACGACCTGTTATTTGGCCTCCAACTCCTTTCAATCCTTATGACTCTATTCCCAACCTTTACTATTATGGGGCATCATATCCTCCCTTACTTAGAGTTATTTGATAATGTCGTAGATACTCTAGGTCATGTGGCAACTTTTAAGAAGCTTAAAAAAGCATTTCGAAGTACGAAAGTACAGAGCATAACATCCTTCCCCCCTTTAGAACATTCTTCCTCGAATGTTAATTAATCTCATAAGGTCTTACGAGGACTCCAGGAGCTCTCTGTAATGGTTATCATCCATAGGCCTCTTATTCATCAATCCAATCAATTTAGGAGTTTAGATCACCTGTATACGTAGGGAACAAGTATAAATATTTTTTTTTCATCTCTTCTTCGGCTTCCCAGGTCATTTCTTCTTTATTCTCATCTCATTACAAGTTTTTAACGGAAGCCACGTCCTTAGTTTGCAACCTTCTAATTTACCAACCCAAGATAGCGATAGGTGCACCTTGTAGGATAACTCCTCTATTACGTGGATCTCATCCACATGAAATACTCTCGAAGGGTCATTTATATATTTGCAGAGCATTGCCCCGTGAAAAATTAGATGTATTGCTTCCAAATCGGATAGTAGGTCCAACTTATAGGCAGCTCTGCCTATCCTACAATTGATCTAGTAAGGACCAACATATCTCGGGCCAAGTTTCCCTTTCTTATCCAATTTCATCACACCTTTCATCGGTGATGCTTTCAATAATACCCAACCCTCAACTTCAAACCTTAAATATCAACGTCGATTATCTGCGTATGACTTTTGTTGACTCCAAAGTCTACTGAGGCATATCTGGGCCTTTCAATTGTGTTTCACCAATATCAACCCAACCAATAGGTGACCTATATTTTCTGCCCTACACAGCCTTATATAGTGCCATCTGGATACCTGAATGATGGCTATCATTATAAGTAAATTCACTAAGTGGCAAATAGTCATCCTAGCTACTCTTGTAGTCAGCAATACAGGCCCACAATATACCTTCTAGTATATAGATAGTACACTCGGCCTGTCCATTAGTCTGGGGGTGAAATACCTTACCAAGATTCACCTATGTTCCCAATCCCTTCTAGAATGATTTCCAGAAGTTAGCTATAAATTAAACTCCCCCGTCTGAGATAATAAATGTAGAACTTCATGAAGGCTTACCATTTTCTTATTATATAACCTCGCATAATCCTCAGCTGAATATGTCTTCTTAATTGGAAGAGAATGGGCTAATCCCGGCAGCCTATCTACCATAACCCATATGAACTCGTACTTTTGTAGAATGTGAGGTAAGCCTGTACTATAATCCATATTAACCGCTTTCCATTTCCAAATCAGGGTTTCCATCTCCTATAATAGGCTATCAGGCTCCTGATGCTCAATTTTGTTTAAGCTATTATACCATTTCTCCAAATTCAACTTGTAATGCTCTGGCGTGTTCTACTGCACTTTTATTCAGATCTTCTTCCTAGTTCTCTTACCCCATATCACATTGCAATTATTGACTTCTTATTATTTTTATCAAGTAATCACTTGATCTCACCCTTAGCATACAAATATTCATAGGTTGCATAACTCTTCTCGCACACTTTGTACAAAGTGTGTTCAATTCTATTCATAACCTTTTCTTTTCTTGATTTATTCTACTCCACATATTTTGTTGTACTGACACGCAGTTGCAGTTTATTTTTTCATACTTGTTTCACTTCCTTTACTTACTCTTAAGTTCTCTTCTATTCCACCTTAGTAGATATTTCTTATCCTTCCCCTTGTGCCACTTGTATGTCACAATATCAATAGACGATAAATCTGTTGCCAACATCTTAACCTTTAGTCAAGTATAGCCTGGCTATCTCTTATAATATCTTTAAGTTACTCATTATTATTCTCTTGTCGTATTCATCCCTTTTTGTATGCACCCATTCTTTGATGTCATACTACTCAAGGTTCTTCCTAATAATCCTCTACAATATTTCAGATATCATCTTGGCTTCTATCTATCTATTACTGGCTTTTTGATCTTGCTAGCTCATTCTAGCATGGGATCTTACTTAAAGTTTAAGTGTTCACATTAACATATTGTAATGTCGGTTGGTTTCATCTCACGCTTGTATGTCTCATATACACTTCCCCCCTTTAGGGTGTATCCATGTCATTGTCTATTTATTTTCAACTTTCCAAATACATATGAGTCTTTTCCAACATATTTGGTATACTGCACCATATCCATATCTTCCTTTATATCACCTATACTTTAGGTTACCCATGTACGAAACCTTAATACAATTATGAGGTGCTTCAAATTCTCGATATATAGTATAAAATCTTATCTAATGGTTGGTACTCGAGTAATGTAATTTATGTAGCAATTTATCCAAAGCCATATTCTATGTATTCTGTTCAATAGTTAGTTAATACTTGTAGTTGCTTCAATCCTACTTAGGCAACACTTATATTCCGACAATCAGTGTTTAAAATTCTCTTGAATTAATATTTTTGTCCCAACCTATATCATCTTTTTTTTTTGAGGGATGCATGTTGCATTACTTGTTCCTCAAGTCTACTGTCTTTTTCCCTTAAGGATTTCCCTATCTTCAAGGTTAGATTATGTGCACGTAGTACACTTTTATGCCTCATGCCTTTCTACCCTTATTGTGTGTCCAACTCAGGCTCCTAACTTGTTCAACAACATGCCAAGTTTGCCTCAATAATGGTTTTACCTTGTCACCACGTCGTCTTACTACGCCTTTAAGTTCATAACTATACATTCTCCTTCTGTTCCATACTCATATTCAATTAGTTACATTTATCTTGGGTGCTCCCATTAAAAATTCCCTTGTCATTTCCTAGCACCCATTTTACCTAGTTGCTCATCTTTCTACAACTTGGTCTTTTGTAGTTCCATCACTTTTAGCATTCATATCTTCGGCTATGCATGTCATGTCTTATTGCTACACTGTCATTTTGCTTCCTTCCTTATTTGTTCCATAGCTCGCTTTTCCATTTCACACTTACTTTTATATTCTTATCACACGGACCACGTCCTATCATTATCCCTTTTCTCACTAGGCTTTACTTATTTTTATAATGATCCTCATTATATTCATATCATACTTTGTTCGTATTCAGTCCCGTAGTATAATACTTCTTAACCTTCTTCGTAATTCTTACTATGTTTTATTTACCCTCTGTGGAGTAGGAGTGCTCAGCCCTTCACCCCTTCTGATCAATCTTATCCTTAGTAGCTCACAAATTTATATTTTCCTTTAACACGAGCTTTTTCTAGGGAAATATGTGGTTGGGACGTTTCTAATCCGTTCAAATGAATTCTAAACTTTACTGCTCACATAGGCTTCACCTGCACGCAGAAAATGCCAACAATGCCTCACAAGGCCAACATATATATTCATATCATGTCATATCGCAGCCACACAGGGCGTCTAATATCAATAACAATGTAAAATGATGGACTTACCTAGTATGTCCAACTCAAACTGCACCTGTTATACTGCTCTGTCTACTTTTCCTTTCCATTTTTAACTTTACATTCTAATCATACTTCAATACCTTACCTGATGTATATCTTTTGTGCCTTTGCTTACCTGCGTGCTTTGTAACTTCTAATATCGTCAGTCCCTTTCTTTCATAAGTGTCATTTTTCTGCTATAGTCAGAGGTTAGTATAAGGAATCTCATTGCCTATGACTCGGCTCTATCGTACGATCTTAGATATAAAAGAAAGGTAACATCCTAAATGTCTTGTAGCCTCCTATTTATAGATGTGGTACACAAAACACCGATAGACAAGACTCTATTAGAAATGATCTGTAGATACTCCAAGGACGAATTGCTCTAATACCACTTTTATCACGACCCAACCCCATAGTCTGCGACTGGGTTCCGACCTGGACTCCCATATACGGCCTGCAATGTTCTTCAGCTGTAACGTGCATATTTTCATGTTTCCAATCCATATTTATACATTCATAACATGTACAAACCTTTCTAAAATGTGAGAGAAGAGAATCAAGCCATACCTTAACAAAGACTTCCCAAACTTATTGAAAATTGACTTCGGAAGCTCCTTAACGTGCTGAAAATGTAGTGGTTGCTCGTTACCCTTTTGGTGCTGCTCCAAAAAATTAAATTACATTATTAACACCCCTATTTCACCAAGGAACATCTTAGATAATTAATTCACGGAATAAAATTGGATCCTTACCTTAAATTGAGCCAAACCCGTGGCTGCCTCTCCTTCTCTCATGTTTTTCTCTCCTTTCTTTTTGGCTAAGTACAACTGAAGAATGAGATATACTCATCTTGTAATACATATATACACCTCCTTAGGAGGTGACACATGGTATCCCCCTAGGGTTGACATGTGGAAGCCCCCTAGGGTGCCACCTCATCTATGCGCCCAATCTAAAGCTGCCATGTGGCAGCGTGGGGTCTACCCAAGTAGGTGGGTCACCTACTTCGTCCAAGTAGGTGCATCACCTACTTTCTTCTAGTGGGCGTGTTGTCTTCTTATTTCTCTTTTGTAAGTTTGTAAGCTCGTCTCACTTTAAGAGCCTATGTATTTCTTGCCACTTAAGCTCGATATGTACTCTGGTAGCTTTATTATATAAGACCTCTAAATTGGTAGCTTATGCAAGTAAGTCGAGTTCCACGACTTGTTATTTGGCCTCCAACTCCTTTCAAACCATATGACTCTATTCCCAACCATTACTATTATGGGGCATCACATCCTCCCTTCCTTAGAGTTATTTGACAATGTCGTAGATACTCTAGGTCATGTGGCAACTTTTAAGAATATTAAGAAAGCATTCTGAAGTATGAAAGTATGGGGCATAACAATTATTGACTTCAGAGGTAGCTTGGATGATCATTTGCCCCTTATTGAGTTTGCCTATAATAAATGCTATCATTCAGCATCCAAATGGCACCGTATGAGGCTTTGTATGGCAGAAGGTGCAGGTCACCTATTGGTTGGTTTGATGTTGGTGAGACTAAACTAATGGGCCCCGATATTATTCAACAAGCTATTGATAAAGTGAAGCTTGTTCAGGAGAAACTATTAGCAGCCTAGAGTTGACAAAAGTCATATGTAGATAACCGACATTGACACTTAGAGTTTGAAGTTCGGGATTGGATGTTCTTGAAGGTGTCACCAATGAAAGGTGTAATGAGATTCGGCAAGAAAGGGAAACTTAGCCCGAGGTACATTGGCCCTTATTAGATCATTTGTAGGGTAGGCAAGGTTGCCTTTGAGTTGGACCAACCATCTAATTTGGAAGTAGTACATCCAGTTTTTCACGTGTCAATGCTCCACAAATGTATAGGCGACCCATTCAGAATATTTCCCACAGATGATGTCCAAGTAACAGATGAGTTATCCTATGAGGAGCAACCTATTTCCATCCTGGATCAGCAGATTAGAAGATTGCGAACTAAGGACATGGCTTCCATCAGGGTATTGTGGAAAAATAATAATCGGGGAAGAGATAACCTGGGAAGCTGAAGAAAAGGTAAAAAAAATATCCGTACTTGTTCCCCATGTCTACAGGTAATCTAAACTCCTAAAATTATTACATTGATTGATAGACAAAACTATATGTTGTAGCAATAAAAGAGATTTCCCCAAAATCTATATAAGATCTTGGGGGGGAGGGTGCTCAACATTCGAGGATGAATGTTCTAAATGGGGAAAAGATGTTATACCCCGTGCTTTTGTATATCGGGACTTTTGTTTTTTTAAGCTTCTCTAAAGTTGCCATGTGATCCATATTATCCATGACGTCACCAAATGATACGAAGGAGGGGAGGATATAATGCCCCATATTTTGCATAGACTAGTTCTATGTAAGTAGTGATGGTTGGAAATAGGTTTGGAAGGATTTTAAAACAGTTGGAGGCCAAATAATGAGTCGTGATAATCAACCTACTTGTTTAAGCTACCGGGTTGGATGTCTTGCATAATTAAGCTACTTGAGTACATGTCGAGCTTAAATAGCAAGGATTACACAGGTTATTATGGTGATACTAGATTATGAACCTACAAAAAAGAGTAAGTAGGTGATGCACCTACTTAGAATGACTGGGCTGCATTTTATAAAAAGGGCAAGTAGGTGATGCACCCACTAAGTGGACCCCACCAAGACATGTGGCAGCAGCTAGTTGGAGCATGGATGGGATAGACATATGCCACCCTTTGGGGCTAGACACGTGTAGGAGCTGAAAATATGTCACCCTTAGGGGTTGGACATGTGTAACTCTTAAGGGCTGTGTTTATAAGCCTAAACTAATGACTAAGAGCTCATTTTTAGCTCATTCCTCTTCTTCCTAACTTAGAGAAAAATAGAGAGATAGAGAGACTTGGTGTTACACCCCATATTCTTGAACTCGGAAGGTTCCTTAAGTTACTTAGAAGCTATCATGTGAGCCACCTAAGTTACGACCCTATTGAAAAACTCTAAAAAGGGAGAATGTGACACCCCATAGTAAGGAAGGTTGGAAATAGGGTCAAGAGAAGTCGAAAGGAGTTTGAGGCCAAGTGATGAGTCGTAGGACTCGATTTACAGACGTACGCCCTTAACTTAGAAGTTTTACATACCTAAGCTATTTGAGTGCATACCAAGCTTGCATAGCACGGATGACATAGGCTCTCAAAATAAGACGAGATTACGAAACCATGAGAAAGAGAAAAAAAATGCGTGGCAGCCAATGAGGAGGTGACACGTGGAAGAGTAGGTGACCTACCTGCTTGGGGGAGATGGGCCCCACTGCCACGTGGCAGCCTCTCCTTCAACGCATGGATGCGGTGGCCCAATAGGGGCTGTACACGTGTCACCTCTAGGGGATGACACATGTCACTCCCTAGGACCACATATATATGTTTATATACAGCATACACTTCAGAGTTTTCCTCAAAAATTCAGCCAAAACAAGAAAATACAAACCATAAAGTGGAGAGAAAAACGTGAGGTCTTAGGAGAAAAAAATAAGGTAAGTCCCAATTTCATTGCGTAAATTATTTACCTAGTATATACCACAATGATATGGAAATATTAGTAGTATAAAATTAGAGTTTGGTGCAGCAAAAATCAGTCAGCAAGCTGCCACGGCGTTACATAGCGCTAAAAAACGTTCTGAGGCACAATTTTTGCAAGTTCTAGCCAATTCCAGGAAAGGTAAGGCCTTACCCTCTAATTTGAAGTTTATGATGCTATTATAGGGTGTATTAAACACCTTGTGGGATTCTGGAAGTTGGGAAAAAGTGTTGAAAATTTCGACATTCAAAATAAACGAAATTGGAATCGCTATAGTTGAATTGTAATCGAATAATGCATTGTGCTTATGGTGTGTGACTGCTGGTCGTGTGGTGATGTATTGTGATGCTGTAATATGAGTTAATAAGGGCGTGGGATCTTCTGGTTGAAGCCACACGACCCTCTGCTTTGCACAATTAAAGAATTCACGAAAGGAAGGATAAAAACTCTAGTTTTGGTATCGTAGTTTCGAATGAGTTGTTTGGGGTTTATATTGTATAATGTTTCTATAATATACATATATATAAGCTTATGGTTATGTTGTTGGTTGGATGTAGGTGTTAAGTACATGATTGGGAATTTGGATAGGGCACATTATAGGAGAGGTGCTGTTCGATTTCCGTTAACGCCTTAACTAGTTAAGGAACTAGTCGAGAAGGCGAGCGAAGGGATGAATGCTATGAATACTCGTGGGTAGTCTAAGTTACTGAAAAGTATAAGGTTGTTAATACTTGCATTACTTACATGTTAAATAGGTTTCGAGGACAACGACGTCAACACGATTAAGGGGAGTCCATAAGAGGTATGTGAAGCCTATCCCTTCTCTTCTTTTGGCATGTCGTAGAGGTAAGTAATTAGTGATATAATCTATAAAGTGATTCCATCCCTGAATGTCTTTTATTCAGATCTGAATGTTGAGCTTTTATGATAGTTAAGTTACTTGCCTTGAATCGTTTATATACTGAGTACTTAATGAATATACAGACTCCTAGTCATAGGACTATACGAAGGAAAATACTCTGGAGTTCTTAAGTGAAAAGTAATACTTTAGTATACGTCTAGGGACCTCGAGATGCTAATTAATGTAGCCCCTAATGGAATTTAGAGGGCAGCTAGAATGACTATACTATTACTTGAATCCTCAGATGATAGTTTAGTCCTCTTACATAATTGAGTCTCTGATGTCAATTTAAATTGCATTTAGTTACTCAAGACTCTACTCGTGTATACTGTAACCCTTCTTTCACCGAGTCCTGGGCCAGGTACGTTATCATGTACAATTCACTGCATCACTCACCGAGCCCCTCTCTAAAGGGTCGGGTACGTATGTATATATATGATAATGGGTTGGAATAAGGTGGTGATGGTATTGGGGCCATGATGATTATGCAGATGTGATTCACCGAACCCCGAAAGGGGATGGCTATATGATATAATTTGAACATGCATACTTCTATGATTCACCGAGTACAGGTACACGTTTCTGATTTGATAATTTGTTCCCCTCCTCTATTTCGGATATACCTCCAGTTATATTATGTTACATTTTACATACTCAGTACATATGTCGTACTGACCCCCTTTGTTTGGGGGGGGACTACGTTTTATGCCCACAAGTACATGTGCATAGGTTGGGGATCCGCCACCGTAGGAGTCCCACTCAGTAGTCTAAGAGTGCTCCATTATACTGGAGCCTGATTTTAGGTACTAAACTCTGATGTGCATATTAGTTTTGTTCACGGGTATGGCGGGGGCCCTGTCCCACCTTATGTTACTGTTTTCTTGCTCTTAGAGGTCTGTGAATACGGATGTGGGTTGTATGTTGTAAGTTGTATGTGTATATAAGTGTATATGAACTATATATGAGTGATATATGAGTTGCATATGCGTGAATATACAGTTGTACTAATATGACTTATGATTTAGGGCGTTCCCTATATCGTAGCGGCCTTGTCGGCTCGCGTATATGTGTATCATGGAATGACCCCACAGGTTACAATAGCCTTGTCGGCTTGCATGTTTTCTTACCTGTTGGTGTATTTTGAGTATGATCAGGAGACATACTAGGTATAATTGGTGGGGTATACAGGTATGTCCAGTTCAGGCACCCGTCATAGCCTACAGGGTTGGGTCGTGACACTTGGAACTTGTGCCATGGATGGCTGAACTTGCAGCCCTAATTAGGGATCCAAAACTAATCTTTACAAGGTAATCCCATCCTTAGAAAGTCTATAACAATGTGGGGTGATCCTAGGAGCAGTAAATCAGTTAATTTAAGCCATCAAGTTTTAGCCATGTTGAGGAATTGAATTGTGAATATAAGGTCTAATTATCTTTTTACACATTCTAATAAGGGTTTAGACATATTGTAAATATGTAAATATAAATTAAATCCATGGAATTATGAAGGTTGATGTTAAAGTGTTGTTGAACCACATAAGGGGGCTGTTGTAGTTGGAATTAATGAATTAATTTTAAGTAATATTTTGGTTGTTGTTATCATGAATTATGTGATGTGAGTAAATGAATTAAATTGTTAAAGTTGGGGTTGAATTCATTTTGTGGGCTATTGCAGAACTTGTGGTGATATTAACATGGTTTTCTTGCACGTGAATGAATGATATTGTGGTCGCGTGTGGGCTGGTATAAGTCACGAATTTGGATTAAAATATGGCATGTGATAGCATATGAGAAGCATATGTGGTTTGCTTGGTATATTTGTAGGTATTCGTAAGACTTTCGAGCAGAATCGGAATTACATAAACTAAATTGGGTTGATTGTCGTTTTGCTATTATGGTTATGGATTATGTGTTAAAAGTAAAGGGAATTGCATATGTTAATGTTAACTTTCCATTTGGCAGTGTTGGGGACTGTTTTGGTATGTTGTTATTCTTGTTGAGCTTGGAAGATTAATAATAGCTAAGTTATACATTGTGTTGCATGTTGGCCGAGCTGTTGTGTTAAAGGGTTATGATCAAATGTTATGTGTGGGCTGATTCGGCACAGCATGCGGGCTATCCGACATGTTTTCGAGTCTTGTCTCGAATAGCCTCGATATGATATAGTGATGAATGTGTGGGTATTAATATTGGATTAGTTGTCACGAAGTTGATTTTAATATAAGGGAAACATCACCTAATTTTCTAGAAAGGAGTTACTAACGTTAGAGTATGTTTTGGACCTTAACGTAACTTAAGCATAGTTCTTGACATTTTAATATAGGTAGAGACTCTATGGGCAACTTATACATGTCGTGTTGAGAATAAGTGCTAAAGGTATGTAAATCTATCCCTATTTTCTTTTGGCATGTGTTATACATAAGTGATATACGATATGAGCTTTGGGGGTAATTCCATTCATAAGCTCCGAGTATGGTTCATGACTCTGATTCACTTCTTGACGGTAAAACTCTTAAAGTAGTTGAGCTATTGCCCTCGAGCCTTCCATATGCTGAATAGTAATTGGATGTATAAGCTCCTATTTTTAAGGACTCTACGATGACAAATGTCTCTGATTTCATAAGCTGTTTCGCATTATCTTGATACATGTCTATGATTCCTAAGGCTCCATTTGATATAGTCCATAGTGATATTCAGAGGGTATTTAATATGATTATCGCCTTTAATACTCAAGTGGGGGTTTATTTTACTTATTCTATTGAGTCTCAGATAATGATTTAATTTGCATATGGTTACTCACTACTCTGCTCGTGCATGTTGTTATTACTTCTTTCACCTAGTACTGAGATGGGTATGTTATCATGCACAATTTACTACATTATCCACTGAGTCCCTCACTAGAGGGTTGGGTACACTATATGATGACATGATGATGCAATGATATGGTTATGGCACCGAGTCCCACCATGGTCCAGGTATGATATATGTGTACACGACTTCATTCACCGAGTCCCTTACTAGAGGGTCGGGTACAGTATATGTATATAATGACATGATATTATAATGATACGATTATGGTACTGAGTCCCGTAGTGGGCCGAGTATGGTATATGACAATGATATGCACAATTTGTTTCATAAGGCACAAGTACAGTGAGTTTTTGATTATCATACTTGTCTCCTAGATTCTTTACTTCAGTTATGATCTTTCCTATTGTATTTCATGCTTTACATACTCAGTACATATCTTGTACTGACCCCCTTCCTCAGGGGGATGCATTTCATGCCCGCAAGTACAGCTACTAGCTTCGGTGATCCGCCAGCTTAGAATTCCTACTCAGCTATTTTGGGGTGCTCCTTTATGTCGAAGCCTAGACTTGTGGTATAAACCCCTTTTTGATGTATACATATGTTTATTTAGGGGTACGTCGGGGCCCTATCCCGCCATGTGATATTTTTGATATTCTTAGAAATTTATAGACATATGTATGGGTTGTATATAGATCATGTTCAATGATGCTAGTATGACTTATGTTTTGGGACGTTCCCTTTCGTAGTAAAAGCCTTGTCGGATCACGTATACGTATATAATGATATGACCCCACACGCTATGACAGCCTCGTCGGCTTATGTACCGCGTTACCTAATGATAAGTTATGACTCCTCAGGAGATAGGTTATCCTAATATATGAATAGGTGACAGTTTTGAGATAACATTCTATTTCCTTACGTTCTCAATTATGCGTAGTTTTATTATAGTTATCAGGGGTGTACTTGAGTGTCCAGTTTAGACACCAGTCACAACCTACGGGGTTGGTTTGTGACAATTACAGACCGTGGTGGCCTCACGTGATCCGCGTATCTAGGAACCATTTGGCTGGGCATGGACCACGGTGACCCTTAATGGCTCGTGGTCCTCTTTACGACCTGTAATGGGTCTTGTAAAGAACACTTAGTGCCTAAAATCTGCATTTTTAGGGATTTCATATTTTGTTCCTCGGTCCCGTCTTTGTAATTTCTGGGTCTTAAAACAATGTAGGCAAAAAGTATGTGTTAGTACATGGAATGCACTAAGTATGTGAGAAATATGCATGAACAATAAATCTTGGACATAATTAAAAGGAATCATGAGATGCAAGACCAATATCTTAAAACGTGAGTAAAACCATGAAAATCTTTAAACACATCATCATTAGTCAATGCATCAAAACATCATCATGAGAACTTTATACCTTTTCTTTACCTTGATGAGGGATAGGATCTTAGTCGGCACTTAAGACCATGCAAGCTATTACATGGAATCTAATGATCCCCATATCAAGAAGGGGGGGGCTACCTTGTCAGGGTAGACTCCGTCATGGTACTTTCTTTAACTATTATCACGACTCGACCTAGGGCTTACTCATAACATGTCGATTAAAATCCCGAAGGACTCCAACCAAGCCTCTTAGAATAACATTCATGAGCATACATAAGGAAATTATAAGATCCTGGAAGTCTGAAAGTTGAAATCAAGGAGAAAAATCTCAAAACCCTTAACTAACCCATGATTACGAGTCACTCTATGGCTTGTAGAGCTTTCTACGGTTCGTAAAGATACGTCATAAAGGTCACCTTTGAGCAAAGTAGGATGTTTCCCTCAGGAGAGGTTGTACAACTCAATTGGATGAGTCATCGTCTTCTTGATGGGTCATAAGAACCCCTCGTAAACCGAAGTTCAGAGGCCTTATATTAGAGGTTGGAATACAATATGTAATCTAATCTATAATATAATAAGAGAATAACATTCCTCCAGTGATTGGATAATAATCACGGCTACAACCATCCTATATCTATCCACTAATTGTTGTCGACAACAACTAATAGAACACTGACAAATTTGTAACCATTGAGAACCAATTATTTACCCACCCACTTTTAGATATATACACACTCCACACAAAATAACACTAACCAGAACACTTGCACAACTTCTACCACAATATGCTGCTACACCCATGTTAGAATAGCTACAACACTACAGACAACACTACTGCATTACACCCACAACATTATCACACAACAAAACATCAATTGGAAATTTTGAAACCCTTACCTGGCAGTCGCTCGTATTGACCGTTGGTGAGTTTTTCTCCAATTTCTTTTCTTCTCATTAATTAGGGCAACTAATCATAAATTAATAAATAAATAAAAGCTAAACCTCACTAATATATTTTTATATGTATGAAATAAGTGGTACAAGGTATTAAATATATTATCACTTTAGTCCATTAATTAAATAAGTTATCTAAATTTACCCCTCAATTAAATAACCGTATTTATCGAATAGTCTTAAATTTTTGACTTAAATTTACGGAAAGGATATCTTATGAAATAAAAGATCCTAGTACTCAAAACGACCTAACGGGTCGTTACATATGCATATAAGAATAATTAGATTAATGATATAAATTTGTTATAGTTAGCATGTGTTAGGATTAATTAGCTAGAATATGTTAGGATTATTTCATTAAAGCACTTAGTTTTATTCATTATTTTTCCAAGTAGTTTGACACTATTATTATTATTATTATTATTATTATTATTATTATTATTATTATTATTATTATTATTGTTGTTGTTGTTGTTGTTGTTGTTGTTGTTGTTGTTGTTGTTGTTGTTGTCATTGTTCTCATTATTGTTGTTCTTATTATTGTTGTTGTTGTTCTTGTTATTATTATTGTTATTCTTATTATTGTTGTTGTTGTTATTATTGTTGTTCTTATTATTATTATTGTTGTTGTTCTTATTATTTATTGTTGTTCTTATTATTATTATTATTGTTGTTGTTCTTATTATTTATTGTTGTTCATGTATTATTTATTGTATTTATATTGATTCGGGTTGTAATAATTTAGTTACTTATGTCAGTTATGCTTTCTTAGATATTAATTTTAATTTTTTTTAACCTAATTAGATTCCCCTAAAGATAAACCAATTCATGTTAATTTTGCTCTTTAAATGATTTTCTACCTTTACTTAGTTATTTGATAAACTTTTACTTTTTTTATATACATCTATATTATTTTCAATGTTTAAGT
This sequence comes from Solanum dulcamara, assembly GCF_947179165.1. Classification (NCBI taxonomy): domain Eukaryota; kingdom Viridiplantae; phylum Streptophyta; class Magnoliopsida; order Solanales; family Solanaceae; genus Solanum; species Solanum dulcamara. The sequence continues at coordinate 29,918,584 of NC_077237.1, read as the reverse complement.
TTAATCATTTTTTCTAAAAAATAATTCTAAAGTCTTCATTTTATTTTAAATTAATATTTTTAAAAGTTAGTCAAATAATTTTTTAAATCGTCGGATAACCGCGCGTTAGCGGCCACTTTGAATGCTTAACATCTTCTCAAAGTGGAAATAAGAACCTCGTACCTTTTTCTCTGAATTTTTAAGAGTTAAATCTGTTAGGGTCTTTTAAATTAAGTTTTCTTAATTTCTTTAAAAAATTAAATGACGACTCCTCTTTTACTAAAAATTGATTTTTTCTTATAAAGATGAAATTAATTTTGCACTTTGTCCATTTTTCGACATAACAGAAATGGCGAATCCGCTGGGGAATTAATTAGGTTCTAACCATTAGATTTGACTAACCTATTTGACTAACCATTCGGGAATGTAATAATTAGTAATTTACCTTCTTTATTTGCTTCTTAAATGTTTAAATCATAATTTTCTTTCTTTATTTGCACCTTATATGTTTATAATTACGAATATTGAACTATCATCGCATACATAGCATAATTCTACCACTTGGTATTTCTATTTTTTATTTAAACGATGGTTATGCGGGTCGCAACCATTGAATCCAAATGTTCTTAGGGGGTACCCTGGCAAAATGAGTTGGCCACTGGATGGTCAACGGTCGCTAACTTCCCCTATCCCAAGTTATCCACTTGGGTCACCAGTATATTGAAATAAAGCCACTCTTAGTCAACCTAGCATAGAGAGAAACCAAATCCTAATTTAGTGCATTTGCCTAAGACGACCTAACACCCAATGTTATTGGGCCCATTAGAAAGACCACCTTGAATTCAAAATGGCCTCGGCCTAAATGGACAATCATACCTATATGTGTAAGTTTGAAGGTTGTATACGCGGTTCGGCAAACCATTGTCCCTCAAGGCTGGAAGTTTATTTTGTAGCTTAATCTAGTCAAATAAAGATCTTCACAAAATGACACTTCATCCAAAAGGCGTTGGCGTTCGGAGATGTCAAGAAGTCAAGAAGGATTTTCCACGAAGGCTTAGTTAAGATTTTACCCCTGCGTGGGACTGATTAATTGTATCCATTTTCTCCATTTATGTATCCCCATTCAATTTTTTCATAATATTTGTATAAATATAAGTTTTGGGGCAATGAAATGTTTCGAACGACGTAATACATCCTTCAAATCGTTAGGCCTACCTTTGGCACAAAAAGATCACATATCTGTTTAGGACACATAATAACTATTTATCTGTTATATGCTATAACTGTTTGAATGAATGTGTTGCTTTATTTGAAGACACTCAAGCCCACTATCGAAAGAAAATGTTTGAAAGTGTGACCAAATGTCCTAGAGTCTTTAGTTTCACTACAAAATTCGAATTTCACTTTGAAGTCCTAAATCTTACTCTGTCCTTTCAAAAAATACTTGATTTTTCATCTCAAGTTGGAAAGGTATCGATCTGGTTGAACTACGTCGGACCTGAATTTTTCTTTGTGAGATACGTAGGCAGTCTTTCAAGGCTCGGTCCTGTCTTTGAAATTTTTAGTTTTTTTCCTTATTCTTTCAAAGAAATTGAAAATTTCTTCTGCATCTAAGAAGAATGAGGGTACAAAGTTGAAGAGCAAAAATCTGTGATTCAACACAAGTCAACATTTCTCACACATCAATCGTAAAATGAGTCAATTTCTAATCATTTAGTCTTTCTTCACCCATAGATTAGTTTGTCTTCAAACAAAGCAACATTTATATGTTTAGTTCTTTGTGTGATATTTTGCCTTAATTACTACAAACACAGATTAATACTTTGGCTTTTGAGTTATTCTTCTTTTTTAGGGAGAGACTGATTTGTGTTGGAAATCAAACTTGCTTACTTCTCAAAGATCGAGGGTTCAACAAAGTTGATTTTTTTTCCCTTTGTAGAGGCTGTTATCAAAGGACATCAAGCGATAAATAATTTGATCTCAATTTTAAGGTCAACACCCTCTCCCTAACTGAGAAGTTTTCTTTGTACGCAGGAGAAACGACATTATTTCAAGAGAGGGAATCACAGCAATCCTAAATCGGCGGCAACATTCAACCATAAACTTTAACCCTAATCTCTTTCAATTCTTTAATCTAAAAAAAATTATTACCCTTTCTCTTATGGATCTTGCAGGGACAAAGAGTTCATGGAAAATAATGATGCCCTTAAATTTTACAAGACACCAATACACAGCCTGAAAGATAAATCGGGGGAGTCTTTGACTATGAAGTCTTACTCTTATATCTTGTTACTTATTTTTTTTTATAATGGCCCTGCTTTCACATTTTTCTCATATCTTTGCAGGAAAAAGTGTCCCCGACAATAGTCGGTGATGGTTATAACAATGTGTGATTCTCGTGAATAATTGGAAGAATTCAAGTCATAAGAGACAATCCCCAAAAAGAGCACAATAACAGGTTGATTCTTGCAGATAATTGGAAGAACACACCAATGTATAATCTCTGAGTAATATTTTAAAAAATAATACAATGATAGGTGTCCTCACCAGTGGTTGAAAGGAAACAAAATGTATTGGTGCAAATAGGAAAAGGACACTCCCCAACTGAAAATGTCAACTAGCACTGGACTTAAGTGAAGTCACTCTCAGTTTGTCTAAATCTTTAAATTATTTTATATATCATATCTGCAAGAACTACGCATACCTGATTCTCATCTCGATGAGATATGTAGGCAGCCCTTCTTGGGTTCGGTATTTCCTTTTTCAAAAAAAATTAAAAGAAATAAATTAAAAAAATAGAAAATAAATAAAATAATAAATTGTGTACATATTTTAAGAGTCATGTCTTCTTGATTGGGACGAATACAGTTAGGAGAATGCAAAATATTTGGGATGATTAAAATGATTGGCTTTGTGGTAAACCATAGCTTCTGTTGGTATCTTTCATTTATACTTTTGTGATGTTTGAAAATTCTCTTGCGGGCATTCAAGGTAAGAATATAACCAACCTCATGGATTCATGTGTATTGTGTGCTGAGCTTTAGATTAAAATTCAATTGCATCACACTGTTGATCTAGAACTTGGCCGGATATGTTTGTTGAGGCAAAATCCTGAGTTATGTTTGGTTTGAGAAAGGATTGTAGGCATTTTTTGACCCGATTGTTTCTTTTAAAGCCTACCAAATAACATTAATCCCTAGTTTTCCCACTTTGAGCCTAAAACCTTTTCTTTGGACAACCACATCTTAGCTCTTTCCCTTCTGAGTGCTTACATGCACTATCCCTCTTTTGGCCCAACCTCCTTGAGCGCACCAAAGACGTACAAATTATAGAAGAAGATCCAACTTTGAAATTGCCAAAGGCAAAAGACGTAAAGTCTCCAAAGTCAAGAAAGCAAAGAAGACTTTCTCATAAAAAAAACTCCTACATGGTCGATGTAAGACAAAAAGGAAACTACTCCAATAAAAGAGAAGAAACCTCAAAAAGAAGGAGCGAAAAGAAGAAAGCTCTAACAACTAAGGACTCAAAGAAGTCAAGACAAACGAAAAAGGTGAAAAGAGGAAAACTCTATCAAATAAGGACTCGAAGAAGTCGATACAAAAGAAAGAGGATCAGACATCAAAGGTGTATCAATCATCAAAAGCACATATTCAGTGTGACACTCAAGGAGGAATTAAGTTACTTTTATCCTAAATAAATATCCTACCTGTTCCCAAACCCACATTACAACCCAATGACAAGCCCTACATGATCTCATTCCAAATATTCTCACATTAGTGGAGACTTACATGCAGGCCAAGCATATGATATCACAGTTATGCGTTGAACATTCTTGATAGTGTGAGTGCACTTTGCAAAATGTCCTCAAATCAAACACTTCAAATATGAGCAAAATAGGACTTTCTTTATTGTGAGGGCACTTGAAACATGAGGATTGGTATAATTCTAAGCCTTTGTTTGAAGAAAGATGAAAAAATCTTGTCGACACTTAAGTATATTCGAGGTACTACTTGAAGCTATAGAATTACCTCGAAGTCAATCTCAGTTATAAGAAAGGAAATGAGAAATATTTCTATGCAATTCTAACTGTTGGTACCAATTGTAGTCAAAATTTGACTATATCTTTACATTCGCAAAAATAAAAATAAAAATTGCATTTTTCCTTTGAAATTGGATGATTTACTCTAACTACTGTGACATTAGGCTAATCCCATCGGGGTGAGATGCCTATTTTACTTCATTGGATCATCCATATCAAACGGGTGGCATATCTCGTGCTTTTAAACTGTAAATATTGCAAGTAATATAGTTTTTCATATCATTATACTCATATTGCACATGTGTCTACTAATTGTCTTGTCTCAGATTTTGCAGTACTCATCATCCACATAATTGGAACTACATTTGACCTGATTCCTGCACCAATAGGATATGTAGACGCCACAATGGCTCGGTCATGTTCCCAGTAAGATTTTTATTTCTCCCTTACAATAAAAACTGGGACAGAATTTTTGAGAAGATCTCAAAACTTCATAAGAAGATACTATCTCCAGCAAGTCTAGATTGGAGATCATGTTAATATATGCAACTGGGACAGAATTTTTGAGAGGATCTCAAAAATGTCAAATCCTTTTTCAACAGCTCGACATTTGTCAAGAGATCTAACTGGGATAGAATTTTAGAGGAAGATCTCAAAAATTCCGTCAAGAATTGTCAGAAGTTCGAAGTCAACTCCAAATGATCTCCAACATTGCTAGAATGGAGCGAACACAAATTCAAGATACGAGCCACCGAGGTCTCGTATAAACTTCTATCAAGACATGAGTCCCAACGAAAATAAATTGTTCAAAAAAATTTATTTTTTAAAAAAAAATGATAACATTGCATTGCATTTTCATTGCCAAAAGGCCATCATTCATCATTCATCATTGCCAAGAGGGCCATTGCATTTTCATTTGCCAAGAGGTCCATTCATATTTTATTTTATTCATATTATATTATCGGATGTGGTAATATCATTTGCCAAGAGAGCCATTCATATTTTATTTTATTCATATTATATTACCGGAGGTGGTAATATCATTTGCCAAGAGGGTCATTGCATTCATTATTGCCAAGAGGGCCATTTCATTTTCATTTGCTAAGAGGACCATTCATATTTTATTTTATTCATATTATATTATCGGAGGTGGTAATATCATTTGCCAAGAGGGCCATTTTATTTTTATTTGCTAAGAGGACCACTCATATTTTATTGTATTCATATTATATTACCAGAGGTGGTAATATCATTTGCCAAGAGGGCCATTGCATTCATCATTGCCAAGAGGACCATTGCATTTTCATTTGCCAAGAGGGTCATTCATATTTTATTTTATTCATATTATATTACCGGAGGTGGTAATATCATTGCCAAGAGGGCCATTTATGTTATAATACCATATATGATGATATAATGCCATATACGATGCCGTATACGATGATATAATGCCGTATGTGATGATGTAGTGCCGTATACGATGATCTAATGTCGTATACGATGATATTATTTTATTCATATTATATTACTGAAGGTGGTAATATCATTTCCAAGAGGGCCATTGCATATCATTGCCAAGAGGTCCATTGCATTTTCATTTGCCAAGAGGGCCATTGCATTTTCATTTGCCAAGAGGGCCATTGCATTTTCATTTGCCAAGAGGGCCATTGCATTTTTATTTGCCAAGAGGGTCATTGCATATTCATTGCCAAAAGGGCCATTGCATTTTCATTTGCCAATAGAGCCATTGTATATTCATTGCCAAGAGGGCCATTGCATATCATTGCCAAGAGGGCCATTGCATTTTCATTTGCCAAGAGGGCCATTGCATATTCATTGCCAAAAGGGCCATTGCATTTTCATTTGCCAAGAGGGCCATTGTATATTCATTGCCAAGAGAGTCATTGCATATTCATTGCCAAGAAGGTCATTGCATATATCCTACAAATGGATTTTCATTCGTCCTACCAATGGACAAATAGTTATTTTGCAAAAATATCCTACCGATGGATCACATTCATTCGTCCTACCGATGGACAAACAGTTATTTTACCAAAATATCCTACCGATAGATCACCTTCATTCGTCCTACCAATGGACATGCAAAATATCCTACCGATGGATCACATTCATTTGTCCTACCGATGGACAGACAGTTGTTTTGCCAAAATATCCTACCGATGGATCACCTTCATTCGTCCTACCAATGGACATGGAATATATCCTATCAATTGATCTTCATTTGTCCTACCGATGGACAAACAATTATTTTACCGAAATATCCTACCGATGGATCACTTTCATTCGTCCTACCAATGGATATGCAACATTATCCTACCAACGAATCAATAAGGATTTTTCCAACATGCAAAGAGGATGAAAGAAAGTGCAAACGACATCAAAGGGGATGCAGCACAATGTGGAATCCTTTTAGCAGCGAACTGGGACATAGTCCTAAGAATAATGTCAAGCTCATAGGACACGAGCTAAGGAAATGATTTCCACCACAATAAAATACATTCCTATTGAAAGGCGTGTGGTTATTTCGAGGTCCAGTCATAATTCAAACCAACCCCTTTTCAGAAAGATGAAGATGGAGTCGGCCAAAATTGGATTTGTCAATTTTCTTTGTCCAGGATCTCTTTTATCGATCATATCCAAAGAAAGGGACATATGTTGACACCCAATTTTGACCTTCCACAACGCAAATTAGCTATCAAGTTTCTTTAAAATTTTGAAGCATCTTTAAATAGATTTTATTTTTAACTAAATAGAATGATATTTAGGTTAATTTAATTATAGTTTGTATTTTAAAAAATATTTTGTTTTTTTTCTCAAAAAACAAAACAAAAAAAAACTCAAACTCCCACATCGAAAATTAGAAGGAAATTTGTAGTTTTTGAAGCCTATATAAAGACTTATATTCTTATTAAGAAGAGAAGAAGTGGGGAGGTTTTTTTAGCCACCCCAAAGTTAGAATTTTTTTTAACTTGGCTAGGATTTTGGACTCTTGTCCTCGGCCTAAAAGTTATGAAAATTTCTAGCTTTCAATCTATATTTTTCTTCAAGGAAAATAGGAGATTGAAGTCAAAATTTAGGCTAAGAACAGTGTTCTTATAACGTCGAACTCACGAAGGTTCGAGTCTAAATTTTTAATCTTTTATTTTATTCTTTTTGTAGATTGGAGTTTAATCAAGCTTTTGGGTGGTGGTGAAGTTGTCTGCCGCTTATCGTCTTCAGTCTTGTTGCCCGGAAAGAGGTAAAATATTTCTCAGCTTTATTCTATTTAATTATTTCATGTTTTATATTCAGTTGATTCGTAGTCTTGTTTTTTTTAGTTAGTATGCATATAAGAATAATTAGATTAATGATATAAATTTGTTATAGTTAGCATGTGTTAGGATTAATTAGCTAGAATATGTTAGGATTATTTCATGAAAGCACTTAGTTTTATTCATTATTTTTCCAAGTAGTTTGACACTATTATTATTATTATTATTATTATTATTATTGTTGTTGTTGTTGTTGTTCTTATTATTATTGTTGTTGTTGTTGTTGTTGTTATTATTATTATTATTATTATTATTATTATTATTATTATTATTATTATTATTATTGTTGTTGTTGTTGTTGTTGTTGTTGTTGTTGTTGTGGTTATTATTATCATTGTTCTCATTATTGTTGTTCTTATTATTGTTGTTCTTATTATTGTTGTTCTTGTTCTTGTTATTATTATTGTTATTCTTATTATTGTTGGTGTTCTTATTATTGTTGTTGTTATTATTGTTGTTCTTATTATTATTATTGTTGTTCTTATTATTTATTGTTGTTCTTATTATTTATTGTTGTTCATGTATTATTTATTATATTTATATTGATTCGCGTTATAATAATTTAGTTACTTATGTCAGTTATGCTTTCTTTAGATATTAATTTTAATTTGTTTTAACCTAATTAGATTCCCCTAAAGATAAACCAATTCATGTTAATTTTGCTCTTTAAATGATTTTCTACCTTTACTTAGTTATTTGATAAACTTTTACTTTTTTTTATATACATCTATATTATTTTCAATGTTTAAGTTTAATCATTTTTTCTAAAAAATAATTCTAAAGTCTTCATTTTATTTTAAATTAATATTTTTAAAAGTTAGTCAAATAATTTTTTAAATCGTCGGATAACCGCGCGTTAGCGGCCACTTTGAATGCTTAACACCTTCTCAAAGTGAAAATAAGAACCTCGTACCTTTTTCTCTGAATTTTTAAGACTTAAATCTGTTAGCATCTTTTAAATTAAGTTTTCTTAATTTCTTTAAAAAATTAAGCGGCGACTCCTCTTTTACTAAAAATTGATTTTTTCTTATAAAGATGAAATTAATTTTGCACTTTGTCCATTTTTCGACATAACAACGATAACAAAACCTGACCCGAGCTTAGTGAAGGAAGCATTGAGGCATCCACAAGTGTAGTAGTGAGAAACTATATGCAATATAAAATACAAAACATTTCCAGAGACTCGATAGCATAACTCCGATGCCAAGTCATATAAGAGAAATTGAGTGATAATCATAGTGCATGTTTTTCAGATGTCACGATGGTCAATGTCAAAATAGTCTTTCTGAAATCATTTCCATATTTCTAGATATATTATGGGGCTCAATGGAATACTTAAAATAAGCTATCGTTCAAAATCTAGAAAAGAATCATATTAAGTACCTTTTGAAAGTCACTATGGATTACATCAAAATGGAACTTCTGGAATTATATACTTGTATCAAAGCGCAATAAAATGTCCTTTAGAAACCAAGAAATTGGCCATCCTAGTGGCTCTACGAATAGAAACTTTCTTGGAATCATATAAAAGTCATATACTTGCTTCATAAAAACCATGTCAACAAGGAAGATTAGCTTTATATATTTTTGCCCAAAACATGCCAAGAGATAGAATAAGCTTAATACACTTATGCCGAAGACATGCGGAAAGAAAGACTAAGCCTTACATACTTATGCCAAAAACACGCCAAAAGAAGGAAACGTTAGCTTTACATACCTCTTATGGATTACTCTTAACACGGTCGCCTCGTCGTCTCTTGAACCTATTTAACATGAAATAAATACGAGCATCAACAACCCTTGACTTTCCAGCATCTTAAGTTACATACAAGTATTCATAGAACTCATCTCCTCGCTCGCCTTCTTGACTAGTTTCTTAGTTAGTTAAGGAGTTAACGGAAATCGAGCAGCACCTCCTCTATAATATGCCCTATCCGAATTTCCAATTAGATACCTAATCACTACATCCAACCAACAAAAACAACCTTCAGCTCATATACAACTAAAACATGGCAACATTACACAACATAAGCTCCAAACCACTTGCTGAAAATTATGATACCAAAATAGGGTTTCTAGTCCTTATTTCACAAAACCTTTAATTGTACGAAACGAGGGGTCGTGTGGATGCAACCAGAAGACCCCACACCTCTTTTAGAATAATTTTAGGCCCTGAAACAAATCACCACACATCTGCAGTAGCACACCACAAGCACAACACCTTGTTTCGACTACAATTTAACTATAGCGACTCTAATTTAGCTTGCTTCGAACGATAAACATTTCTGACATTTTTACACTTACATCAGAATAAAAGGTGTTTAATACACACTATAAAAACACCATAAACTTCAAATTAGAATAAAAGACCTTACCTTACCCGAAATTGGCCCAAACTCGCCAAATCACACCTCGGAAACTCTTCAAACTTGCTAAAATCGCGCGGACTACTTGTTATCGATTTGGTGCTTCTCCAAGCCATGATTTTGAATTATTAACACCTTCATATCATTTCCAAAACCTTACAAAAACGTGGGAGAATAGAACCAAGCCATACCTGAACAAACGGCTTCCCAAACTTGCTGAAAATTAACTTCGGAAACTCCTTAACATGCTAAAAGTTGCGGACTGTTCTTGTACCTTCTTTGCTGCCCCAAATAGTAATTTTACTATATTAAAACCCATAATGTATCTTTGGTATACCTTAAATAATTAATTCACGAAATGAAATTGGAGGGCTTACCTTAAATTAGAGCAACACGTGGCTGCCTCTCTCTTGTTCTCACGTTTTTGCTCTCCATTTTTGGCTAAGTCCAAATCTAAAAATAACTCCTTAGTCATATATATATATATATATATATATATGCATCCTTAGGAGGTGCCACATGGCATCCCCTTGGGGGTGACACATGGCATCCCCCTAGGGCTCCACCTCAATCATGCCTCCAATCATTGGCAGCCACGTGGAAGCATGGCGGTCCACCCAAGCTGTTGCATCACCTACTTGACCCTAAGTAGGTGCATCACCTTCTTTTCCAAGTAGGTGCATCACCTACTTGCTTCGAGTAGGCGCATCGTTTCCTTATTTCTCTTTCGTGAGCTCGTAATCTCATCTTACTTCAAGAGCCTATGTATTTCTTGCTACTTAAGATCGACGTGTACTCAAGTATCTTAGTATGTAAAATGTCCCAAGTAATAGCTTTCACAAGTAAGTCGAGTCCTATAACTCACTACTTAACGTCCAACTTCTTCCAGATTCTTATAACCCTATTTCCAATCTTCTCTCTTATGGAGTATCTCCTTCTCCTTTCCTTAGGATTATTTGATAGCTTTATAGATTATCCGAATCACATGATGACTTCTAAGAAACTTAAGAGACCTTCCTAGAAACTTAAGAAGCTTAAGAATTCCATGGTACCAAAGTATGGGGTGTAACAATCATGGTGTTGTATTTGAAGGTAGTTTGTGTGTGTTAAAGGGATGGAAACGTGATTAAAAATAGGTATGGGTGCTGCTGATTGCATCCACATCATGTCCCGTTCCGTGTGGTTAAGATTTTACAAAATAAAGATTGAAAACCGTATTTTAGTGTCGTGGTTTTGGGAAAGCTGTTTGGAGCTTATATTGCATAATATTGAAGTGGTTTAATTTTACATGGATGCTGGTTGTTGTTATTTATATGGATGTACCAATCGAAGGTGTAATTGGAAGTTCAGATAGGGCGAGTTATAGGGGAGATGCTGCCCGATTTCCGTTAACTTCTTAAATAACTAATAGATTAGTCGAGAAAAGCGAATAAGGAAATGATTCCTATAGATGATTGATTGTAGATATGGAAGCTAGAAAGTCGAGGGTTATTAATATTAGCATTACTTTCGTGTTAAATAGGTTCAAAGGGCGCCGAAGCAAGTGTGGTTACGGTTAATCCATAATAGGTAGGTAAAGCTATCCTTCTTTTCTCTTGGCATGTCTTATCCATAAGTGGTTTGTATATAAAATGTGGGGATAATTCCATTTCTAAAGTACGAGTTTGCTTCATGAATTTTATCCACTTCTTGATATTAGAACTCCTACAATAATTGAGTATTGCCTCTCGAGTCTTCTATATGATAGAAAGTAGTAAGTATGTAAAGCCTATCCCTTTTTTTCTTTCGGCATGTCTTAGATATAAGTGAAATGTAATATGCACTTTGAGGGTAATTCCATTCATAAGTTCTGGATATAACTCGTGACTCGTATTCACTTTTGAATGTTAAAGGGCTTAAAGTAGTTGAACTACTACCCTCGAGCCTTCTATATGTTGAGTAGTAATTGGATGCGTAAGCTCCTATTCCTAAGGGATCTATGATAATAAATGCCTCTGATTGCATAAAATGTGTAGCATTATCTTGATGCACGTCTATGATGCCTGAGGCTCCACTTGGTATGATCCATAATGACCTTTAGAGGGTACTTAAGACAATTACTACCTTGATCTTCAAGTGATGGTTCTCTTGACTATTTTATGGAGTCCTAGATGATGATTTAAGTTGCATATGGTTACTCACAACTCTGCTCGTGTATGTTGTTAATACATTATCCACCGAGTCCCATAATGGGCCGGGTATGTTAATCGTGCATAATTTTTGTTACTCCCCACACTTTTAAACTCGGAATGTCTCATAAGTTCCTTAGACATTATCATGTGATCCGGATATACTACGACACTATCAAACGACTCTAAGGAAGGGAGAATGTGATACCCTATAGTAGAGAAGGTTGGAAATGGAGTCATAAGAATCCGAACGGAATTGGAGGCTAAGTAATGAGTCGTTGTAATCGATTTACCTACGTAAGCTACTAACTTGGAAGTCCTACATACTTAAGCTATTGGAGTAGGTACCAAGCTTGCATAGCATGGATTACATAGGCTCTTAAAATAAGATGAGATTATGAACCCGCAAGGAAAGGGGAAAAGATGACATGTGGCAGTCAATGGAGGAGTGACACGTGGTATCACCTCAAGCAAGTAGGTGACCAACCTGCTTGGGGTCAAGTAGGTGACCCACCTGCTTGGGGGAGGTGGGCCCCACTACTACGTGGCAGCATCTCCTTGCTTGCATAGATATGGTGGCCCAATAGGGGCTGGACACGTGTCCCCCTTAGGGTCAAACATGTGTCACCTCCTAGGACCACCAATATATATGTATATCATGAATTATTTTAAGTTTATACTCACAAAACTGCAGCAGAAAACAAAAGAAAGCAAACCCTAAAGTTGAGAGAAAATAGTGACGGCTTGGAGGAAAAAAATAAGGTAAGTTTCGATTTTGTTCCGTAAAGTAATTATCTAGCATATACCACGATGATATGGAGGTATTATATGTATAAAATCATGGCTTGGTGCAGCAAAAATCGGACAGCAAGCAGCCACAGCGTTCAAGTCGCGCTAGAAAAAGTTCCGAGGCAAAATGTTGGCTAGTTTTGGCTAATTTTGGGTAAGGTAAGGCTTCTCCTTTAAATTTGGACTTTATAGTGTTATTATAGGATGTATTAAACACCTCTTAGTCTGCTGGAAGTTTAAAAAAATTGTGGAAATGCTCGACGGTAGAAACAATCGAAATTGAAGTCGTCATAATTAAATTTAGTTGAAATGAGGCGTTGTGTGTGTGGAGGATGCTGCTGGTTGTGTGGTGCGTGTTTAAGGGTATAAATATGTTCTAAATGAGGTGGGGGATCTTCTGGTTGCAGCCACATGACCCCCCGCTTCGTACGGGTAAAGGTTTTACAAAATGGAAACTAGAAACCCCATCTTGATATCATAATTTCGAGAGAGTCGTTTGGAGTTTATGTTGTATATTGTTGGTGTGAATTGCTTAAATGTATGTTGTAGATTGTTTTTGTTGGTTGTCTGTAGTATTTAGGGATCTAATTGGAAATTTGGATAGGGCTCATTATAGGGGAGATACTGCCCAATTTTCGTTAACGCCTTAACCAATTAAAGAACTAGCCGAGGAGACAAACAAGGAAATAGATTCCTTGAATACTAAGGTACAACCTAAGATGCTAGAAAGTTAAGAGTGGTTGATATTCATATTACTTTCATGTTTAATAGGTTCAAAGGATGACGAGGCGAACGGGATTAGGAGTAACTCACAAGAGGTATGTAAAGCTTTCTCTTAGTATATTATGGTATAAGTACGTGCAACTATCTTTCTTTCCTTTTGGCAAGTATTAGCCGTAAGTGAATTGTATGTGGAATGTGGGGATAATTCCATTCCTATAACTCCAGGTATGCCTCATAATCCCTAACTATAGTTAGGTGTTGACACTCCTGTAAGAATTGAGCAATTCCTGTTAAGGCTTTTACGTGCTAAAGAGTAGTGTATGGGAAACTATCTTTCCTTTCTCTTGATATATACTTGGTATGAAAATTAAATTATAATGCCATAGTTTTTCACCGAGCCCTAGGATGGGCCGGGTACGAGATTTGTATATAATGACCACCTGAAGGAAAGTATAGGCTATATAGAGTTTATTCTCTTTTTTTTTTGGCATGTCTTAGTTGTAAGTTAAATATGATATGAGCTCCCTATTTACATTTGAATATAAAACTCTGATAGTAGTTGAACTATTTCCCTGGAAACTTCTATATGTTAAAGAGGTACCAAATGTACAAGCTCCAAGTCTTAAAGACTATACAAGACTAAGTGTTTTTGCTTCTATAAATGATTTCTCCCTATATTAATACATGTCTAGGGTCCCCGAGATTACTTTTGAGACATCCTATAATGGCATTTAGAGGACACTCGAGATGACTACACCGTTACTCGGGTCCTCAAACAAAAGCTAAACTTTCTTATTTTATCGAGTCTCTACTAATGATTTAAATTGTATATAGTTACTCACTACTCTACTCGTGTATAATGTAACCCTTCTTTCACCAAGTCCCAGGCCGGGTACGTTATCGTACACAACTCACTGCATTGTCCACTGAGCCCCTCACTAGAGGGCCGGGTACGTAGGTATATATATATGATGATGTGTTATAATAAGGTGGTAATGGCGCCGAGCCTATGATTGTCCTATAGATGTGATTCCTCGGATCCCTGAAAGGGCCGGCTATATTGTATAAATTGAGTATGCATGCTTTCATGATTCACAGAGTACAGGTACAGGTTTCCAATTTGGATATTTTAGCCCTTGCTTCTCTACTTCAGATATGCTTGTAGTGGCATTATGTTATGTTTTACATACATAGTACATATGTCGTACTGACCCCCTTTCTTCGGGGGGCTGCGTGTCATGCCCGCAGGTATAAGTACAGGTTTTGGGAGTCCGTCAGCTTAGGATTCCATTCAACTCAGTTGGAAGAGGCTCAATTGTATTGAAGCCTAGTTATTTATACGGACCATTGATGTGTAAAATTATTGTGTCTATTCAGGGGTACGGCAGGGGCCCTATCCCGCCATATGTTGTCGTTAATATTTTTAGAGGTCTGCAGACATGTATATGTAGGTTGTGTATGTCAGTTTGATTTAGATGGGTCTACATGATATATGATATATGTTATGGCAGCCTTGTCGGCTTGCGTGCCCTGTCATGTTGTGATACAAACAAAAAGGGCTACAGGTTTATGAAAATGTTATCGCCCAGTGGGGCTCTGTTACATGATATTATTTTATTTACAGTTTAATTTGACCAGAGTTGATAGCTAGGTATAGGGGGGTCCATGTCGGACCCCATTCACGGCCTACGGGGTTGAGTCATGACAGAAGTGGTATCAGAGAAGTTCGTCCTTGGATTGTCTGTAGACCGTGTCTAGTAGAGTCTTGATTATCGATATGTTGCGTGCCACATCCATAAACAGGAAGCTACAGGACATTTAGGATGTTACCTTTCTTTACATCTGAGATCGTGCTTTAGATCCAAGTCATAGGAAAATTCCTTATACTAACCTTGGATCTTAATAGAAGGACGACACCAATAGAAGGAAGTAATTGACGATATGGAAAGTTACAAAGCATGCAGGTAAGTAAAGTAAAGACACGGAAGATATCCGTCGGGTAAGGTATTGAAGTACTATTGAAATGTAAAGTTGAAACCTGAAAGGAAAGCAGACAGGAAGTGCAACAGATGCAGTTTGAAGTTGGACATATGAGGTAAGTCCAGTATTTTTATATTATTGTTGACGTTGAAAGCCCTGTGTGGCTGCGATATGAGATGACACTGAAAGCCCTGTGCGGCTGTGATATGATATGTATTGTTGGCCCTGTGAGGCATTGTTGGTATTTTTTGCATGCAGGTTTTGGGATAGTAAGAAGTGTAGAGGAAACTCTGCCGAAATTTTCCCAATAAAAGAAGAAGGGAATAAAACATAGTATATAACATATCTTAGAAATTGATACTGGGTACTTATAAGATGCTAAATTAAAGCTGTAAGAGATACTCTTCATGTCGTCGATAAGGGACACCCTCTTTACTTGGGGAAATTTATTTCAAAGAAACAAAAGTCTGTCTAAGCAGTACAGTTCAGATCGCAGTATCTCCAACCATAATTATGTTGTAGGAAAAAAAAAGAGAAGCTCAGGTTGAAGGGTAAGGTGTCTAGTAATTGAGCTTCACTCTTTTTGAAAGTCCCAAGCCCTCAATTCCTATCGTAAATTAGATAAGTTGTTCATAACTTGAGGATAATCTTGGAAGGAGACCAGGTCGGGCAAGTATTAAAAGGGAAGTAGTGTGATGTTTAAGAGGTTCTGGTTTCTTCCAACAATGATTGAAAAATGGTTTACGATAAAAGTTTATAGTTCTCCACAGACTAATAGGGAAAAGAACTTCTAACAGAAGCACCTCAAAGAGATGTCAGTAACTGAACATGAATTCGAATTAAAAGAGGGATATGTAAGTATGAATTGAACAGTGTGATATGAGTATGCAGGGATAAAGTGGAACCACTAGTAAGATGCACTTAGTACGCGTTGACTAAGTTAAAGGCCTACGTTGAGAACGCAGTAAGAGCATGGGGCTTAAGATACAAAAAAATGACGCGTGTACACAACGTCACCCTAGAAATAGTGGAACCCTTAAGGGACGAGGATGGAAAACTTAAGGAACAAATGGTGCAACTTCTATTCACCCCAAGAAGAAAAGGATATAGGTTGGGATAGAGCTACTACTTCAAGAAAACCTTAAATAGTTATCGTTGGAATACTAGCACTGCCTAATTAGAGTTGGAACGACTACAGGTGCAAAGTAATTCTGGTAAAAGGAAAAGTAGAAGGTGGCCTTGGATGAGTTATTCCTTAGGTCACATTATTCAAGTACCGATTAGTAGACAAGACATCACATTAGATATGGAAAGGTTCTTGTCGCTTTGTAATTTAGCCAAGGCTCCGTACGCGGATAGTCCGATTATACAATATGCAGATATACGGAGACAGGATGAAGTACCAAGTAGATTGGAGGAAAAGATTGGGCAAAATTGAGACTGGAAAAAGAGACATAGAGCAAGGTACAAGCAGATGAAAGTACGAGTACCCTCTAAAGGGGGGAAGTTAATGAGAAAATGGCAAAAGTAGGAGGAGGCAATTGATATGGCAATATATTTGAGATAGACGTCTAAACTTCAATAAGATATCTTGCTGAACCAAGTTAGAAAGGTCTGAAAGCTACCAATAATTGGATGGAAGCCAAAATGCTATATAAGGCAGCGTTAAGAAGTTTGTGACGAGACCCTGAACAACATAACACTAGAAGGCGGTTGTGTATAAAAACAAAAGAGTGTAACCATCAAAGGATATCGACCAACTTAAGAGACATTACAAAGGATAATGATAGCATGCTAGACCAAAATCCAAAATGTTGGTTATAAAGTTAGTCGCAAATGATGTTGCGATAGATAAATAACCAAAGAAAAAGGAATAGAAAGCCTCCTATGGTAGAAAATGAGGAGAACACAAAGTGAATAGAGGATAGGGGAGCTTATATGTCAAATTCCTTTAAAGCTATGCCAGCTAATACAAGCCAAAACTCAAAGCAGCTCCAAAGGTCACTATATGAACTAACTTTAACGCTACTCAGTAGCCAACCCTAATGAATGGGTGCGTACAGAAAGGGGGGGAATATAATAGGAGAAGTTAAATCAAAATGACCAAAACAAAAGGGAGGGACATGGTCATAGTGGAGCTAAAGGTCTATGCCGATACTGGTTACAAGATAACAGAGGAAAGGACAAGGCAAAACATAAAGACTCGCGAGACAATGCTGAGGTAAATCTAGAGCTAAGTTGAGTGCCCCGCACATTATGGAAAGGATTACAATGAAACACGACACGAAGACTTCCTAGGGAGGTCACCCATACCAGTATTACTCTCGCCCCAGCACGCTTAACTTCGAAATTATGATGGAACTTAATGCGTTAGTGCTGGTATGCTCACACGAGAAGGAAGAATCGAAACTAACGGTAGAGAAATGACATGAGATTATGTTCCTGGAGTACTATACATTACGTTGAGGGTATTGTAAAAAGGATTTAAGCAAGACAAGAAGGATTAGCTAACTGCTAACTAGCGACACACTCAAATGCCATAGCTCTTCAATATAGTACTAGTTAATGAGAGGAAAACCACAGAAGGACTATATGGGCCAGTGAGCGAGGGAATTTCGATACCACTTAGCAGCCAACTTTGAGGGCAAAAAAGCAAAACCCAAAAGGCAAGGGTACCGGCCGATGTAATTTATGGATGACAGGAAGTAATACCTAAGGTCGAAAATTCCACAATATGACCAGGACTGCAAGACTCACTTCGCAATCTAGCGCCAGATGACTCTGGAGGGAATGTTAATTGTGGTTAAATGATATTAGCCCCTGATCCTTCGATAAAAGGCTACCTACTCAGCCAAGAAGGTGTAAAATTGTAGGGTAAAGAGTGGTAGGACCTTACGGAGTCCCCACAGCTATTATCCCAGGCGAAGGAGCCTAAGTTGCAATTAACTACTGAGAGATGTGAAGATAGGTTAAGACAAACTATCGAGATAGAATTAGTACTACGAGTGAAGTAAAACATGGCCACGATTGGACCAAAGATCTACCCTAACATTGAGTGTAGTATAAGGGAGAAAAAGGCAAGGTAAAACATAAGAAGTAACGAGATAGCGCTAGGATACTTCTTGTACCCTCTCATATTCTTGTAAAGGTAAAGAATGACACAAGATAATGTGTCTAGAGAATTACAAGTGGGGGTAAGAAAAATTGTGAAAGGATCTAAGTGAAACTGGCAGAACTAGCTGGTTACTATAAGATAGCGAGCTTCTATGCCAAAATTCCTTCGGAATTATACCAGATCATGTTAGACAAAGCACGGAACGACTATGAGAGCCATTATATGAGGGGGAATGCAGCATTATTCGGTAGCCAACCCTAAGGATTGGAAAAAAAAGAGGGGAAAAAGGATCTAAAAGATCGAATGGAAGTTAAAGTTTTGAAGAGAAGGACTATACGAGGCTAATGGTTCCCAAATTATCAACGTCATTATGAACCTATTTTATACTCTGTAAGAGTAGTGTGCTATATGGGTTATTATGAGTAGGCTCAGGTATTAGCCCATTTACTTCCAATAAAGAGCACCTATGCAGCTGAAATTAGGTGGAGTTATAGAACATGGAGATAGTAAGGTTCCGTGAGGTTTCCCCAGCTAATATCTTAGATAGAAGGATTTTAAAAATGATTAACATTTGGCATCAATCCAAGAAGAGATCGGGAACACAGGTAGATCTTAGTACCCCAGTTTGTCCCTCGAGCTGCTGAATAGACTAAGCATACTATCAGATGTTAGAAGATATATTGCTGGCTTATATGGTTGGCTTTAAAAGTAACTGAGACGATCGTCCACCACTTATTGAGTTTGCCTATGAGAAAGGATAACATTCCAGTATCCAGATGATCCCCTACAAGATGTTGTAAGGCAGGGTGTATAAGTCCCCTTGTTGGGGAAAAGACTAAGCTGGTAGGCCAAATAGGATTAAGCAAACTATTGACTAACAACCCAGAGTCGGCAGAAATGATATACAGATAATCGACATAGACATTCAGAGTTCAAATGGATGATTGGATGTTTATAATGGAGTCACCCAGAAAAGAGAACTTAATCCAAAATATATTAGACTGTATCAAGTTGCTCATAAGGTAGGCAACATGGCTGGTAAGTTGAGCTTACCACCTTATTTGGAAACTATGCGCCCAGTCCATTAGATATGAATGCTTCGCAAGGGTACTAACGAGTCACCCAGGGTATATTCCATAGATGATGTCTAGGAGATGGAATCCTGTGAGAAAAAAAAACGTATCGCCATCTTATACCGGTAAACTGGAAGATTGTATACTAAAGACGTGCCTTCCGTCAAGATATGGTGGAAAAACCAAAACCATAAAGAGAATGACCAGGGAAACTAAAGAGAACATGAAACACAGGTATTCGCGCCTATTCACGAGTCAGTAGGTAACCCCAACTCCTGAAATTCATATATTAAGTACTTGGATAGAAGTAGGTGTTATGGAAACAATAAAGAATCTCCCTACGATTTGTATAAGGTGCTAAGAGAAGTTTTGTCTAACATTCGGGGACGAATGTTCTAAAGGGGGGAGGATGTTACACCCCACACTTTTAAACTCGGAATGTCTCATAAGTTTCTTATACATTATCATGTGAGCCGGATATGCTACGACACTATCAAATGACTCTAAGAAAGGGAGAATGTGATACCCCATAGTAGAGAAGGTTGGAAATGGAGTCATAAGAATCCAGAAGGAATTGGAGGCTAAGTAATGAGTCGTTCGAATCGATTTACCTACGTAAGCTACTAACTTGGAAGTCCTACATACTTAAGCTATTGGAGTACGTACCAAGCTTGCGTAGCATGGATTACATAGGCTCTTAAAATAAGATAAGATTACGAACTCGCGAGGAAGGGAGAAAAGATGACACGTGGCAGCCAATGGAGGAGTGACACGTGGTATCACCTCAATCAAGAAGGTGACCCACCTTCTTGGGTTCAAGTAGGTGACCCACCTGCTTGGGGGAGGTGGGCCCCACTGCCACGTGGCAGCCTCTCCTTGCTTGCATAGATACGGTGGCCCAATAGGGGCTGGACACGTCTCCCCCTTAGGGTCTGACACGTGTCACCTCCTAGTACCACCAATATACATGTATATCATGACTTATCTTCAGTTTATACTCACAAAACTTCAGCAGTAAACAAAAGAAAGCAAACCCTAAAGTTGAGACAAAATAGTGACGGCTTGGAGGAAAAAATAAGGTAAGTCCCGATTTCATTCCGTAAAGTAATTATCTAGAATATACCATGATGATATAGAGATATTATTAGTATGAAATCATGGCTTGGTGCATCAAAAATCGGACAGCAAGCAGCCACGGCGTTCAAGTCGCGCTAGAAAAAGTTCCGAGGCATAATTTTGGCTAGTTTTGGCCAATTTCGGGTAAGGTAAGGCTTCACCTTTAAATTTGGACTTTATGGTGTTATTATAGGGTTTATTACACACCTATTAGTCTGCTTTAAGTTTAAAAAAATCATGGAAATGCTCGACGGTAAAAACAATCGAAATTGAAGTCGTCGTAATTAAATTGTAGTCGAAATGAGGCGTTGTGTGTGTGGAGGCTGCTTCTGGTTGTGTGGTGCGTGTTGCAGGGTATAAATATGTTCTAAATGAGGTAGGGGAGATTCTGGTTGCAGCCACACGACCCCCCGCTTCATACGGGTAAAGGTTTTACAAAATGGAAACTAGAAACCCCATTTTGATATCATAATTTCGAGAGAGTCGTTTGGAAGTTGTGTTGTATATTGTTTGTGTGAATTGCTTAAATGTATGTTGTAGATTGTTTTTTTGTTTGTATTTAGTATTTAGGTATCTAATTGGAAATTTGGATAGGGCGCATTATAGGGGAGATACTGCCCAATTTTCGTTAACGCCTTAACCAATTAAAGAACTAGCCAAGGAGACGAACAAGGAAATAGATTCCGTGAATACTAAGGTACAACCTAAGATGCTGGAAAGTTAAGAGTGGTTGATATTTATATTACTTTCATGTTGAATAGGTTCAAAGGATGACGAGGTGAACGGGATAAGGAGTAACTCACAAGAGGTATGTAAAGCTTTCTCTTGGCATGTTTTGGTATAAGTACGTGCAGCTATTTTTCTGTCCTTTTGGCAAGTATTAGCCTTAAGTGAATTCTATGTGGAATGTGGGGATAATTCCATTCACAAAAATCCAGGTACGCCTCATAATCCATAACTACAGTTAGGTGTTGATACCCCTACAAGAATTGAGCATTCCTTGTTAAAGCTACTACGTGCTAAAGAGTAGTGTATGGGAAACTATCTTTCCTTTCTCTTGATATGTACTTGGTATGAAAATGAGATTATGATGCCATAGTTGTTCACCGATCCCCAGGATGGGCCGGGTACGAGATATGTATATAATGACCACCTGAAGGAAAGTACAGGCTATATAAAGTTTACTCTCTTTCTTTTCTGGCATGTCTTAGTTGTAAGTTAAATATGATGTAAGCTCCGGAGTAACTCCATTCTTAACATCTCCTATTTACTTTTGAATATCGAACTCTGATAATAGTTGAACTATTTCCCTGGAAACCTTTATATGTTAAAGAGGTACCAAACAGGCTCCAAGTCTTAAAAACTATACGAGACTAAGTGTTTTTGCTTCCATAAATGATTTGGCCCTATATTAATACATGTCTAGGGTCCCCAAGATTAGTTTTGAGACAGCCCATAATGGCATTTAGAGGACACTCGAGACGACTACACCGTTACTCGTGTGCTGAAACAAAAGCTTAAATTTCTTATTTTGTCGAGTCTCTAATAATGATTTAAATTGCATATAGTTACTCACTACTCTACTCGTGTATGCTGTAACCCTTCTTTCACCGAGTCCCGGGCCGGGTACGTTATCATGCACAACTCACTGCATTGTCCACCGAGCCCCTCACTAGATGGTCGGGTATGTATGTATATATATATATGATGATATATTGTAATAAGGTGGTGATGGTGCCGGGCCTATGATGGTCCTACAGATATGATTCCCCAGATCCCTGAAAGGGCCGACTATATTATATAAATTGAGCATGCATGCCTTCATAATTCACAAAGTACAGGTACAGGTTTCCAATTTGGATATTTTAGCCCCTGCTTCTCTATTTCAGATATACTTCCAGTGGCAGTATGTTATGTTTAACATACTCAGTACATATGTCGTACTGACCCCCCTTTGTTTGGGGAGATGTGTTTCATGCCCGCAGGTACTAGTACAGATTTTAGGAGTCCATCATATTAGGATTCCATTCAGCTCAATTGGAAGAGGTTCCATTATATCGAAGCCTAGTTATTTATACGGACCATTGATGTGTAAAATTATTATGTCTATTCAGGGGTACGGTGGGGGCCCTATCCCTCTATATGTTGTCGTTAATATTTTTAGAGGTCTGTATACATGTATATGTGGGTTGTGTATGACAGTTTGATCCAGCTGGGTCTACATGATATATGATATATGTTATTATGTTATGGCACCCTTGTCGACTTGCGTGCCCTGTCATGTTGTGATACAAATGAAAAGGGCTACAGGTTTATAAAAATATTATCGACCATAGTTGATGGTTAGGTATACAGGGGGTCCAGGTCAGACCCTATTCACGGCCTATGGGGTTGAGTCGTGATAGCTTTACTATATCTTTACCGAGTCCTGATCCAGATATGATATATGTATATTATGATATAAAGATATAATTATTCACCGAGTCCCTTTCTAGAGGGCTGGGTATGATATATGATGATATGATGACATGACTATGAGACTGAGTCCCATAATAGGCTGGGTACGGTATAAATGTATACTACTCTCTTCATCGAGTCCCTTACTAAAGAGACGGGTATGGTATGTATATATATGCATATAATGACATAATGACACATTTGTAACACCGAGTCCCACAACAGGCCGAGTATGGTATATAATGATGATACACATGACTCTATTTTATAAGATGTAGGTACAGTGATTTATTAATTGTTATACTTGTCCCTTACATCCCTATGTCAGCTGTAATCTCCTTGTGGTATTTTATGCTTTACATACTCAGTACATATATCGTACTGTCCCTCCTTTTTTTAGGGGGCTGTATTTCATGCCCACAGGTTCAAACATGCATTTTGGGGATCCGCCAGCTTAGGATTCCACTCAGCAAGTTTGGGAAGAGCTCCATTGTATCGGAGCCTAGATTTTGGTACTGATCCTTTGATGTATATATTTGTTTATTCAGGGGTACGGTGGGGGTCCTGTCCCGCCATATGTTACCGTTAATACTCTTAAAAGTCTGTAGACATGTGTATGGGTTGTGTATATATGTGTGTTCAGTTGTGTCTCTATGAGTTATGTTTTGGGATGTTCCCTTTATAGTGGCAGCCTTATCGGATCGCGTGTGTGTTTATAATGGGACGACCCTGTCATGACCTAACCCCGTAGGCCTCGACTAGGTTCTGACCTGGACCCTCGTGTACCTATCTGTCAACTATAGTCAAACTAGACTATGTATAATGTGATACTGCTCACAAAACCCTTAATGGGTTAAAAAAATTTCATGTACATACAGCCTCCTTCATTCGTATCGTATCATGAAAGGGAAAGCAAGACAACAAGGCTATCGTAACATAAAAACTTTATAACACGCCATATAAGCATAGACAAAATAAACTCATACACAACCCACACACATATGTCTATAGACCTCTAAGAATAGGAAGGACAACATATGGCGGGATAGGGCCCCCGCCGTACCCCTAAATAACTAAATATATACATCGGAGGTTTGGTACCAAAACTTGGCTCCAAATCAATGGAGCTTCTTCTAAACTTGCTGAGTGGAACCCTAAGCTGGTGGACTCTCAAAACCTGTGTCTGTACCTGCGGGCATGAAATGCAGCCCCTCCGAAAAGAGGGGGTCATTACGACATATATACTGAGTATGTAAAGTATAAAACATCATAAAAAGGGCACAACTAACATAAGGATGCAGGAAATCAAGTATATCATTTAATAGGGTATTGTACCTATACCTTATGAAGTAAAGTCATGTATACCTTTATCACATACCGTATCTGGCCCGCTTAAGAACCCGGTGTTACAAATACATCATCTATTATGATAGGCATATGTATATTATTAGCACTGTGGAACATACAGCCCGATCCATATATATAGCAAGCACATGCCGAGGAACGATGGCTCGATCCACATATTGTGTAAGAATATTGAGAAATGATGTCCCAATCCGTATATCATATGGTAATGCCAAGGTATGATGACCCGATCCATATATCATGTAATAATGCCGAGGAACGACGGCTCGATCCTTATATCACATGATAATGCCGAGGTACGACGGCCCGATCTGTATATCATATATTAGTGCCGAGGAACAACGGCCCAATCCACATATCACATAACAATGCATATACGTGCATGTAAGACTTGGTAACATGTCAAACATCTCTCAGGTATCACCATAAAGTATGTTCAAGACCCCCTAGGTATAGGAGCTTACACATTCCATCACTATTCAGCCTATAGAAGGTTCGAGAGTCGTAGTTCAACTACTTTAAGACCCTTATCATTCAAGAGTGAGTAAAAGTCATGAGTCACATCAAAAAACTGTAAATGGAACTCTCTATAACTCATATCATACATCGTTTCACGTACATTAAGCCATTCCAAGGTACGGAAGAGATAGGTTTTACAGGTAATACTTTTTATCACGTAGAAGGCTTACAAGACCATAACTCAACCATCGCAGGAGTTCTAACATCAAGAAGTGACTAAGATTAACGAGTCATGCTCAGGTTCTAAGAATGTAACTACCTCCACATTACACATACCAACCACTTATGGCTAAGACATGCCATAAGAAAAGAAGAGTTAAGCTTTACATACACTACTTTTCAGCATATAGAAGACTTGAGGAATATGAGCTTAACTACTTCAAGAGTCTTAAATTCAGAAGTTAACACGAATTATGAATCATGAATCATGTTCAGAGCTCATGAATAGAGTTACCCCAAGCTTCATACACATATCATTTTTCACTTAAATCTAAGACATGCCCAAAAGAAATAAAAGATAGGCTTTACATACCTCTTATCGATTGCTTTTAACCCGGCTTGTCTCGTCATCCTCTAAACCTATTTAACATGAAGGTAATAATAATATTAGTAACCTTTAACTTTCAAGCTTCTAAGTCCACAACCAAGAACCCATAGGAACCAACTCCTTATTAGCCTTTCTCGACTAGTCTATTAATTAGTTAAGAAGTTAACAGAATTCGGGTAGCATCTCCTCTATAACTTGCCCTATCCGAACTTCCAATCCCATCTTCAATTAGTAAATCCAACCAAAAAACAACAATCATCAGCCAACATACAATTATACCACTTCGATATTACACAAAACAAACTCCAAATAACTCTCTTAAAACTACGATACCAAGATAGGGTTTTTAATCTTTATTTCGTAAAATCTTTAATCATACGCAATGAAGGGTCGTGATGCTGCAACAAGAAGCTCCCACACCTATTTTAGAATACTTTTAGGCCTTAAAACACATCACCACACCCCCTACAGCCGCAGCACCACAAGGGCAACGCCCTACTTGACTTTAATTTAACTATAGCGACTCCAATTTAGTTTATTTCGAACGTCAAGCATCCCTATGAACTTTTCATATTTACATCCACTTAAAAGACTTGTAATACACTCTATAACAGCATCAAAAGCTCCAAATTTAAGGGAAAGACCTTACCTTATTCAAAACTTGTCAAAACTAGCCTTGAAAGTTCCTTAGCGTGCTGAAAATTAGCAGACTATTTGGGGCTATTTGTGTCACGTTTTTGCTGCCCCAAATAGAAGTTTTTCGTTATCAAACATCGCTATATCACCATGGAATACCTTAAATAATTAATTCACGGAACAAAAGTCGGAGAACTCACCTTAATCTTAGCCAAAACCGTGGCTGCCCCTAGCTTTCTCTCTAAGTTTTCTTTTAATTCTAAGTGTAAAATGGCTGAAGAATGACTTCTTAGTCATCTTATACATATATATATATACCACCTTAGAATGTGCCACGTGGCATCCCCCTAGGGCATCACCTCAACCCATGCAACCAATCCAAAACTGCCACGTAGCAGCATGGGACCCACCCCAAGTAGGTGTGTCACCTACTTGGTCCAAGTAGGTGCATCACCTACTTAGTCAAAGTAGGTGCATCACCTGCTTGCTTCCGAGTAGGTGCTACGCCTCCTTCCGCCTCTCCCGTGGGTTCGTAATCTCATCTTACTTTAGGAGCCTATGTAATCCTTGCTACGTAAGCTCAATATATACTCCAGTGATTTATTATGTAAGAAATCTAAGTTGGTAGCTTACGTAAGTAAGTCAAGTCCTACGACTTGTTATTTTGGCCTCCAACTCGTTTCAAATCCTTATAGACCTATTTCCAACCTTCACTCTTAAGGGGCGTCACGTCCTCCATTCCTTAGAGTTATTTAATCATGTTACAGATAATCTGGGTCACGGGACAACTTTTAAGAAGCTTAAGAAGACATTTCGAAGCATAAAGGTACGGGGTATAACAGACCCTACATACTATGATAGCCTCTTATGTGTTATGTTGCCTATTGATAAGTTGTGACCCCCTCAAGAGACAGGTTGAGCCAATATGTGAATATACGACGGGTTTACTTATAGTTAATAGGGGTATAAGTGAGTGTCCAGCTTGGACACCCATCATGGCCTATGGGGTTGGGTTGTGACAAAGGATTTCTTGGATTCCATGTAATAGCTTGCATGGACTTAGATGTCGGCTAAATGTCTTATCCCACATAAGTTGAAGTTAAGCTATTGTTACACCCCACACTCTTGAGCTCAGAATGTCTCTTAAGTTCTTTAGACATTATCATATGAGCTGGATAAGCTACGACACTATTAAATGACTCTAAGGAAAGGAGAATGTGTTACCCCATAGTAGAGAAGGTTGAAAATAGAGTCATAAGAATGCGGAAGGACTTGGAGGCGAAATAAATAGTCGTAGAATGCGATTTACCTACGTAAGCTTCCAACTTAGAGGTATTACATACTTGAGCTACTTGAGGACATACTAAGCTTACGTAGCATGGATTACATAGGCACCTAAAATAAGATGAGATTAGGAACCCACGAGGAAGGGGAAAAGACGACATGTGGAAGCCAATGGAGGAGAGATATACGGAAGAACCTCAATCAAGTAGGTGACCCACCTACTTAGGGTCAAGTAGGTGACCCACCTACTTGGGAGGTGGGGCCCACAAGGACACGTGGCAGCCTAGGGTTAAGGCATGGATCCGTGGCCCAATAGGGGCTAGACACGTGTCACCCTATGGGGATGACATGTTTCACCTCCTAGGACCACATATATACATGTATATGTGTCTTATACTTCAGTTCTGGTCCATTAAACTGCAGCAAAAAGCAAAAAACAAACCCTAGAACAAGAAAGAAAATTGCGACGGCTAAGAGGAAAAAAATAGGTATGCTCCAATTTTGTTCCATAAATAAATTATCCAGTGTATACCATGATTATATGGAGGTATTATAAGTCTAAAATCAAGTCTAGGTGCAGCAAAAATGGACGGCAACCAGTCCACACAGTTTCAGCGGGCTAAAGAGG
Organism: Solanum dulcamara; assembly: GCF_947179165.1. Taxonomy (NCBI): domain Eukaryota; kingdom Viridiplantae; phylum Streptophyta; class Magnoliopsida; order Solanales; family Solanaceae; genus Solanum; species Solanum dulcamara. The sequence continues at coordinate 29,890,468 of NC_077237.1, read as the reverse complement.
TTTCCGTGGCGCGATTTTGGCTAGTTTTGGCCAATTTCGGGTAAGGTAAGGTTTGTACTTTAAATTTGTACTTTAGGGGGTTGTTATGGAGGGTATTATGTACCTTTTATACTTCTGGAAGTATGAAAAAAATCTTGGGGATGCTCAACAAAAGAAACAATCTAAATTGAAGTCGTCGTAGTTAAATTGTAGTCGAAGTGAGGCGTGGTGTGTTTGGAGGATGCTTATGGTTGTGTGGTGTGTGTTTAATTGTATAAATGTGTTTTAAAATAGGTGTGGGAGCTTCTGGTTTCAGCCAAATGATTCCACGCTTCGTACGGTTAAAGGTTTCGCAAAATAGAAACTAGAAACCCTATTTTGGATATCGTAATTTTGAGCGAGTCGTTCAGAGGTTGTAATGTATAATGTGGCAAAGTTTTCTATATATACGAGCTTTTGGTTATGTTTTTGGTTGGATGTAGGTATTAGGGACGTGATTGGGAATTCGGATAGGGCACATTATAGGGGAGGTGTTGTCCGATTTTCGTCAATGCCTTAACTAGTTAAGGAACTAGTCGAGAAGGCGAGTGAGGGAATGGGGTTTATGAATACTCTTAAGTAATGTAAGATGCTGAAAGGTATAAACATGTTGATGTTCATTTTGATTTCATGTTACGTAGGTTCACGGGACGACAAGGCGACCGGGACAAAGACTAACCCATAACAGGTATGTAGAGCTATTCTTCTTTTCTTTTGGGCATGTCTTAGGTATAAGCTATGAATGGTTTGTATATGAAATTTGGGGAAAATTCCACTCGTGAAACTCCAAGTGTAATCTTAAACTGTATTCACTTTGTAATGTTAAGACTCCTGTAATAGTTGAGTTATTGTCTTTCCATGCTACTAGATCATGAATAGTAGTATATGTAAAGCCTGTCTGTTCTTCCTTTTGGAAGGTCTTAAGTATAAATGTAATAGCATATGATATGAGGTGGAGGTAGTTCCAGTTAAAAGCTCCAGGTATAACTTGTGACTTTTATTTACTACTTGGTATTAGAATTCTTAAAATAGTTGAGCTACTACCCTCGAGTCTCCTATCAGCTGAATAATACTTGAATGTGTCAGCTCCTATTCCTAAAGTTCTGCGACGACAAACGTCTCTACTTCCATAAGCTGATTAACCTTGTCTTGATACACGTATACGATTCCTGAAACTCCAGTTGATATGCTCCTTAACGACGCTTAGAAGGTACTTAAGACGATTACTACTCTAGTTTTCAGGTGACGACTCACTTGACTGTTTCATTGAGTCTCAAATAATGACTTAGTTGCATATAGTTTGTCACTACTCTATTCGAGCACACTATAACCCATCTTCCTCTGTGTCCCATAAGGGGGCCGGAATGTGGTCGTGCCTAGTTTTACTATTCATTCACCGAGTCTCGGGCCGGCTATATATATGTAGAAGTATACAAGGATAAGGTGTCGTATACGATGAAGTGAAGCATATGATGATGCCGTATGTGATAATGCTCTTCACCGCATCCCGGGCCGGATATATAAATGATGATATGATGGAAAATATGGATCGAGCCGTATGGTCCTCGGCATTGTTTTAAATTACGGATCGGTCCGAATGTTCCTTGGCATATTTTACTGTATGATGATGGTACGCTATATACGTACACTACTCTTTCACCGAGTCCCTCACTAAAAGGTCGGATACTTTATGTAGGCATGCATATGAAAAATATAGGGATATATTTGTGACCCCAAACCCTAGAGTGGACTGGATATGCTGTGATGACATATGAGATTATACCGTATACGATGATATGATGTCGTATACGATGACATGATGAAAGGATGACACGTGATTATGATGAAACGATTATGATATCGAGTTCACTAGAGGATCGGGTACATGGTATGATAAGGTATATGACTGTATGTCCTAAGCTGCAGGTACAGTAATCTGATAACTGTTATACATGTTTTCTGTATCCCCATTTTAGTTGTTGTTTTAGTTATGATATGTTATGCTTTATACACTCAGTACATATGTTGTACTGACCCCCCGTTCTCTGGGGGGCTGCATTTCATGACCGTAGGTACAGATGTTCATTTTGGAGATCAATCAGCTTAGGAGTTCCTCTCAGCTATGTCAGAAATGCTTCAATGTCCTGGAGACTAATTTTTGATACTGGTCATTTAATGTATATATTTATTTATTCAGGGGTACGGCGGGGGCCTTGTCCCGCCATATGATATAATTATTACTCTTAGAGGTTTGTAGACTTATGTATGTGGGTTATTTGTAAGTTTGTTTCAGTTGCACTCATACGATGTATTGTAAATGTTTTTATGGTGTGGCAGCCTCGTCGACTCGTATGCCGTTTCCTGTTATGATACAGGTGAATGAGGCTATAGGTTTATGAAAAAAAAGTTTTTGACCCATTGGGGTTTATGTATGGTATCACATCATACACGGTTAAACTTAAGGGTAGCTAATAGATATGCATAAGGGGGTCCAGGTCGGACCCCAATCGCGGCCTATGGGGTTGGGTCATGACAAAAGTGGTATCAAAGCAGTTCGTCCTTGGAATGTCTACAAACCGTGTCTAGTAGAGTCTTGTTTATCAGTGTGTTGTGCACCACATTTATAGACAGGAGGCTACAAAACATTTAGGATGTTACTTTCTTTCATTTTTAAGATCGTGCGTAGAGCCGAGTCATAGGGAATGAAATTCCTTATACTAACTTGTGTTTTTCGCAGGAGGACCACATAGATAGAAGCAAGCAACTGACTATATCGGAAGTTACACAGCACGTAGGTAAGCAAAGGCACAAAAGACATATATCAGGTAAGGTATTGAAATGCGATTAACATATACAATTGAAAAGTGAAAGGAAAGGTAAATAGGAAAGTATAACAGGTGCAACTCGAGTGGACATAACAGGTAAGTCCATTTCCATACTATTAATTGTGGGCGCCCCATGTGGCTGTGAGATGAGATGATATGACTATATATGTGTGCCCTGTATGGATGCAATCTGATATGATCTGAATATATACATGCATGCCCTGTGAGGCACTATTGGTATTTTCTGTGTGCAGGTGTTGAGATAGTAAGAAATATAAAGGAAACTTTGCCCAATTTTTCCTAGAAATAAGAAGAGAATGAGAATCGTACTGTAGTATGTCTTGAAAGGTCGTGCCCACAACAATAATGAGATTTGATTAAACTACGATTATTGCTGACCCCGAGAAATGATAATTACTAAATTAAATGTCTATAAACCGTGTCTAGTAGAGTCTTATTTATCAGTGTGTTGTGCACCACATTTATAGACAGGAGGCTACAAAACATTTAGGATGTTACTTTCTTTCATTTTTAAGATCGTGCGTAGAGCCGAGTCATAGGGAATGAAATTCCTTATACTAGCTTGTGATTTTCGCAGGAGGACCACATAGATAGAAGCAAGCAACTGACTATATCGGAAGTTACACAGCACGCAAGTAAGCAAAGGCACAAAAGACATATATCAGGTAAGGTATTGAAATACGATTAACATATACAATTGAAAAGTGAAAGGAAAGGTAAATAGGAAAGTATAACAGGTGCAACTCGAGTGGACATAACAGGTAAGTCCATTTCCATACTATTAATTGTGGGCGCCCCGTGTGGCTGTGAGATGAGATGATATGACTATATATGTGTGCCCTGTATGGATGCAATCTGATATGATCTGAATATATACATGCATGCCTTGTGAGGCACTATTGGTATTTTCTGTGTGCAGGTGTTGAGATAGTAAGAAATATAAAGGAAACTTTGCCCAATTTTTCCTAGAAATAAGAAGAGAATGAGAATCGTACTGTAGTATGTCTTGAAAGGTCGTGCCCACAACAATAATGAGATTTGATTAAACTACGATTATGGCTGACCCCGAGAAATGATAATTACTAAATTGAGGGTAATAGAATCGAGGAGGTCAATACTGGTATGGTAAAATGAATTTGGAAAAAACTTGTGACCCTAAGAAAATTAATTAGGAAAGACTGATAGATCTGAATAGAACGATATATTAAGGCATCGACTGAATTGGCACATAAGGATAAACTATGACAAGTTATAGTTAAAAGAAGTAACAATATGATGAAGACGAGAGTAAAAGGGACAAAGGATGGTAACAGATGTGAAGTATTAATAAGACAGCTTGTGAGACGTTAAGGATAAGACTAACTAAAAAGGGTAAGTAACCCATAGTAAGAATTGTGAAGAAGGTTAAACAGTGTTATACTATGGGATTGAAGGCGAACAAGATACTATGTGAATATAACGAAGATCGTTATGAGAGTAAGCAAAGCCTAGTAAAGAAGTAATTGAAGGATACGAGGGGATTTAGGAAGAATAGAAGGGCAAATAGTGAACAAATAAGAAGAACTTGCACAACTTTATAGGGAGAGTTCAGAATAAAAGGTCAAAGGGTAGAGAAAGTGAAAACGAGCGACAAGACAGGATGAATACCAGAAATGACTGGTATACTAAGAGTAGATAGAGATAAACAAGAGATGTTTTGAAAACGAGAAAGGAAGGTCATGTAAAACTAATGTGTTCCGGAGGATATAGGAGTAACATGGAACTCCTTGTACACAAAAACAAATGGACATAGACAAGAGGAGTGAAAGGATTACCAAGGGAGGCACTCAAGATAGATGTGATTAATTAAGTATGAGTATCGAACAAAAAAGGAAATAAACAGTTACGAACTAGAGGTATAGTACAATAAAAAGGTGATAAGATAAGACCACTACTACAATGAAGTTGATATGGTTTAAAGAAGGATTAGAAGTGAGCCTTAAGCACACGACAAATATGAAAGCTCATGAGGCATAAAGAAGTATTGGGTATAGTTGACTCCATTTTGGAGATTAGTGAGATACTGCAAGGAGAGAGAATATTGATTTACAGAACAACTGCTGTATTATGAGGTTATTAAAAGAATAAGTGGTATCCACTAGGACCAGTCTAGTGTTATGATGAAGCTCGAAACACAGATCATCAGAGTATAAGTGCTCCTGAGTAGAGAATTTGAACTGATCTTGGGCACGAGCCAATTACTGATTGGGATGAGTGAAATATGGCTTTGAATGCACTGCTATATTATGGATGTTACTCGAGTACCAACCGTCAGATAAGATTTTATATGATATATTGCGAATACCAAAGCACTCTATGGTTGTGCTAGGGGTTCTTATAAGAGCAATCAAACTTATGGACGATCTAATGAAAGATGTGCACATAGTGCAGCATGTTAAAAATGTTGGAGTAGAATCATTCACATGTGAATAGCTGAAAATAAACGGAGGATGACATGGGTATACCTTAAAAAGGGGGGAAGTGGACAAGATAAGTACAAGCATAAGATAAAATCAACCGACGCTATCGTATGTAAATGGGAACGCTTAAACTTTAAACGAGACCCCATAAGGGATGGACACGATCATACCCTCACTAATGCATCAGATTTTGTCAAAACTCCGAAGTTAAGCGTGCTTGGGTGAGAGTAGCACTGGGATGGGTGATCCCATGGGAAATGAAAAAGGAAACGAAACAAGTATGACAAAAGAGACTATAAGTGCCCGGTAGTACAATGACACATGTAGAGAAGAGTAAGCCAAGAGAAGGAAAGATTAAAACTAAAATGGAATGCACTTCATGGAAATAGCACAAGAATAGTTGTGCGGCCTACGAATATTGGCATATTAAGAGTAAGATCAAGGGATTACTCGATAAAAAGAAGTCGGTAATAGCAATATGATGGCCACATTTAGAATCGATTAAGGAAAAGTGTAAGATGGTTCGAGGCAGAACTAGTAAGATATAATTGATATTAAGGACAAAATCCATAGTGGAGCCCTGACCTCGACTGAAGGAGGTAAGCCGCTAGTATAGCGACGCTAAGGCATTTTCTAAATTTCTTTAAGTACCTACACACATTTGTGTAAGAATTACAACATAATGTTTGGTAATAAAATTGGAAAGAAGATCTGAGTAAAAGAGCATTAGCATACCTAAGGTGTTACAAGTTGAATTAAGAGGAATTGTATAATAGCTTAAACGAAGTGGAGAATTAGAGGCTTGATAGCTTGTTATGAGGGATGGGAATCCCAACTCAGAAATGGAAGGAAATTAAGTAGGTTATAGTCCAAGCTGACCTCATAATCTATGGAAGTATAAGTTTATATGGGTTATGATGGATAAAGCTGCCTATGAGTAGGACCTACTGTCCGATTTGAAGCAATACATTCAGTTTTTGTAGATCAATGCTCCGCAAGTATATAAATGACCCTCCCAAAATATTTCCCGAGGAGGAGGTCTATGTAACAAGGAGTTATCCTACGAGGGATAACTTATTTCCATCCTGGATCGGCAGAGTAAAAGGGGTGCGAACTAAGGACGTAGCTTTTGTCAAGGTGTCATGGCAAAATAAGAATCATGAAGAAATAACTTGGGAAGCTGAAGAGTACATGAAACACAGGTATCCATACCTATTCCCAAATGTCTACAGGTAAACCCCCACTCCTGGAACTCATATATTAATTACTTGGATGAAAATGTATGTTATTGCAATAGAAAGGAATCTCCCTACATTTTGTATAAAGTCTTAAGGGAAGTTTTATTCAACATTCAGGGACGAATGTTCTAAAGGGGGGAAGGATTTTACACCCCACACTCTCGAGCTCGGAATGTCTTTTAAGTTCTTTAGACATTATCATATGAGCTGGATAAGCTACGACACTATCAAATGACTCTAAGGAAAGGAGAATGTGTTACCCCATAGTAGAGAAGGTTGAAAATAGAGTCATAAGAATCCAAAAGGATTTGGAGGCCAAATAATGAGTCGTAGGATGCAATTTACCTACGTAAGCTACCAACTTAGAGGTCTTACATACTTGAGCTACTTGAGGACATACTAAGCTTACGTAGCATGGATTACATAGTCACCTAAAATAAGACGAGATTACGAACCCACGAGGAAGGGGAAAAGATGACATGTAGAAGCCAATGGAGGAGAGACACGTGGCAGAACCTCAAGCAAGAAGGTGACCCACCTACTTGGGAGGTGGGTCCCATAAAGACACGTGGCAGCCTAGGGGTAAGGCATGGATCCATGGCCCAATAGGGGATGGACACATGTCACCCTATGGGGATGACACTTGTCACCTCCTAGGACCACATATATACATGTATATGTGTCTTATACTTCAGTTCTGTTCCATTAAACTATAGCAAAAAGCAGAAAACAAACCCTAGAACAAGAGAGAAAATCGCGACGGCTAGGACGAAACAAAATAGGTTCTTTCTGATTTCATTCCATAAATTAATTATCCAGCATATACCATAATGATATGGATGTATTAGAAGTATAAAATCATGGCTTGGTGCAGCAAAAACGGACAGCAACCAGTCCACACAGTTTCAGCGCGCTAAAGAGGTTTTCGAGGCACGATTTTGGCTAGTTTTGGCCAATTTCGGGTAAGGTAAGGTTTATACTTTAAATTTGGACTTTAGGGGGTTGTCATGGAGGGTATTATGTACCTTTTATACTTCTGTAAGTATGAAAAAAATCGTGGGGATGCTCAGCGAAAGAAACAATCTAAATTGAAGTCGTCGTAGTTAAATTATAGTCGAAGTGAGGCGTGGTGTGTTTGGAGGCTGATTATGGTTGTGTGGTGTGTTTTTAAGGGTATAAATGTGTTATAAAATAGGTGTGGGAGATTTTGGTTTCAGCCACATGATTTCACATTTCGTACGGTTAAAGGTTTCGCAAAATAGAAACTAGAAACCCTATTTTGGATATCGTAATTTTGAGCGAGTCGTTCGGAGGTTGTAATGTATAATGTGTCAAAGTTTTATATATATACGGGCTGCTGGTTATGTTTTTGGTTGGATGTAGGTATTAGGGATGTGATTGGGAATTCAGATAGGGCACATTATAGGGGAGGTGCTGTCCGATTTTCGTCAACGCCTTAACTAGTTAAGGAACTAGTCGAGAAGGCGAGCGAGGGAATAGGTTCCATGAATACTAGGGTGTAACTTAAGGTTATGGAAAGTCAAGAGTGGTTGATATTCATATTAACTAGGGGCATGTTTAGACGGCTTATTATGTAGTCCGGTTTGGACATCTATTGAATTGACTTTCCTTAGTCCCATCCCCTTGAGTTGATTTCTTTCACTTACTTTTAATATACTTCTTCACCTTATATATGCGGTGTATGCTAAGATGGCCTATGGTTGGGGTACCTCGCATTCCAATCGCCGTGTCGTGACTTGGCCCTACTTTGGGTCGTGACTGAAATTATGCAATAACACCAAATCAAGATGCAAACAAAAAAATATCAATAGAACGTAAGTCTCCAAAATATGGATATAAGAGACAACACAGACTCACTATCTAACATGCCTCTAATAACTCGATGGGGGCATAAGGCAAGCTCCTAGCTCACCCATATAGACAACATAAGAGAATGAAGTAAAAATTGTCCAAATAAGAAATTAGTGTCATGTCCTCGAACTGTGAGAACTCACCAATAGTAAGAAGCTAATAACAACACTCTAGTTGCAAGCTAAAGGAGGATGAATGCAATCGTCGGTCCCTACATTATGATACAATATAGGCAAAAAGTATGTATTAGTCGTTAATACATGAGATTCACTAAGTATGTGAGAATATGCATGAATAATAACTATAGGACATAATCAATATGAATCATGAGATGCAAGAACAATATGTTTAAAACATATGTAAATTCATGAAAATATTAAAATATTTATCTCATTGATCAATGCATCAAAAGAATCTTATAAGCATCATAATAACTCATACTCAACTGAAACTGTATGGGATAGGACCTTTAACCAACATATAGGACCATATGAGCTAATACATGAAATTCGATGACTCCTATATTGAGACATGGGAGGCTACCTTTATAGGACATACTCCATAAGTAACTATTTAACTGGGCTATGTGGATCCAGTATCTTCCCCATATTCGCATATGTAAACCTACATGGGCAACATAGTTTGGGACTAAAGGTTTCTACTAGGATTCGTTTGAGTAACTAACTAACTGCGTTACCGGACCAAACTCCACCTAAAAGTCCTCTCGATGCTTAGTCAATATCCCAGCGGAACTCATAAATGATCATAAATATTATAGGGAAAGATAGTAACTACCTAAGAATATATTGTTACGCCCCACACTCTTGAGCTCGGAATGTTCCTTAAGTTACTTAGAAGTTATAATGTGAGCCTCCTAAGCTACGACACTATCAAAAAACTCTAAAATGGGAGAATGTGATACCCTATAGTAGGGAAGGTTGGAAATAGGGTTAATAGAAGTCGGAAGGAGTTGGAGGCCAAGTAACGACTCGTAGGACTCGATTTACCTACGTAAGCTACTAACTTAGAAGTCTTACATACTTAAACTATTGGATTACATACCAAGATTCCATATCATGGATTACATAGGCTCTTAAAATAAGATGGGATTACGAACCCATGAGGGAGAGAAAAAAAGACACGTGGCAGCCCCTCCTTCAATGCATGGGCACGATGGCCAATAGGGGCTGGACACATGTCACCCTTAGGGGATGACATGTATCACTCCCTAAGACCACATATATGTATGTATATATAACATATACTTCAGTTATGTTCCAAAAACTTCAGCAAACAAAAATAAAAGCAAACCCTAAAGTGGAGAGAAAAACGTGACAGCTTGGAGGAAAAAACAGGTATGTCCTAATTTTGTTCGGTGAATTAATTATTTAGGGTATACTATGATTATATAGAGATGTTTGAAAATGTAATAATCCATTTTGGGGCAGCAAGGACGAGCTACAAATAGTCCTCTACTTTCAGCACGTTAAAAAGGTTTCCGAGGCGCAATTTTGGCGAGTTTTGGCTAATTTTGGGTAAGGTAAAGTTTGTAATTTTAATTTGGACCTTATAGGGTTTTTATGGGGTCTATTATATACCTTTTATACTTCTGTAAGTTTAAGAAAAATCGTGGAAATGCTCGACGTCCGAAATAAACTAAATTGGAATCGTTATAGTTAAATTGTAGTCAAAATGAGGCGTTATGTGTTTGGGGGATGCTTCTGGTATTGTGGTGGTGTGTTTCAGGGCCTAAGAGTGTTCTAAAGGAGGTGGTGGAGCTGCTGGTTTCCGCCACATGACCCCCCACTTCGTACGGTTAAAGGTTTTGCAAAATGGAAACTAGAAACCTTATTTTGGTACTATAGTTTTGAGCGAGTCATTTGGAGTTTATGTTGTATATTGTTGATGTGAATTGCTTAAACATATGCTGAATGTTGTTGTTGTTGTTTGGCTGTAGGTATTAGGAGTGAAATTGGAAATTCGGATACGACACATTATAGTGGAGGTGCTGTCCAATTTTCGTTAACGCATTAACTAATTAAAGAACTAGTCGAGGAGACGAACAAGGAAATAGGTTCCATGAATTCTAGGGTGTAACTTAGGGTGCTGAAAAGTCAAGAGTTGTTGATATTCATATTACTTCTGTGTTGAATAGTTTCAAAGAACGACGAGGCGAACGTGGCAAAGAGTAATCCGTACGAGGTATGTGAAGCTTTCTCTTGGCATGTTTTTGGAATAAAAATGAGACTATGATGCCATAGTTGTTCACCGAGCCCCAGTATGGGCCAGATACAAAATATGTACAGAATGGCCACATGAAGGGAGGTACAGACTTTGTAGAGCTTACTCTCTTTCTTTTCTGGTATGTCTTAGTTGTAAGAGAAATATCAAATTCTTGTAATAGTTGAACTAGTTCCCTGGAAACTTCTATGTATTAAGGAGATAATGAATGTACAGCTCCAAGTCTTAAAGACTGTATGAAACCAAGTATTTTGATTCCATAAATGATTTGGCCCTATGTTAATACATGTCTAGGGTCCTCGAGATTACAATCTAGACAGCCCATAATGGCATTTAGAGGACACTCGAGATGACTACACCACTACTCGGGTCCTCAGGCAAAAGCTTAACTTTCTTATTCTGTCGAGTCTCCGATATGATTAAAATTGCATAGAGTTACTCACTACTCTATTCATGTATACTATAACACTTCTTCGTCGAGTCCTAGGCTGGTTATCAGATTCGTGCAATTCACTGCATTTATCCACTGAGTCCCTCACTAGAGGGCAGGGCAGTTATGTATATATATGATGATGTGTTGTAATAAAGTGGTGATGGCATGGGGCCTATGATAGTTTTACACATGTATTCACCGGATCCCTGGTAAGGTCGGCTATATGGTATAATTTGAACATACATGCTTTTGTAATTCATACAGTACAGGTACAGGTTTCAGATTTGACATTTTATCCCCTACTTCTCTATTTCAGATATGCTTCCAATTGTGATATGTCATATTTTTACATACTCAGTACAAATGTCGTACTGACCCCCTTTTCTCTGAGGAGGGGGGAGGGGGGTGGGCTGCATTTCATGCCCGCAGATACAAATACAGGTTTTAGCCGTCAGCTTAGGATTCTGCTCAGCTCAGCTGGAAGAGGCTCCATTGTGTTGGAGCCTAGTTTTTGGTGCTGACCACTGATGTATAAAATCGTTTTATCTATTCAGAGGTACGGCAGGGGCCCTGTCCCGCCATATGTTGTAATTAATAATGTTATAGGTCTGCAAACTTGTATATGTGGGCTGTATTGGGTCTAAATGATGTATGGTATACGTTATTATGTTATAGCATCCTTGTCGGCTTATGTGCCCTTCATGATGTGATACAAATGAAAGAGGGTATAAGTTTATGAAAATGTTATCACCCAATTGGGTTATGTTGCATAGTATTGTATTATTTACAGTTTGACTTGGCCACAGCTGATAAAGATGTATACGGGGGTCCAGTTTGGACCCCAGTCGTGACCTACGGGGTTGGGTCGTGACATATATCTTTACAAAACATTATAAAAATAGTTTATCTAACATCATCATAGTAAAAGCATATGATTAGCTTATCTATTATATGACTCATGAAATATGGATATAGGCCTTCCATAATTACATATGTTTAATCATAAACATCTTTAGGGAGTTAATTTATCCTATATTGAACTTTTCTTCAAACAGCAAATAGTCATCATTCATGAACTTCTTTGCATTAATCATCTTTAATTCATAGCATAAAGCTTTCATAGAATATAATTTGAAAAACATGATCATATCTCAAAATCATACTTGAAACTAGCATATACGGGTCATTGAAATTCAACTTGAAATCATGCTATATGATGTGAATTATGGACAATTAGGCTAATAACATCGTAGAATGCCATAATTGAGAAAACCCAATGAAAATCATGCAATTAGGGATTTTAATCGTAGAAATCATAAGAGAAATTGAGAAAACATCTTTGGGATTCCATTGTTGAAAAGAATCTATGGATTAAGTCCCACATACCTTGGCCTTGATGAGCCCTAAATTGAAAAGAATAGAGGCTTGACCTTCAAGGAATCCCTTGAATTGCTTGTGGAAGAATAAGACCTTGGAGAGAAAACTTGGAAGAGAAGGTTTTGTGATTTAGGGATTATGGAGAGACTATAAGGGTTAGAAGACTTTAGGGTAATTAATAGGTAGGAATCTAGTCCAATAATCCTTCCACATTCATTAATGAAGTATAAGGAAAAGACTAAAATAACCCTAACTAAAATTATATTCGAAACCCATAATGGGTCATCACCAAAGACCGTTGTGGTCAATATGGTCCATGGTCCCCTCCATAGTGAGGAACTTGTATTTTATGAACAAGGGAGTTTGGAAGACTGCCCACATGAGACCCACCATGGCCCGTTATGGGCACTATGGTCTGTGGTGGTATTTTATGGGGGTAGACTTGGACCTGCATTTTTGGGGTTTACAGGGATATTTTAGGACTTCCTCTACGATGAAATTCATGGTCTGTGGAGGTTACTACTGTCCATGAACTTGGGGCGTGAAGGGGATTCAGACAGGAGGCCTGCAGAGGTGTCCACTATGGGAGCCATAACGATCCATTATTTATACCATGGCTTGTGGTGGCCTCTCATGGTCCTTACCTCTAAACTTGATGAACAAGGAATGCACCACAATGGCCCTTCATGGACCGAGGTTCTCTTCACATCCTGTGATGGTTCTCTTGAAGGCCAGCTGGTGCCAAAACCTGTAATATTTTAGTAATTTCATCTTTTGTTCCTCATTTTTTGATTTTTCAACTTTCGGGGTCTTACAACTGTGCTATATGTGGATCCACTAGCTTCACCATATTGGCATCATAAAACTACATGGGGAAACATAGTTTGGGATTAAAGGTTGCTACTAAGATTCCCTTGGGTAGCTATAATGGCTACCTGACCGAACCCTACCTTAAAGTCCCCTCTGTGCTAAGTCATTATCCCAATAGAAACTTTAGTGAAAGCATAGTAATTAACATTATTATGAAATACAATAATAGATATCAATCCTCATTATAAGAAAATCTCAGGAATAACTCTTGAGAATTGTCCTTTCACCTCTTTAACATGATTATTGAAGAATTGTCCTTATTGCATCATAACGTTGCTTAAAGCATCATTGAAACATAATTCATTCATAAAGCTTTCATTGAAATAACTTGAAATGCATGATCATAATTCATTAAAAACATTCTTGAAACATAGCATATATCACATGTCTTTGAAATTCATCTTGAAATCATGCAATATGATATGAATTATGCATAATTTAATCAATAATAATAAGATATATCATGAGTAATAAGATCCAATGCAATATCATGAAATTAGGGCTTTTAGAAGAAGAAATCATAAGATAATTTGAGAAAAAAACTTTGGAATTTTTCATGGGTGAAAGGGCCCATGAATGAATTCCCACATACCTCCGATCTTAGGAGACCTAAATTGCAAAAGAATTGAAGTTTTGATCTTGAAGAAATCTTTTGAACACTTGAGGAAGAAGAAGACTCTTGAGAAAACACTTTGTCACCATCCGACCTAGGGACTAGTAGTAACACGACGATTGAAATCTCAAGGGGCTTCAACCAAGCCTCTTGACATATCGTAAGCATGCATAAGGTAAAGTAAATGCTGAAATAACACAGGGAGGGTCTAAATTATGAATCATAGAAAGGATACAAAGTTGACTAAATAGACTCTACAACATATGTAAAGTTGACTACATAGAATCTACAACATATGTCCAACAATGCCTTTACTACATAAGACAGCGGGGGCAAAGACATGTCCTGGCTCACCCTCAATCATGAATGAAACAAAAATCTTTGAAAGAAAATAAATTCATAGCTAGTCCTCGATAGATGAGGACTCACCAAAACTCCGCCGATAATGGAAGCTCAACTAGCCACGTGTGGGAATGTGATCCTCAACCCCTTCATTATGAGATAATATAGGAAATAATATGCATTAGTACATTGAACGTACTAAGTATATGGGCATCACATGCAATATAAATCATAGGATGCAATGATTAAATAGTGTATATTATAAAAGACGATAAGTAAAGTCATGAAAAAACCATAATGATCAAAGAATTGAAAAGACATCTTGAGATCATAAGAGAATATAAGGAAAGTACACATGCATGTGGTATAGAACCATAACCGACAATAAGACCATGCGAGCTATAACATGGAATCCCGATGTATCCCCATACAATGGAAGAAAGGGGAATCTACTTGCCAATGTTACTATACCCCGCTAGGTGGGTCATATACATATGCTATATGTGGATCCACTATCTAGGCCATAAATGCAATCCTATGGTGGCACACATTTATGATACAAGAGACCTTATATAACGACCCCGTAGGTCGAGCCCCCACCTCAAGTCATCATTTGGTAATAAGTCACATCCCACGGAATACATAACAAAGTAATCATACTTAACATATGTCATAAACTTGTTCATAAACTTCATAATTCATAGAATAACTCATTCTTATATTATACTTGCAATGTGAGTATAAGCCTTTCATCATTACAATATCATACTTACATAATTCATGTCATTAGGTTTCTAGGTCACCAATTATGGATACTAAGTCACCTTTCTTCATATCTTGAACATAATAGTAATCCATGATCATAATTCATGCTTGAATTTAGAGTAAAACTCATATACATAGTCAATTTAATTGAAAACCATGAAATACTTGAAGATCATTGAGCTTCATAATTATAACTAATGTAAATAATACTTGAAAACTACTTCATGCATGGGCATTCATAATTCATCTTGAAATCATGCAATTATTGTAGAAATATACTTATAATGATCATTTATAATGATTAAAAACATAACTGAAATAGCCCAATGCAATTCATCAAACTAGGGTTACAAACCCAATTGAAATTCATGAGATTTAGAATAAAAACCTTGGGACTCCTTGGGTGAAAGGAACCCATGGATTAATCCCCACATACCTTGAATGAATTTGAACTTGAAATTGAGAAAGTAAACTTGCTCTTGAAGAATCCCTAGCCAAAACTTGATGAAGAAGATGGACTCTTGAAGGAACCTTAAGAGAGAAGTCTTAAAGTTGTTTGGGAGTTAATGAGGGAAAATAATAAACTTAGGAATATTTAGGATAATTACATAATGAATCTACTCCCAAAAACGTCCACATACAATAATGAAAATATAAGCAATGACTAAAATACCCTTTATTAAAAATAGGAAATTGGGACTACATAGAGGACCCATCATGGTCTGTGATGCTCACCACGGACCGTGATGGTGTCCGTGAAGTTAGGGGGTTGCAAGCAAAGAGTTTTAAGACTTCCTCCATGGATACCTTCACGGTCTATGAAGGTTATCACGGTCTGTGAATTATGGATATGGTGTAGGACCTGCAGGATCGACCACCACGGAATCTACTATGGTGCGTGAAGGGCAACATGGCCTATGGTTGTAAGGTGTGGTCCTTGCCTTGGGAAAACTTCTGAGGGTCTCAGGGGAGGGGTTACCATGGAGGGCAGTACAGTCCATGGTGATCACCATGGCCCGTAGTCCCTTCCCTACAGGACTGAGGATCAAGGATTCCATTACGGCAGCACACCATGAGGCGTGGTGTGGACTACGGCCTGTGATGGCCTTCGTGGTCATTACCTGGAATGAAAATCTAAATTTTTCTAGGATTTCATCATTTGTTCCTCATTTTCTGACTTTCCTACTTCTAGAATCTTTATACACTTTTAGAGAGAAGATTTTGATTTAGAGTGTTTGGGGTGAGAATAAGAGGAATAGAAGGGTTTAGAGTAGTTAATAGGTTAGAAAAAAAACCCAAAACCATCCACATTTATTAATGATTACATAGGGAAAGACCAAAATATCCTCAACTTAAAATTGGAATTGCACTAGATGGGGGACCCACTATGATTTGTGAAGCGCAATACGGTTCATGGTCCTAAGGGTGAGATAGACTTGGAAAGGTTGGACACCACAGAGGGCACCACAGCCGGTGGTGCTAACAATGGACCGTGGTCCTTCTCGTGAACCCCTCACCTAAGCACCTGAATTCAAAGGCTTCAGCGCGATAGCCAATACGGCCCATACTCATGTTCAAATCCCATGAATTGGGCCTATAAAGGTCATCTGGTACAAAAGCTCAAACTTTCAGGAAACCACCCTTTAGACTTCATTTTGCCAACTCTTCCAACATTTGGGGTCTTACAATATCTCCTCTTTAGGGACATTCATCCTTGAATATGGCTCAAGCTAACATTGATGGAAATAGGAAAGAGACATAGCTGCCTATAACATGAATGCAAAACATCTCAAAAATGCATAAAACATCTAATACTCAATTTCAAGCTAAAAATGACTTTAAAACTCATTCCATAAACATTAATACATATGAAAACATATGAATGATTGAAAGACAGGGTTTAGGCTGAATGGATTATGAAGGAAATAAATATCTAAACTAGGTACGGAAGGAAAGAGATGAGGATATCGGGACATCACATCGGCTTCAGCCTCCCATGTAGCACCCTCAACCTTTTGATTCCTCTATAACACTTTAATCGAAGCTACTTCCTTGTTTCTCAACTTTCTAACTTGCCGGTTGAGGATCTCAATCAGAACCTCCTTATATGAAGGAATCTCCTTATCACCAATGCTATCCAAAAGACAATAGAGCTAGGATCACCAAAAAATTTCTCAACAAATACACATAAAACACCGAATACACCGACGCCAAATTAGAAGGAAAATACAACTCATAAGCCACTTTGTCAATCCACCTCAAAATCTAATATGGGCCTACATAGCAGGGATGTAGCTTCCCTTTTATGGTAAAATGCATCACACCCTTCATGGGTGAATTTTCAAATAAACCTAATCATTGACCTCAAATTCAAGTTCCCTTTTCCTCATATCTATATAGGACTTTTGTTGACTCTGGGTAGTCTTCAATCTTTCTCTAATCATTCTCACATTCTCCATTGCCTCATGCACCAACTTTGGTCCTATAAAAGAAATTTCACCCCTTTTGAGCCAATGATTAGGAGACCTATACCTCCTACTATATAAGGCCTTAAATAAAGCCATTTGAATGTTGGAATAACCACTGTTATTATAGGCAAACTCTATCAATGGAAAATAATTATCCTAATTACGTTTAAAATCAATAACATATGCTCTCAATATGTCATAACCCAACCTCGTAGGCCATGACGGGGTGTCATGACCTAACCTCGTAGGCCTTGACTGGGTCTGATCTGGACCCCGTATACATACCTATCTGCTATAGCCAAATCGAGCTATGTACAAAGTGATACTACTTATGAAATCCCAATAAGTTAAAACTTTTTTTTGTGTACGTGTGGCCTCTTCTATTCGAACCATATCATGAAAGGATACGCAAGACGACATGGTTGCTGTAACATAAAAACATTTACAACATGTTGTATAGGCATAATCTAAATAAACTCAAAAACAACCCACATACATATGTCTACAGATCTCTAAGAATAGTAACAGCAACATATGGCGGGATAGGGCCCCTGCCGTACCCCTGAATATACAAATATATACATATAAGGTCTAATATACAAAGGCTTAGCTCTGATTCAATGGATCTTCTCCCAAATTTTTCGAGTTGAACCCTAAGCTGGAGGATCCCCAAAGTGTGCATCTGCATCTGCGGGCATGAAATAGAGCCCCCCAAATAGAAGGGGGTCAGTATGATATATGTACTGAGTATATAAATAATAAAAACACATAACTGAGATAACAACTGAAATAGGGATGCAGGAAACAAGTATGATAGGTAAGAGTTCACTATACCTGCATCCTATGAAAAGAGGGCATATATATCACCTTCACATATCACTTCCAACCCGTTGTGGGACTCGGTGTTACCAGACCAATGTATACAGTATCATACCATCATATACGACATCGTTTCATACCTTACTAGTATATTACTATGTTTTTATGTGTATGCTTGTCTATTATATCTGGCCCTTTAGTGAGGGACTCGGTAAAGGGAGTAGTGCACATGCATATCATACAGTTACCCTCTCATACCATCATATCTTATCATACCATACCTGGCCCATTATGGGTCTCGGTGTTATAATCATATCATCATATATTGTACCCGGCCTACTAGGGGACTCAGTGTCATAATCATCATATACCATACTCAGCCCTTTATGGGACTTGGTGTTATTATCATATATCATACCCGACCCTTTATGAGACTCAGTGTCATTATCATATACAGTTCTCAATCTTTTATGTGACTCAGTGTCATTATCAACCACATATAGGGGGATCATTATCTGAAACTTAATAAGGTAGTCATACAGATATCATTCGTGGATTAGGATAATAATCATCTCAGGTGCCCTTTGAGTGCCCTTAGGGCTACATTAAGTAAAGTCTCAGGAGTTGTAGATATATTTTGGGGTAATGCCAACCAGCATAAGGAAATCAAGGACATCTGTCATCACAGAGTCCCTAGGGATAGGAGATTATATCCCCACTACTAATTGACATATAGACAGTTCAGGGAAGGTAGCTCAACTATGACTAGAGTTTTTCCACCAACGAGTAAATAGGAGACATATAACTTATTTAGAACTTGGGAATATGAGCTTCAGTATCAAGAAGTGAATAAGAGTTATAGTTCCTGTTTCTTGTGTGTCCAATTACTTTCTCACATATAGAAGGTACGAGGGTGATAGCTCAGTTACCTTAAGAGCCTTAGCATTTAGGAGTGAACTCGAGCCATGAGTTATACTCGAAACTTATAACTAGAACTACCTCTACACTCATATCATATCTCATTTCATTTACAGTTAATACATCCTAAAAGAAAGAAGCAATAGACTGTACATATATTAACTTTTATCATATAGAAGCCTAAAAGGGCAATAACTCAACTATTTCAGGAGTTTTATGTCACGACCCAACCTCATAGTCCTCGACTGGGGTCCGACCTGGACCGTCTTATACGTACCTATAAGCTACACTTAAGTTGAACCGTGTGTGATATGATACTATACACAACTCCAATAGGTCAAATGTTTTTTCCATAAACTTATAGCCTCATTCACTTGTATCATAACAGGAAAGGGCATGCGAGCCGATGAGGCTGCCATACCACGAAAACATTTTCAATAAGTCGTATGAGCACAATTGAAATAAACTTACAAATAACCCACATACACATGTCTACATACCTCTAAGAATAGTAACAACAACATATAGTGGGACAGGGACCCCGCCGTACCCCTAAATATGCAATTATATACATATTAATTGAGCAGTATCAAAAGTTAGGCTTCAGAACAGTGGAGCACTTCTAACATAGTTGAGAGGAAATCCTAAGTTGACGGATCTCCAAAATGAACACATGTACTTGCGGGCATGAAATGCAACCCCCCGAGAAAAAGGAGGTCAGTATGATATATGTACTGAGAATGTAAAGCATAACACATCATAAATGAGACCATAATTGAAATAGGGATGCAGGGGACAAGTATAATAATTTAACGATTTACTATACTTGTACGTTGGGACACGTAATCATTTACATCATCATATGTTGTGCCTAGCCCTCTAGTGAACTCGGTGTCATAATCATTTCATCACATTCACATGTCATCGTATCATCATGCATTTTATTTCATCATATCATCGTATACGGTATAATCTTATATGCATGTCATCGTATTACATCCGTTTCACTATGGGGCTCAGGGTCACAAATGTATCACTCTAATCTCATATGCATGCCTACATAAAGTATCCGACCCTTTAGTGAGGGACTCAGTAAATGGAGTGGTGTACGTCTATAGCATACCATCATAATATACATACTATATCCAGCCCTCTAAGGAGGGACTCAGTGTTCCTTCCTTATTTTTCCATATATACCATCATATTACAATCAGCCCGGGACTCAGTAAATAATTATATTGTCGTAACATATAACATATATCATACCTCACATATGGAATCGTCTCCCTATGCATGGAAATGTACACATCTAGCCCGGGACATGGTGAAAGAAGTAGTAAAACTGTGCACAATAACATTCCCAACCCATTGTGGGACTCGAGGAAGGATGGGTTACAGTATGCATGAGTAGATTAGTGAGAAATGATATGCAATTAAGTTATAATTTGAGAGTCGATGAAACTGTCAAGTAAACCAACACCTAAAGACCTGGAGAATAATTATCCGAGGTACCACTTTCGATGTCATTAGGACTTACATCAGTTGGGGCTTTAGGGATCATATACAAGCATCAAGATAATGCCACACAATTTATGCAATCAGAAATATAGTCTATGCAATCAGAAACACAATTTATCTAGTCAAAGACTCAACTTATACAATCAGATGCATTTATCATTTTAGAGCCTTTAAAAAAAGGAGCTAGTACCTCCACTTACTACTCATTATATAGAAGAATCGATAAGAGTAGTTTGACTACTTTCAGACTTATAATGTTCAGAAGTGACTACAAGTCATGAGTTACATTCAAAGATCATAAATGGAATTACCTCTAAACCCATATCATATATCATTTTACTTAAAATTAAGTCACTCTAAAGGAAAGAAGAGATAGGCTTTACATGTACTACTTTTCATCACATAGAGGACTTAAAGGCAATAACCCAACTATTGCAGGAGTTCTAACATCAAAAAGTAAAGGAGAGTTTCGACTTATATTCAGGGCTTTATAAATGGATTGAATCCCAAATATCACATACATATCATTCATAACTTAGATCTAAGACATGCTAAAAGGAAATAAAGATAGCTCTACATACTTATTCCAAAAACACGCCAAAAGAAAGCTTCATATACCTCGTATGGACTTCTCTTAATCACGTCCACGAAGTCATCCTCCAAAACTATTTAACATGAAAGAAAGGCGATTATCAACAACCTTAAACTTTTCAGCGCCTTCGGTTGCACCTTAGTATTCACATAACTCATTTCCTCGCTCGCCTCTTCGACTAGTTCCTTAACTCATTTAATGAGTTACCGGAAATTAGGAAGCATCTCCCCTAATATTTCCTATACGAATTACCAATTACATACCTAATTACTAAATCCAACCAACAACAACAACCTGCAGCTCATATACAAGTAAATCATGGCAACACTACACAATATAAACTCCACCCGACTTGCTGAAAATTATAATACCAAAATAGGGTTTCTAGTCTTTGTTTCGCAAAACCTTTAATTATACGAATCGAGGGGTCATGTGGCTGAAA
Source organism: Solanum dulcamara (assembly GCF_947179165.1). Lineage (NCBI taxonomy): Eukaryota > Viridiplantae > Streptophyta > Magnoliopsida > Solanales > Solanaceae > Solanum > Solanum dulcamara. The sequence goes on along the minus strand of NC_077237.1, from coordinate 29,868,637 downwards.
CCATAAGAACCCACACCCCTTTTAAAATACCTTTAGGACCTGAAACACATCACCACACACCTGCAGCATCACCCCACATGCACAACTCTCCATTTCGACTACAATTTAACTACGACGACTTCACTTTTGATTGTTTCTATTGTCAAGAATTTCCACAATATTTTTTATACTTACAGCAGTATAAAAGGTATATAATACCCTACATAAAAACCCCATAAAGTAAAAAGTTAAAGGAGAAGTCTTACCTTACCCGAAACTCGCCAAAACTTGCCTCGGAACTTCTCTAGTCGCGCTGAAACTGTGTGGACTGTTTGCTGTCCGCTTTGGCTGCACCAAGTAATGATTTTATACTTATAATACCTCCATATAATCTTGGTATACTCTGTCTAATTAATTAACGGAGTGAAAGTCGGAGGCTTACCTTTTTTTCTAGCCAAACCCGTAGGTTCCTCTCTTTGCCCTAGCATTTTCTCTCTTTCTTTATCTCACGTTTTCTCTCTTGTTTTTGGCTGAAATTTGGATGAGAATCAGATTATGAGTCATATAAAATACCTATATACACCTCCACATTGTTGAGGAACGCCGTAGATAATTAATTCACGGAGGGAAAGTTAGAAACCCACTTTAGTTTCTTCTAAACCATGGCTGCCTCCTTTTCTTCTCTCACATTTTCCCTTCTCTTTGGCTGCTGCTTTGGATAGAAAATGTGACTAAGAGTCACTTAACATATAGATATATGTTGCCTTAGGGGGTGACACATGTCATCCCTTAAGGGTGACACATGTTCGGCCCCCATTGGGTCAACACATACATGCTGCCAATAAGGGGCTGCCACGTGGCGTGGGGTCCACCTCCCCCAAGTAGGTGGGTCACTTAGTTGACCCAAGAATGTTGGTCACCTACTTGCTTGAGGTTTTTCCACGTGTCACTCCTCCATTGGCTACCACGTGTCGTCTTTTACCCTTTCTCGTGGGTTCGAAATCTCGTCTTATTTTAGGAGCCTATGTAATCCATGCTATGTAAGCTTAGTATGTACTCAAGTAGCTCAAGTATGTAAGACCTCTAAGTTGGTAGCTTATGTAGGTAAATCGAGTTCTATGACTCATTATTTGGCCTCCAATTCCAGGATTGGGGTTTACCTGTAGACATTGGGAATAGGTACGGATACCTGTGTTTCATGTCCTCTTCAACTTCCCAAGTTATTTCTTCATGATTCTTATTCCAGCACAACACCTTGACAAAAGCTACGTCCTTAGTTTACAACCCACTTAATCTGCCGATCAAAGATGGCAATAAGTTGCCCCTCGTAGACCTCCTCCACGAGATATATTCTAGGAGGGTCATTTATATACTTGCGGAGCATTGATCTGTGAAAACTGAATGTATTATTTCAAACCAGACGGTAGATCCCACTCATAGACAACTTTATCTATCATAACCCATATAAACTTATACTTTCGTAGAGTGCGAGGTCAGCTTGCACTATAACCTACCTTAATTGCCTTCCATTTTTGAGTCAGGAATCCCATCCCCTGTAATAGACTATCAAGTCTCTGATGCTCCACTTCGTTTAAGCTATTATACAACTCCTCTTAATCCAACTTGTAACACTTTAGGTATGCTATCCAACTCTTTTTTTCCAGTTTTATTACCATACATTATATAGTAGTTCTTACACCAACGTGTGTAGGTACTTAGAACAATTCAAAAAATGCCTTAGTGTCACTATACTAGCAGCTCACCTCCTTCAGTCGAGGTCAGGGTTCCTCCATGGCTTTTGTCCTTAATACTAATTGTAGCTTAATAGTTCTGCCTCGAACCATCTTACACTTTCCTTGAATAGATTCTAAGTATGGCAATCACATTGCTATTACTGATTTTTTTAATCGAGTAATCACTTGATCTTACTCTTAGTATGCCAATGCTCGTAGGCTACACAATTATTCTTGTGCCATTTGCACGAGGTGCATTCCAATTTAGTCATAATCTTTTCTGCTCTTGGCTTACTCTTTTCTATATGTGCCATTGCACTAACATGCACTTACAATCTCTTTTTGTCATTCTTGTTTCATTGCCTTTTTCACTTTCCAGGGGGTCACCCATACCAGTGCTACTCTCACCCAAGCACGCTTAAATTTGGAGTTTTGATGGAATCCGGTGCATTAGTGCTGGTATGATCGCGTCTGTCCCTTATGGGGTATCATTTAAAGTTTAAGCGTTCCCATTTATGTACGATAGCGTCAGTTAATTTTCTCTTACGCTTGTACTTCTCTTGTTCACTTCCCCCCTTTTAGGGTGTACCGATATCACCCTCAATTTATTTTCAGCTATTCACATGCAAATGATTCTACTTCAACATATTGAACATGCTGCACCATATCTACATTTTCTGTTTAATCATCCCCACGTTAGGTTGCCTTTATTGAAAACCCTAGCACAACCATAGGGTGTTTTAATATTTGCAATGTATCGTCTAAAATCCCATATAATGGTTGATACTTGGGTAATATCTATAATGTAACAGTGCATTCAAAGCCACATTCCATTCATCCCAATCAGTAATTAGCGCAGCTCATAATTGGTTCAAATTCTCTACTTGAGAGTACTTATACTTTGTTAATTCGTGTTTCAAGCTCCGTCATTATACTCACTTTATTCCAGTGGATACCACTTATTCTTCTAATAACCTCATAGTGCAGCAGTTGTTCTACAAATCAACATTCCCTCTCCTTGTAGGATCTCACTAATCATCAAGGTTGAGTCACGTATAAACAATACTTGTTTATGCGTCCTAAACTTTCATCTTTTTCACGTGCTTAAGGATCACTTCTAATCCTGCTTATAACCATATTAACTTCATTGTTGTAGGGGCCTTATCTTATTACCTTATCATCGTACTATACTTTCAATTCGTAACTGTCTATTTCCTTTTTTGTTCGGTACTCATACTTAATTAATCACATCTATCTTGAACGCCTATATTAGAAATTCTCTATTATTTCTCTAGCTCATATCCATTTTTGGTTGGGCGCAAGGAATTTCATATTACTCTTTATTTCCTTGCACTAGCTATCCTTTTCGTTATCACACAACCTTTCTTCGAAACTTTTCTTACAGAACTTGATAAATCTTCCTTATTTGTTCCATAGCTTGGTTTTCCATTCCACACCTATCTTTACATTCCATTCGCATGGACCACGTCATACCTTCTAGTTATTTCCTTACTAAGCGTTACATATTCTCATAACGGTTTTTGTTATATTCACCCGGTACCCTATTCGCATACAGTCCCATAGTATAACACCGCTTGACTTTCTTCACTATTCTTACTATGGGCTACTTACCCTTCTTAGTTAGTATTATCCTTAATATTTCATAAGCTGTCTTATAAACACTTCATATCTGTCATAATTCTTGATCCCTCGTACTCTTGTCTTAATCATACTGTTACTTCTTTTAACTATAACTAGTCATAGTTTATCTCTATGTATCAATTCAGGCGATGCCTTATTATATCATTTTATCCCGATCTATCAGTCTTCTCTAAGTCATCGTCATTGGCTTATAGGTCCTTTCCAACTTCATTCTACTATACCAGTATGGACCTCCTAGTTTCTATTGCCATTAATTCAGCAATTAACTTATTTCTCGAGGTCAGCCATACTCGTAGTTTAATCAAATCTCATTATTGTTGTGGGCACAACCTTTCAAGACATACTACAGCCCTGTATCTCATTCTATTCTAATTTCTAGCAAAATTTGGGCAGAGTTTCCTTGGTATTTCTTACTATCTCAACACCTGCACGCAGAAAATACCAACAATGCCTCATAGGGCACACATATATACATTCATATCATATCATATCGCAGCCACCCAGGGCGCCCACAATTAACAATATAGAAAGGGACTTACCTCATATGTCCACTCGAACTGCACCTGTTGCACTTTCCTGTATACTTTTCCTTTCATTTTCTAACTTTATGTATCAATTGTATTGCAACACCTTACCTGACATAGGTCCTTCGTGCCTTTGCTTACCTGCATACTTTGTAACTTCCAATATCGTCAGTTAATTCCTTCTATTGATACTGTTCTTCTACTGAAATCACAAGTTAGTATGAGGAATTTCATTTTCTATGACTCGGCTCTATCGCACGATCTTAGATATGAAAGAAAGGTAACATATTAAATGTCCTGTAGCCTCCTATCTATAGATGTAGTGTACAACACATCGATAAACAAGACTCTACTAGACACGGTTTATAGACATTTCAAGGATGAACTGCTCTGATGCCACTCTTGTCATGACCCAACCCCATAGGCCATGAATGAGGTCCGACCTGGATGCCGTCTATGTACCTATCAGCTATACTTAAGTTGAACCATGTGTGATGTGAAATAATACAAAACTCCAATGGGTCAAAAACAATTTCCATAAACTTGTAGCCTCATTCACCTATATCATAATAGGAAATGGCATGCGAGCCGACGAGGCTGCCATACCACGAAAACATTTTCAATAAGTCGTATGAGCATAATTGAAACGAACTTACAAATAACCCACATACACATGTCTACATAACTCTAAGAATAGTAATGTCACGACCCAAGCCTAGGGCCTAGATGTGACATGGCGAATGAGGAACCCGAAAGTACCTCAAACAAGTCTCTTAGCATTCTTTTAACCTTTCATAGGTAATGATGATAAATAAACAAGCAGAAATCATAATAGTAAATCTTCAACTTACATATGTCAAACAATACCTCTAAATATTAGATTTAATGGGGCTAAGACAAGTCCCTAGCTCACCCTCAATCATAATAGAAAAAATGCCATAGTAAAATATCTAAACATATCATAAGCTAGAAAGATAAAGCAGTATTGTTCCCAGAACATGGGAACTCACCAAAAGTAGTCTTCAATGAAATCTCAACTAGCCACGTGGAGGAGAACGAGGAGGAGCACTAGTCCCTACATGGTGATATCATGTAGGCAAAAGAGTATGCGTTAGTACTTTGAATGTACTAAGTATGTAAGGATGCATGAACATTTAGGAAACATTATAAAATTTATGTAATATGGAACATAATGTAATGCATGCATAATAAATCATATAGATATCCTTTAAAACATTTATTTTGTCAGAAAATAACCATAACCGACATTTAAGACCATGCGAGCTATTACATGGAATCCAACATAACCCCCTACGTTGGCCGGAGAGACTACTTGCCAGGTAGAACTCCGTCAACTTCATTCATTTCTCTAAATTTAACTTTAAGGGTTATTTATGGATCCATTAGCCTAATCCTACAAGTGCTCCTATGTTGGCACATAGTTAATGAGACAACGGGTTGCTACTAGGATTCCCTTATCGAATCCCACCTCAATGCCTCATTCGGTGATAAGTCAATCCCACAGACTAGTTTAATACTTTAAAATATTCGTAGCACATAACTTGAGAATTCAAACATCATATTTGATAGATTAGCTCATTAAAACATTTGAAAATTCAAATATGCAAGAATTGTCCTTATTGCATAAAGAATCCATCATTCATATCATTTCATCATTCTTTATTTTCATAAGACTCCCTTTTGATAATAGATATTGCTTTCACAAACATTCATTTGGAGTCAAGGCTTTCCAGTCAAACTTTATTTAAAATATAGTAAACTAGGTGGGTTCAAATCACTTCATCTTGCAAATATGTATGTAAATAAATATACATAAATACTTTGAAATCCATTAATTAAAAATCATGCTTTAAACAACCCACCATGAATTTTAAAAACCTTTAAATAGATAAATAGAGGAATTACTTGCAAACCATCAATTCATGTATATGAAATTATATCGCATAAAAATAGACCAATAATGATTAGTTTGACCATGATTCATACTATTAAGTAAAAATAATAATTACCATAAGAAAATATTACTTAAAATCAAGAGACTTAATTGAAAGAGTTTTTGGACTACATGGGTGAAAGAACGTATAATTAAACACCTACATAACTTAGAGTAGAGCTTAAAGAAAATAAATATAATTTATCATATAATCAAAATAATTTAGACATGAAAGTAGAAGGAATACTCTCATTGAAGCCTTACATATCTGGAATCCGAAGCTTTAGTCGAAACCGAAGGACTTAATGAACACTCTTGAGTCCTAACTTTTCTCTCCGCTGGAATGTTTTGTTTACTGCCCAGAGTATATAAATTACCAGAATAGTATTTCTTCACTACTAAGAACTAAAACTATATTTGAGAATGAGCAAAAAGTCTATAGAGAGAAGAGTTGCTTGAGAAAGCTTGATGAATAAAATGAGGATATAAGGTAGATATTTATAGGTATGGAGGAGCGACCTAACAATAAATAAAATAATTATAAAGAAAAAATCTGAAAATTTAATGGAAAATTGTGATGTCATGAATGATGTTAAATGGAGGACACTTTATGTCATGAGTGATGTTAAATGTATCTAGATCTTTCCATGGTAGGTGAGATGAGTTCTTTTTAACAGAATACTCTTTTTCGGAGCTGCGTTTGAATAAGACAAATTCCTTATTAGGATTTGGTGTCTTATAAGAATTGTATATATGGAAGTATAGCTTCATATAGTTCAACAATCAACCAATTTGGATAATCCTACAGTGAGATATGATTTTTCCTCTATAAATACTTCATTCCGTCACAACATCTTGTCTTACAATAATTAATTTATTTGACCTACTTAACCTCCTACACTTAAAATATAGTCTTCATAAAGGTTGTAGGTAATGATATTATGGTTACTTAAAAATTTGAATCATCCAATTTGGACAATCCTATAGAAATGTATACCCAAAATACAGAGGCTGTATCATTTTTAGGCTAGAATTGAAATATCATATACAACATTTTTAGGAGATGTTACATTATCTCCCTTTTGGGAACATTCGTCCTCGAATAAGGAAAGACTTAGCTTGAGTAGAATAGAGTGTAAACCAACAACCCATCAATAATGCAATAGTGTAATTTAAAACATCATTTAAAATATATTTTATAATTTTGCAAGTGTATGACAAGAAAAGTTGAGATGCAAATATTTCAAATAATTGAGCAAGGATAACTTAATACCTTAGGTTTGGGTAGAGGGGAAAAGATGAGGGTATCTCTTAATCATATCCGCTTTCGCTTCCCATGTTGCAATTTCTATTTGTTGATTCCTCCAAAGGACTTTAACAGATGCAACTTCTTTGTTCCTCAATCAGTTAATTTGCCGGTCTAAAATTTCCACAGGAACCTCTTCATAGGTTAAGTTTTCTTAAATATTCACTACTCTCATACACAATTTATCTAGTCAAAGACTCAACTTTTGCAATCAGACGCATTTATCATTTTAGAGCCTTTAAAAAGAGGAGCTAGTATCTCCACTTACTATTCATTATATAGAAGGCTCGAGAATAGTAGTTTGACTACTTTCAGACTCATAATGTTCAGAAGTAACTATAAGTCATGAGTTACACTCAAAGATCATAAATGGAAGTACCTCTAAACCCATATCATATATCATTTTACTTAAAATTAAGTCACTCTAAAGGAAAGAAGAGATAGGCTTTACATGTACTGCTTTTCATCACATGGAGGACTTAAAGGCAATAACCCAGCTATTGCAGGAGTTCTAACATCAAAAAATAAATGAGAGTTTCGACTTATATTCAGGGCTTTATGAATGGATTAAATCCCAAATATCACATACATATCATTCATAACTTACATGTAAGACATGCTAAAAGAAAAGATAGCTCTACATACTTATTCCAAAAACATGCCAAAAGAAAGCTTCACATACCTCGTATGGACTTCTCTTAATCACGTCCACGATGTCGTCCTCCAAAACATATTTTATAATTTTGCAAGTATATGACAAGAAAAGTTGAGATGCAAAGATTTCAAATAATTGAGCAAGGACAACTTAATACCTTAGGTTTGGGTAGAGGGGAAAAGATGAGGGTATCTCTTAATCATATCCGCTTTCGCTTCCCATGTTGCACTTTCTATTTGTTGATTCCTCCAAAGGACTTTAACAGAATCAACTTCTTTGTTTCTCAATCTCTTAACTTGCCAGTCCAAACTTTCATTGAAGCCTTACATACCTGGAATCCAAAGCTTTAGTTGGAGCCGAAGGACTTAATGAACACTCTTGAGTCCTAACTTTTCTCCCCGACGGAATGTTTTGTTTACTGCCCAGAGTATACGAATTACCATAATAGTATTTCTTCAATACTAAGAACTAAAACTATATTTGAGAATGAGCAAAGAAGTCTATAGAGAGAAGAGTTACTTGAGAAAGCTTGATGAATAAAATGAGGATATAAGGTAGGTATTTATAGGTATGGAGGAGGGACCTAACAATAAATAAAATAATTATAAAGAAAACATCTGAAAATTTAATGGAAAATGGTGATGTCATGAATGATGGTAAATGGAGGATAATTTATGTCATGAGTGATGTCAAATATATCTGGATCTTTCCATGGTAGGTGAGATGAGTTCTTTTTAACAGAATACTCTTTTTCGGAGCTGCGTTTGAATAAGACAAATTCCTTATTAGAATTTGGTTTCTTATAAGAATTGTATATATGGAAGTATAGCTTCATATAGTTCAACAATCAACCAATTTGGATAATCCTACAGTGAGATATGATTTTTCCTCTATAAATACTTCATTCCGTCACAACATCTTATCTTACAATAATTAATTTATTTGACCTACTTAACCTCCTACACTTAAAATATAATCTTCATAAAGGTTGTAGGTAATGATATTATGGTTACTTAAAAATTTGAATCATCCAATTTGGACAATCCTATAGAAATGTATACCCAAAATACAGAGGCTGTATCATTTTTAGGCTAGAATTGAAATATCATATACAACATTTTTAGGAGATGTTACATTATCTCCCTTTTGGGAACATTCGTCCTCGAATAAGGAAAGACTTAGCTTGAGTAGAATAGAGTGTAAACCAACAACCCATCAATAATGCAATAGTGTAATTTAAAACATCATTTAAAATATATTTTATAATTTTGCAAGTATATGACAAGAAAAGTTGAGATGCAAATATTTCAAATAATTGAGCAAGGATAACTTAATACCTTAGGTTTGGGTAGAGGGGAAAAGATGAGGGTATCTCTTAATCATATCCGCTTTCGCTTCCCATGTTGCAATTTCTATTTGTTGATTCCTCCAAAGGACTTTAACAGATGCAACTTCTTTGTTCCTCAATCAGTTAATTTGCCGGTCTAAAATTTCCACAGGAACCTCTTCATAGGTTAAGTTTTCTTAAATATTCACTACTCTCATACACAATTTATCTAGTCAAAGACTCAACTTTTGCAATCAGACACATTTATCATTTTAGAGCCTTTAAAAAGAGGAGCTAGTATCTCCACTTACTATTCATTATATAGAAGGCTCGAGAATAGTAGTTTGACTACTTTCAGACTCATAATGTTCAGAAGTGACTATAAGTCATGAGTTACACTCAAAGATCATAAATGGAAGTACCTCTAAACCCATATCATATATCATTTTACTTAAAATTAAGTCACTCTAAAGGAAAGAAGAGATAGGCTTTACATGTACTGCTTTTCATCACATAGAGGACTTAAAGGCAATAACCCAGCTATTGCAGGAGTTCTAACATCAAAAAATAAATGAGAGTTTCGACTTATATTCAGAGCTTTATGAATGGATTAAATCCCAAATATCACATACATATCATTCATAACTTACATGTAAGACATGCTAAAAGAAAAGATAGCTCTACATACTTATTCCAAAAATATGCCAAAAGAAAGCTTCACATACCTCGTATGGACTTCTCTTAATCACGTCCACGATGTCGTCCTCCAAAACATATTTTATAATTTTGCAAGTATATGACAAGAAAAGTTGAGATGCAAAGATTTCAAATAATTGAGCAAGGACAACTTAATACCTTAGGTTTGGGTAGAGGGGAAAAGATGAGGGTATCTCTTAATCATATCCGCTTTCGCTTCTCATGTTGCACTTTCTATTTGTTGATTCCTCCAAAGGACTTTAACAGAAGCAACTTCTTTGTTCCTCAATCTCTTAACTTGCCAGTCCAAACTTTCCCCAGGAACTTCTTCATAGGTCAAGTTTTCTTCAATATTCACTACTCCTATAGGTACAATGGAACTAGGATCACCCACACTATTTTTCAACATAGACACGTGAAACACCGGATGAACCATGGCCATTTCCAATGGTAATTCCAACTCATATGCAACCTTGCCAACACCTCTCACGATTCTATAAGGCACTACATACCTAGGGCTCAATTTCCCTTTTTTACCAAATCTAACCACACCCTTCATGGGTGAAACCTTCAAATACACCTAATCGTCCATATTAAACTCAAGATCCCTTTTTCTAGTGTCGGAAGAAGACTTTTGATGACTTTGAGTTGTCTTCAACCTTTCTCTAATGATCTCCACCTTCTCTAAAGCATCAACTACCAAATCAGGGCCCAATAATGTCATCTCGCCTACTTCGAACCAACCAACCGGTGATCTACATCATCTCCCATACAAAGCCTCAAACGACGTCATCTCAATACTTGAGTGGTAACTATTATTATAGGCAAACTCGATGAGCAGTAGATGATCATCCCAATTTCCATTAAACTCTAACACACAAGCCCTTAACATATCCTCTAGTATTTGGATCGTCCTTTTGGCTTGCCCATCCATTTGAGGATGGAATGCTGTGCTCAACTTTACCTTAGTACCGAGGGCTTTCTGAAATGATCTCTAGAAGTGAGAAGTGAATTGGGTACCATGATCCGAAATGATGGATAACATCACACCATGCAACCTCACCAACTCCCGAATATACAACTTGACATAGTCTTCGGCACTATAGGAAGTCTTAACTGGTAGAAAGTGAGTTGACTTAGACATTCTATCAATAATTACCCAAATCGAGTCATGATGCTTCCGGGTATGAGGAAAACCTACTACAAAATCCATATTCACATCTTCCCACTTCCAAGTAGGGATTTCAATGTATTGGGTTAGGCCACTCGGCCTTTGATGTTCGGCATTCACTTGTTGGAAATTCATACATTCGGACACAAACCTAGCTATGTCCTTTTTCATGCCATCCCACCAATACAATTCCTTCAAGTCTCGGTACATTTTCATTGAATCGGGATGAATGGAGTATGTAGAATTATGAGCCTCCATTAAGATCAAACTCCTTAGGCCATCAACATTTGGAACACATATCCAACCTTGGTAGTATAGCACCCCATCTCCCCCTTAGGAAAAGACCTCTATCTTCTTTTCTTTTACCAACTTCTTTAATTCGATAAACCTCGAGTCAAGATCTTTCTTTGATTTAACATCCACCACCAAAGAGGACTCAGACCTATTTTGAACAACCATACCCCCATCATTAGTTCCACACAACTTCACCCCTAATCTAGCCAATCGGTGAACATCTTTCACCAACTCCCTCTTCGGCCACACTCCCCATAGATACTCTACTAAGTGCATCAGCAACCACATTGGCTTTACTCGGATGATAATGCACACTTATATCATAGTCCTTAAGGAGTTGTAGACACCTCATGAATGAACTCCATAGGGTCCTCATCTAGTTTAGAACCATCGAACTCGGGCGGATTCATCCTTTGGAAATCTCAAATCCTAGAGACTGGATTTTGCATTTGGAGAGGAAGAACACCTAGATTCCCTTGGTTAGATACGACTTGAGCTAACAAAGTAATAACACTACGAAACTCGGCATGGGTTACCCCATCCTCATGATGTTGGGCATTAGGAATCAGAGGAATTTGGTCCTCATCGTCAACCCTTTCTCTTCGAGGTGCTTTTCCTCGAGTCATTATCTAGAGAACACAAAATGGGTCGTTAGTTAAAAGAAAGCTTAGGACACTTTAAGGCATGATATGATTTTGAAAGAAGTGAAAATTTTCCTAAACGCCTTATAGTCTCCTCTTCATAATTGTGGCATGCTTCACAACCATGAACAAGACCCTATTCGATGCGGTATGTTGGACTACCAAGGAACATTCAAAACCTCGAGCTCTAATACCAAGTTTTTTACGACCCAAGCCTAGGGCCTAGACGTGACATGGCGAATGAGGAACCCGAAAGTACCTCAAACAAGCCTCTTAGCATATTTTAGCCTTTCATAGGTAATGATGATAAATAAACAAGCATAAATCATAATAGTAAATCTTCAACTTACATATGTCCAACAATACCTCTAAATATTAGATTTAATGGGCTAAGACAAGTCCCTAGCTCACCCTCAATCATAATAGAAAAAATGTCATAGTAAAATATCTAAACATATCATAAGCTAGAAAGATAAAGGAGTATTGTTCCCAGAACATGGGAACTCACCAAAAGTAGTCTTCAACGAAATCTCAACTAGCCACGTGGAGGAGAATGAGGAGGAGCACTAGTCCCTACATGGTGACATCATGTAGGCAAAAGAGTATGCGTTAGTACTTTGAATGTACTAAGTATTTAAGGATGCATGAACATTTAGAAAACATTATAAAATTTATGTAATATGGAACATAATGTAATGCATGCATAATAAATCATATAGATATCCTTTAAAACATTTATTTTGTGGGAAAATAACCATAATCGACATTTAATACCATGCGAGATATTACATGGAATCCAACATAACCCCCTACGTTGGCTGGAGAGACTACTTGCCAGGTAGAACTCCGTCAACTTCATTCATTTCTTTAAATTTAACTTTAAGGGCTATTTATGGATCCATTAGCCTAATCCTACAAGGGCTCCTATGTTGACACATAGTTAATGAGACAACGGGTTGCTACTAGGATTCCCTTATCGAATCTCACCTCAATGCCTCATTCGGTGCTAAATCAATCCCACAGACTAGTTTAATACTTTAAAATATTCATAGCACATAACTTGAGAATTCAAACATCATATTTGATAGATTAGCTCATTAAAACATTTGAAAATTCAAATATGCAAGAATTGTCCTTATTGCATAAAGAATCCATCATTCATATCATTTCATCATTCTTTATTTTCATAAGACTCCCTTTTGATAATAGATATTGCTTTCACAAACATTCATTTGGAGTCAAGGCTTTCCAGTCAAACTTTATTTAAAATATAGTAAAACTAGGTGGGTTCAAATCACTTCAACTTGCAAATATGTATGTAAATAAATATACATAAATACTTTGAAATCCATTAATTAAAAATCATGCTTTAAACAACCCACCATGAATTTTAAAAACCTTTAAATAGATAAATAGAGGAATTACTTGCAAACCATCAATTCATATATATGAAATTATATCGCATAAAAATAGACCAATAATGATTAGTTTGACCATGATTCATACTATTAAGTAAAAATAATAATTACCATAAGAAAATATTACTCGAAATCAAGAGACTTAATTGAAAGAGTTTTTGGACTACATGGGTGAAAAAACCTATGGATAAACACCTACATAACTTAGAGTAGAGCTTAAAGAAAATAAATATAATTTATCATATAATCAAAATAATTTAGACATGAAAGTAGAAGGAATACTCTCATTGAAGCCTTACATACCTGGAATCCAAAGCTTTAGTTGGAGCCGAAGGACTTAATGAACACTCTTGAGTCCTAACTTTTCTCCCCGCCGGAACGTTTTGTTTACTGCCCAGAGTATATGAATTACCAGAATAGTATTTCTTCACTACTAAGAACTAAAACTATATTTGAGAATGAGCAAAGAAGTCTATAGATAGAAGAGTTGCTTGAGAAAGCTTGATGAATAAAATGAGGATATAAGGTAGGTATTTATAGGTATGGAGGAGGGACCTAACAATAAATAAAATAATTATAAAGAAAAAATCTGAAAATTTAATGGAAAATGGTGATGTCATGAATGATGGTAAATGGAGGATAATTTATGTCATTAGTGATGTCAAATGTATCTGGATCTTTCCATGGTAGGTGAGATAAGTTCTTTTTAACAGAATACTCTTTTTCGGAGCTGTGTTTGAATAAGACAAATTCCTTATTAGGATTTGGTTTCTTATAAGAATTGTATATATGGAAGTATAGCTTCATATAGTTCAACAATCAACCAATTTGGATAATCCTACAGTGAGATATGATTTTTCCTCTATAAATACTTCATTCCGTCACAACATCTTGTCTTACAATAATTAATTTATTTGACCTACTTAACCTCCTACACTTAAAATATAATCTTCATAAAGGTTGTAGGTAATGATATTATGGTTACTTAAAAATTTGAATCATCCAATTTGGACAATCCTATAGAAATGTATACCCAAAATACAGAGGCTGTATCATTTTTAGGCTAGAATTGAAATATCATATACAACATTTTTAGGAGATGTTACATTATCTCCCTTTTGGGAACATTCGTCCTCGAATAAGGAAAGACTTAGCTTGAGTAGAATAGAGTGTAAACCAACAACCCATCAATAATGCAATAGTGTAATTTAAAACATCATTTAAAATATATTTTATAATTTTGCAAGTATATGACAAGAAAAGTTGAGATGCAAATATTTCAAATAATTGAGAAAGGATAACTTAATACCTTAGGTTTGGGTAGAGGGGAAAAGATAAGGGTATCTCTTAATCATATCCGCTTTCGCTTCCCATGTTGCAATTTCTATTTGTTGATTCCTCCAAAGGACTTTAACAGATGCAACTTCTTTGTTCCTCAATCAGTTAATTTGCCGGTCTAAAATTTCCACAGGAACCTCTTCATAGGTTAAGTTTTCTTAAATATTCACTACTCTCATACACAATTTATCTAGTCAAAGACTCAACTTTTGCAATCAGACGCATTTATCATTTTAGAGCCTTTAAAAAGAGGAGCTAGTATCTCCACTTACTATTCATTATATAGAAGGCTCGAGAATAGTAGTTTGACTACTTTCAGACTCATAATGTTCAGAAGTGACTATAAGTCATGAGTTACACTCAAAGATCATAAATGGAAGTACCTCTAAACCCATATCATATATCATTTTACTTAAAATTAAGTCACTCTAAAGGAAAGAAGAGATAGGCTTTACATGTACTGCTTTTCATCACATAGAGGACTTAAAGGCAATAACCCAGCTATTGCAGGAGTTCTAACATCAAAAAATAAATGAGAGTTTCGACTTATATTCAGGGCTTTATGAATGGATTAAATCCCAAATATCACATACATATCATTCATAACTTACATGTAAGACATGCTAAAAGAAAAGATAGCTCTACATACTTATTCCAAAAACATGCCAAAAGAAAGCTTCACATACCTCGTATGGACTTCTCTTAATCACGTCCACGATGTCTTCCTCCAAACCTATTTAACATGGAAGAAAAGCGAGTATCAACAACCTTAAACTTTTCAGCGCCTTCGGTTGAACCTTAGTATTCACATAACTCATTTCACCCCTTTCCTCTTCGACTAGTTCCTTAACTCGTTTAAAGAGTTACTGGAAATTGGGCAGCATCTCCCCTATAATATTCCCTATCCGAATTCCCAATTACATACCTAATTACTACAGCCAACCAACAACAATAACCTGCAGCTCATATACAAGTAAAACATGGAAACATTACACAATATAAACTCCACCCGTCTTGCTGAAAATTGTAATACAAAAATAGGATTTCTAGTCTTTGTTTCACAAAACCTTTAATTATATGAAACGAGGGGTCTTGTGGCTGAAACCAGCAGAACCCACACCCCTTTTAAAATAAATTTAGGCCCTGAAACACATCACCACACACCTGCAGCATCTCCCCACACGCACAATACTCCATTTCGACTACAATTTAACAATGACGACTTCACTTTCGATTGTTTCTATTATCGAGCATTTCCACGACCTTTTTTATACTTCCAGCAGTATAAAAGGTATATAATACCCTACATAAAAACCCCATAAAGTCCAAATTTAAAGGAGAAGTCTTACCTTACCCGAAATTAGCCAAAACTCGCTTCAGAACTTCTCTAGTCGCGCTGAAACTGTATGGACTGTTTGCTGTCCGTTTTGGCTGCCCCAAGTCATGATTTTACCCTTCTAGTACCTACATATCATCTTTTTATATGCTAGATAATTAATCTACGGAGAAAAAGTCGAAGGCTTACCTTTTTTTCTGGCCAAACCCGTAGGTTCCTCTCTTTGCCCTAGCGTTTTCTCTCTTGTTCTTGGCTAAAATTTGAATGCGAATCAGATTATGAGTCATATAACATACCAATATACACCTCCAAGTTGTTGAGGAACGCCGTAGATAATTAATTCACGGAGGGAAAGTTAGAAAACCACTTTAGTTTCTTCTAAACCATGGCTGTCTCCTTTGCTTCTCTCACATTTTTCCTTCTCTTTGGCTTCTGTTTTGGATAGAAAATGTGACTAAGAGTCACTTAACATATAGATATATGTTGCCTTAGGGGGTGACATGTGTCATCCCCTAAGGGTGACACGTGTTCGGCCCCCATTGGGCCAACACATACATGCTGCCAATAAGGTGTTGCCACATGGCGTGGGGTCCACCTCCCCCAAGCAGGTGGGTCACCTGCATGCTTGAGGTGCTGCCACATGTCAATCTCCATTGGCTGCCACATATCGTCTTTTCCCCTTCCTCATGGGTTCGTAATCTCGTCTTATTTTAGGAGCCTATGGAATCCATGCTACGTAATCTTAGTATGTCCTCAAGTAGCTCAAGTATGTAAAACCTCTAAGTTGGTAGCTTACGTAGGTAAATCGAGTCCTACGACTCATTATTTGGCCTCCATTTCCTTCCGGATTCTTATGACTCTATTTCCAACCTTCTTTACTATGGGGTAACACATTCTCCCTTCCTTAGAGTCATTAGATAGTGTCATAGCTTATCCGTCTCACGTGATAATGTCTACGGAACATAAGAGACATTCCGAGCTCGAGAGTGTGGGGTGTAACATTCTACCATCACAAAGTGGATGATAACTACGAACTATACTCATAGCTTTATGAATGGAAATATCCCCATGTTTCATATATAAACCATTTATAACTTATAGGTAAGACATGCCAAAAAAAAGACGAATAGCCTTACATACCTCTTGCGGACTTCCCTTAATCACGTCCACATCATCGAACTCCAAACCTATTTAACATGGAAGAAATACAAGTATCAACAACCTTAGAATTTTCAGCACCTTATATTACCTACGAGTATTCATAGAACTCGTTTCTTCGCTTGCCTTCTCGATTAGTTCCTTAACTAGTTAAAGAGTTAGCAAAAATTGGGCAGCATCTCCTCTATAATGTGCCCTATCCGAATTTCCAATTATACTTCTAATAGATAAAGATAACCAACAAAAATAAACTTCAGCACATATATATACAATTCACATCAATCTTATACCACATAAAGTCCACACGACTCGCTCGAAACTACAATACCAAAATAAGGTTTCTAGTTTCCATTTTGCAAAACCTTTAACCATACGAAGTGGGGGGGAGGGGGTCGTGTGGATACAACAAGCAGCTACCCCACCTCTTTTAGGACAAATTTAGGACCTACAACACACACCACACAACCAGTAGCAGCCTCCACACACATAATGCCTCATTTTAACTACAATTTAACTACGACCACTTCAATTTCGATAGTTTCTATCGTTGAGCATTTCCACGACCTTTTTTATACTTCCATCAGTATACAAGGTATATAATACACTAAATAACAACCCCATAAAGTACAAATTTAAAGGATAATCCTTACCTTACCCGAAATTGGCCAAAGCTAGCCAAAATTGCGCCTCAGAACTTCTTTAGTTGCGCTGAAACTGCATGGACTGTTTGCCGTCCGTTTTAGCTTCACCAAGACATGATTTTATACTTCTAATACCTCCATATAATTGTGGTATACGCTGTATAGTTAATTTATGGAACGAAATCAGGACTTACCTATTTTTTTTCCTCCTAGCCGCCACACTTTTCTCTCTAAGTTTAGGGTTTGCTCTTGACTTCTTTTGCTGAAGTTTAATGGATTATATACATATCTAGGTTGTATTTGGGGGTTACACATGTAATATCCTAAGGGGGACATGTGTCCATCACCTATTGGGCCACCGTATCCATGCATTGAAGGAGGGGTTGTCACGTGGCAGTAGGGCCCACCTCCCTCAAGCAGGTGGGTCACCTACTTGAACCCAAGCAGGTTGGTCACCTGCTTGCTTGAGGTGCTTCCATGTGTCACTCCCTCATTGGCTGCCACATGTCTTTTTTTCTCTTCCTCGTGGGTTCATAATCTCGTCTTATTTTAAGAGCCTATGTAATCCGTGCTATGTAAGCTCTGTGTGTACTCAAATAGCTTAGGTATGTAAGACTTCTAATTTAGTAGATTACGTAGAGAAATCGAGTCCTACGACTTATTACGTGGCCTCCAATTCCTTCCGGATCCTTATGACTCTATTTCCAACCTTCTCTACTATGGGGTATCACATTCTCCCTTCCTTAGAGTCATTTGATATTGTCGTAGTTTATCCAGCTCTTATGATAATGTCTAAGGAACTTAAGAGACATTCCAAGTTTAAAAGTGTGGGTGTAACACTAGGGTCCGACCTGGACCCCCGTATACATACCTATCAGATTTAGTCAAGCTGAACTACGAGCAATACGATAACTTACATAAGAACTCCAATGGGTCATAACGTCTTCATATAAATATAGCCCTATCATTTGTCTACTGAGGAGTTGCGACCAAACATATCATGAAAGGACACACAAGCCGACAAGGTGGCCATTTCATATTAATATTCACAGCACATCATATAGATGCAGCTGAACAAAACTTACATACAACCCACACATATGTCTAGAGACCTCTAAGAGTGTAAACGGTATCATATGGCAGGACAAGGCCCCCATCGTATCCCTGAACAAATGAATATGTACATCAAAAAGATCAATACCAAAAATCTAGGCTTCGGTACAATGGAGCACTCAAAAATAGCTGAGTGGAAAGTCCTAACCTGCAGATTCTCGAAACGCGTGTTTGTACCTCCAAGTATGAAACACATCCCCCGAAGAGAGGGGGTGTTATGCCCCATACTTTTGTACTTTGAAAAGCCTTCTTAGACTTCATAAAAGTTGCCACGTGACCTAGATTAGCTACTACGCTACCAAATGACTTCAAGGAAAGGAGAATGAGATACCCCATAATAAGGAAGATTGGAAGTAGGGTTAGAAGAGTCCGGAAGGAGTTAGAGGACAATAAATGAGTCATAGGACTCGACTTACTTGCGTCAGATACCAAATTGGATGTCCTACATAATTAAGCTACTTGAGTACACATCGAGCTTAAGTAGCAAGGAATACATAGGCTCTTAAAGTAAGATGAGATTATGAACCCACAAAAGAGGCGGAAGGAGGCGTAGCACCTACTTGGAAGCAAGTAGGTGATGCACCTACTTGGACCGAGTATGTGACTCACTTTCTTGGGGTGGACCCCACACTGCCATGTGGAAACATATGAGTGGCCGCATGAATGAGTTGGCACCCTAGGGAGATGCCACGTGTCACCCCTATGGAGATACCACATGTAACCTCTTAGGGAGTTGTATATATATACTACATGATGTATTTATCTTATTTCATCACTTAGAACAAAAGAAACAAAAAGAGAAACCTTAAGAGACTAAGAGAGGGTACCTATGGCCCTAGCCTCTACAAGGTAAGTTCTCCAATTTTTCTCCAAGTATTAATTATCTAAGGTATTATTCAACTAAGTGGGGGTGTTTAACAATGAAAATTTATAGTTGGGGCATCAAGATAGGGCTGCAAACAGCCACCAAAGCTCAGCCGCGTCAAGGAGTTTCCGAAGTTAATTTTCAGCAAGTTTGGGAAGTCGTTTGTTAAGGTATGGCTTGATTCTCTTATCCCATGTTTTTTAAAGGTTTAAGCATGTTATGAGTGTGTAAACATGAGTTTTATACGTGAAACTATGGACGTTACGGCTGAAGGAAGTTGCAGGTCGTGTAGGGACTATTTTGACGTATTCTAGTGGATTAAAATGTAACTAGTGTCGTTGTTATTGTAGTGTCGTATTGGGAATTGTTTTGTGGTGTTTCAGGGATGGAAAAATGTCTAAATATGGGTATAATTTCTGATGGTTGTAGCCACATGATACCCCATTTTGTGTGGTTAAGATTTTACGAAATAAAGATTGAAAACCGTATTTTGGAGTCGTAGTTTTGAGCAGGCTATTTGGGACTTATTTGGTGTGATGTTGAGATGGTATAATTGTATATATGCTGATGATTTTTGTTTTTGGTTGGCTTCTAAGGTTTGGGGGTTAAATTGAAAGTTCGGATAGGACAAGTTATAGAGGAGATGTTGTCCGATTTCCGTTAACTCCTTAACTAACTAATAGACTAGTTGAGACTAGTCAAGAAAGGCGAATAAGGAATTAATTCCTATGGGTGATTAGTTGTGGATTTAGAAGGTGGAAATTTAATGGTTATTAATATTAGTATTACCTTCGTGTTAAATAGGTCCAGAGGACGACGAGACAAGCCGGGTTAAAAGCAATCGATAAAAGGTATGTGAAGCTACCCTTTCTTCACTTTTGGCATGTATTATATGTAAGTTACGATTGATATGCATATGAAATATGAGGATAATTCCACTCATAAAACTTCAAGTATGATTCATAAGTCTTGTCCACTTCTTGATGCTAGAACTCCCGCAATAGCTGAGTTGTTGCCTTTAGGTCTTTTATGTGATGAAAAGTAGTACATGTAAAGCCTATATCTTCTTTCCAAAGGAATGACTTAATTGTAAGTGAAATGATATATGATATGGGTTTAGAGGTAATTCCAATTATGAGCTTCGAGTATAACTCATGACTTGTAGTCACTTCTGAACATTAAGAGTCTGAAAGTAGTTAAACTACTATTCTCGAGCCTTCTATATAGTGAATAGTAAGTGGAGATACCATCTCCTCTTCCTAAAGGCTCTACAGTGATAATGGTTTCTTATTGCATAAGTTGTGCCTTTGTTTGCATGAGCTATGTGGTATTATCTTGATGCATGTCTGTGATTCCTAAGGCCCCAATTGATGTAGTCCTTAATGACATCTAAAGGTGTTATACCCTGTATCTTTATGCTTTAGAACTTTTTCTTAAGCTTCTTAAAAGTTATCCCGTGACCCAGATTATCTATAACATGATTAAATAACTCTAAGGAAGGGAGGACGTGACGCCCCGTAAGAGTGAAGGTTGGAAATATGTCTATAAGGATTTGAAATGAGTTGGAGGCTAAAATAACAAGTCGTACGACTCGACTTACTTACGTAAACTACCAACTTGGATGACTTACATAACTAAGCCACTGGAGTACATGTTGAGCTTACATAGTAAGGATTACATAGGCTTCTAAAGTAAGACGAGATTATGAACTCACGGGAGAGGCGAAAGGAGGCGTAGCACCTACTCGTAAGCAAACAGGTGATGCACCTACTTGTATGAAGTAGGTGACACACCTACTTAAACTGGGTCCCACATCGCCACATGGAAACATGTGATTAGTTGCATGAGGTGACATGGTTGCCTATGGTTGTGACATGTGTCACCCTTAGAGGATGATATGTGTCACCTTCCGAAAGAGGATATATGTTAAGTGGTGACTAATTCATCACATTTTCAGCATTTTTCACTTGGAAAAATTGAAGGAAAACTTGAGAGAACAAGAGAGAGACCTACGGGTTTACCAAGAAAAATAAAGGTAAGTTCCCCAATTTATTTCTGTGAATTAATTATTTAAGGTATCCTACGGTGATATGACGGTGTTTAACAACATAAAATTTATTATTAGGGAAAAGAGGAGGTTTTTGTTCTTGTTAACAAACCCGTTTTTGAATGATACCACTATTAGTAAAATGAGTATAACTTCTTGTGTAGGCTTCGTTTCAAGTGATTCAAGATTTTTTGGAAAGCTATTTAATAGGGATATAACTTTCATTTAGCCTCTAAAACCCAGTTTTGCATTTCTCTGCTAGAAAAAGGGTGGTGAATCATGGGGGAGCTGCTGCCCAGATTTCGTTTCAGAAATTCTACAAGGACTGTTGTTGGTATTTTGGGCATATCATTTTGTAAAAAATTGATGTAGGGGTAATTCAAAATTGTATGCGACCCTAAGACACATGTCTATAACTTTCATTGAGGACTCAAATCCCGTTTCCCTCAATTACCCCTTGGAAACAAACTGACAATACAAGACAATAGGCTGTCCAGAATTCACGTTTTGATAATTTTGGCGAGTTTGAGAAGTTTAGGTTAAGGTAAGGATTTTCCTTCCAATTTGGAGTTTATGGTATGGTTATGAAGTGTATAAGATATTCTTTAAGTTGCTGGAAATAGGTAAATTCCATAAATATGCTTGACGTTCAAAACAAACCAAATTAGAGTTACTATAGTTAAATTGTAGTCGAAGCAAGGTATTGTGCTTGTGGTGTGTGGATGCAGGTGAGTGGTGATGTGTTACATGACCTAAAAGTGTTATAAAATAGGTAGGGAAGCTTCTGGTTGAAGCCACATGATCCTCCGCTTCATACAGTTAAAGGTTTTACGAACTAGAAACTAAAAACCATATTTTGATATCGTAGCTTTGAGCGAGTTGCTTGGAGTTTGTATTATGTAATGTTGAAGTCAATTTCTTGTATCTATACTGAAGGTTGTTGTTGTTGGTTGGCTGTATTGCTTAGGGATTTAATTGGAAATTCTGATAGGGCGTGTTATAGAGGAGGTACTGTCCGATTTCTGTTAACTTTCTACCTAACTAAAGAACTAGTCGAGGAAGCGAGCGAGGAAAGGAGTTTTATGAATACTCATGTATAACTTAAGACGCTGAAATGTCTAGGGTTTTTTACATTCATATTTCTTTCGTGTTAAATAGGTTCAGAGGACGACGAGGCAAACGCGGTAAACATTAATCCGTAAGAGGTATGTGAAGCTTTCTTTTGGCATGTTTTTTGTATAAGTATGTTAAGCTATTCCTTCTTTTGGCATATTTTGGTATAAGTATGTAAAGCCTATCTGTTCTTTCTTTTGGGAATATCTTAGATCTAAGTGACAAGTGATATGTGTATGAAGCTTGGGGTAACTCTATTCATGAGCTCTCAACATGATTCATGATTCATAATTCGTGTTCACTATTGAATGTTAAGACTCTTAAAGTAGTTAAGCTTCCATTTCTCAAGTCTTCTATATGCTGAGAAGTAGTGTATGTAAAGTTATTCTTCCTCTCTTTTGGCATGACTTAGATGTAAGTATTGTGTATATGATGTTTGGAGTTATTCCACTCTTAAAACTCTGAGTATGAGTTAAGGATCTTGTTCAGTTCCTACTGATTAGAACTACTGTAATAAGTTGAGTCATTACTTTTCAAAGTCTTCTATGTGATAGGAAATGGTACATGTAAAGCTTGTCTTTTCTTACTTCTAGAAAGACTGGACGATAGGTACTATAGAACATAGATTTGGAGATAGCTCCATTTATAGATTCTGGACATAACTCATAACTTGTACCCACTTCTGAATGATAAGGACCTTGAAGTAGTTGAACTAGGACCCTTAAGCCTCCTATAGGTTGAATAGTGTTGGGATGTGTAAGCTCCTATACCTAGGGGCTCTTAAACATGCTTTATAATGATATATGTGGGATGTTTGATATTTTACAAAGTTTTACATACACGTATATGTATTATGATATATATATGGAGCGGACCGAACGTTATTTTGCTATGTAAGGATCGGGTCATACGTTCCACGACAGGTTATGCATTATATGGATCGGGTCGTCGTACCTGGACATCATCATGTAATATATGGATCGGGTCGTCGTACCTCAGCATTATTATATGACATATTGATCGGGCCGTCATTCCTCGGCATGTTCTTGCTGTATACATGAATCGGGCTATAATTCCTATAGTGCTAATAATATAAATATGCCTATCATAATAGATAATGTGTTTGTAATACTGAGTCACCGAGCGGGCCGGATATGGTATGTGATAATGGTATACATGACTTTATTTTGTGAGGTGCAGGTACACTACCCTATTAAATGCAATACTTGGTTTCCTGCATCCCTGTTTCAGTTGTTATCTAAGTTACGTATGCTTATATACTCAGTACATGTACCGTACTGACACCCATTTCTTTGGGGTGCTACGTTTCATGCCTGCAGTTACAGATGTTCATTTCGGAAATCCGCCAGTTTAGGATTTCTGCTCAGCTATGTTGGAAGTGCTCTACTATTTTAGAGCCTAGCTTTTGGGTAGTAGTCCTGCGATGTATATATTTGTTTATGTAGGGGTACAATGGGGGCCCTGTCCCACCATATGTTTTAATTCCTATTCTTACAGGTCTGTAGACATATGTGTATGGGTTTTTTAAGAGTTTATTTCGGTTATGCCTATGCAATATATTGTAAAAGCTATTATGTTGTGGCAGCCTTGTTGGCTGGATTTCCCTTTCATGACATGATGCAAATGAAAGAGGCTACACGTGTATGAATATTTTATCACCCACTGGGTTCATGTGTTTGGTTCCTATATCTAGGAGGCTATATGAATATGAAATTTTTTTAACCCATTGAGGTTTTTGTGAGCAGTATCACATTATACATAGTCCAATTTGACTATAATCAACAGATAGGTACATGGGGGTCTAGGTCGGACCCCAGTCGCGGCCCACGGGGTTGGGTCTTGACAAAAAGGTACTTCGAATAATTACTTTCCTGTTCTTTAGGTGACGGTTCACTGGACTATTTCATTTAGTCTCAGAGGGTGACTTAGTTGCATATAGTTTCTCACTACTCTACTCGTGCATACTGTAACCATTCCTTCTTCACAGATGGGCCGAATATTACATCGGGCACATCTTTACTACTTCTTTCACCACATCCCAGGCCGAGAACGTATAGTTCCTGGTACGAGGAGACAATTCCATATGTGAGGCACAATAATATGTTATGATGATACGATTATTCATCGAATCTCGAGCTGACTGTAATATGATGGTACATGTGTGATGGTATGTATGGCGAAATAAGGAAGGAATACCGAGTCCCTCCTTAGAGGTCCGGGTATGGAACGTATATATGATGATGGTATGCTATAAAGTACATCACTACCTTTATCTAGTCCCTCACTAAAGGGACGGATACCTTATGTAGGCATGCATATGAAAATATAGTGATACATTTGTGACCACGAGCCCCCTAATAAACCGGATGTAATGTGATAACATGTACGATAAGATTATATGGTATACAATAATATGATGCCGTATACAATGATGTTATAAAGTTATATACATGATGATATGATGACATATTAAGATGATGAAACGATTATGACACCGAGTTCACTAGAGGGCCGGGTATAGTGTATGAGAATGTATATGACTACATGTCCTAAGATGCAGGTATAGTGAGTTGTTAAATGTTATATTTGTTTCCTGCATCCCTATTTCAGTTGTTATCTCAGTTATGTTATGTTATGCTTTATATACTTAGTACATGTATCATACTAAGCCCCCTTTCTTCGGGGGGCTGGTTTCATGCCCGAAGGTACAAATGTTCATTTCGGAGATCCGCCAGCTTAGGATTTTCGCTCAGCCATAGAAGTGCTCAACTGTTCTAGAGCCTAGCTTTTTGGGTACTAGTTCTCCTATGTATATACTTGTTTTGTCAGGGGTACGACAAGGGCTCTATCTCGCTATATGTTACCACTACTATTCTTAGAGGTCTGTAGATATATGTATGTAGGTTGTTTATAAGTTTGTTTCAGCTATGCCTGTATGTTGCGTTGTAAATGTTTTTATGTTATGGCAGCCTTGTCGGCTTGCATTCCCTTTCATGTTATGATACAAATAAAAGAGGCTATATATATAAGAAGATGTTATGACACATTGGGGTGCTTAGGTATAGTTCTTATATGTAATAGGTGTGCATGCGGGGGTCAAGGTCATAACCCGATCGTGGCCTATAGGGTTGGGTCATGACAGGGGGTCGGCATGGAATATGTACTAAGTATATAATGCGTAAGAACATTAAGTATAGATGAATCATGAAAACAATCTCAATAATTGAATGCATCTATGGCCAACATGTGATAATATCTGCATAAATCTGCATAACTGAATTTGACTTTACGACGTATGGAAGGAATATATTATAGTATAACTATTAGTGCTATGGAACGTACAACCCGATCCATACATAATATAATAGTGACGAGGAATGTACGGACCGATCTATATATAATGTAATATGTTAGTACTGAGGAATATATAGCCTGATCCATATATAATATAATAGTTCCGAGGAACGTACGACTCAAATCATATATAATATAATATAATATGTTAGTGAAGTTGTGCATGATAACATACCCGGCCTGGGACTCGGTGAAAGAAGTAATAACAATATGTACGAGCAGAGTAGTGAGTAACCATATGCAAATTAAATCATTCTCTAAGACTCAATAGAATAATCATAATGAACTATCATTAGAAGATCAGGATAGTAATCGTCTCAGGTACCCTCCGAATGCCATTAGGGACCATATCAAATGGAGCCTCAAGAATTATAGACATGTATCAGGATAGTGCTAAACAACTTATGGAATCAAAGACATTTGTCATTATAGAGTCTTTAGGAATAGGAGCTTATACATCCAATTACTATTTAGCATATAGAAGGCTTGAGGGCAATAGCTCAACTACTTTAAGAGTTTTACCATCAAGAAGTAAATAAGAGTCATGAATCATACTCGGAGCTTATGAATGAAATTACCCCCAAAGCTCATATCATATATCACTTATGTCTAAGACATGCCAAAAGAACAAAGGGATAGCTTTACATACCTATAGCGCTTATTCGCCACACGACACGTATACGCTGCCCGAAGTGTCTCAACCTATATTAAGATATCAAGAACTATGCTTAAGTTAGGTGAAGGTCCAAAACGTATTCTAAAATTAGTAACTCCTTTCTAGAAAATTAGATGATATTTTCCTTATATTCAAATCAACCTTATACCAACTAAGCCAACATCAATACCTATACGTTCATGTACTATATCATATCTAGGCTATTCAAGCCAAGACTCGAAAACACGCCGGAAAGCCCACATGCTATTCCTAATCAGCCCACACATAACATTTGATCATAACTCTTTAACACAACAGCTTGGCCAACATGCAACACAAGTGTAACTTTAGCTACTATTAATCCTCCGAGCTCAACAAGAATAAAAATGTAACAAAACAGTCCCCACCACGGCCCAAATGGAAAGTCAACATTAATATATACAATACCCTTTACTTTTAACACATAATCTATAACCATAATAGAAAAACAACAATCAACCCAATTTAATTTATGTAAATTCCGATTCTGCCCGTTTTAACACCAATAGTTAATCATGGGGTTTTCTCATTTCAATTTCATTTAATTCCTTCATCCTCATATAACAACAACAATCACGATGTTAATTAAAATTAATTCATCCTTTTTACTTCAAAATAGTCCCTACACGATTTTCAACACCTTTCAATAGTAACGTGTATAATTTAATATTTCTAGCCCTTCAACATACATAAATTACCTTCAAATACAATACCATAATAATGACAGCACTAATCAAACGTTAATCCAACTACTTCAATTCTGTCCATTTACAATGTCAAAAATACCCATGTAATTTTCTTACTTCAACCCCACTTAATACAAAATAATCTATCCATTACAACATCATTGACTCCAATTTGAAAAGAAGAAACCCTACCTTAGCAACTTAGCTTTTCAACGTGGCTAAAAGTTTACGGCTTCGATTAACTCGATGTTGCTACTCCTAGGATTACCCCACATTGTTGATCACCTTCCAATGGGTCAAAATTACCTTAGAGAATTAATTTAGGGATCACAATTTAGAAACTTATTGGTTGCAGTCATGGTAGAAGCTTTCTCCCTCTCTTTCTCTATTTTTCTCTAAGTATAGAAGATGAAAGAAATAATGTATTAGTCATTAATAGGCCTATATATGATGTCCATGTGGGGTTGACACATGTCCATCCCCTAAGGGTGATATGTTTTCATCCCCTACACGTGTACAGCCCCCAAAGGTGGCACGTGTCCAGCTCCTACATGTGTCCACCTCATCCATGCACCAACCAGCTGGTGCCATATGTCTTGGAGGGGTCCACTTCAGTAGGTGCATCACCTACTCATTCCATGTAGGTGCATCACCTACTTTCTCTTTTTCATAGGTTTGTAATCTCGTCTCACTTTAAGAACCTATGTGATCCTTGCTACTTAAGCTCCACATATACTCAAGTAGCTTAATTATGTAAAACATCCAAATTGAAAGCTTAAGCAAGCAGTTCGATTACCACGACTCATTAATTAGCCTTCAACTCCTTTCAAATCCTTCCAACCCTATTTCCAACCATCACTACTCACATAGAACTAGTCTATGCAAAATATGGGGCATTACAACATCCTCCCCTCCTTCGGATCATTTGGTAATGTCATGGATAACATGGATCAAATGGCAACTTTTAGGGAATTAAACAAATATTCCCATGTACCAAAGTGTGGGGTATAACATAATATGTCCTCTAAGGTCTGAATGGTACGTTTAGCTTGACCATTTATCTGAGGGTGAAAGTTATACTAAGCTTCACTTTGGTACTAAGACCATTTTGGAAAAATCTCCAAAAATGAGATGTAAAATGAGTACCTCTATCTGAAATAATAGACAATGGGACACCTGAAGCTTAGCCAACTCTCCGATATATAATCTAGCATAATCCTCAGCTGAATATGAAGTCTTAACAAGAAGAAAATGAGCTGACTTACTCTTTTAGTTGACAACCACCCAAATCGAATCATATTGCCTATGAGTATGAGAAAAACCTGTAATAAAGTCCGTATTCAAGGCTTCCCACTTTCAAGTAGGAATTTCAATATTTGGAGCTAAACCTCTGGGTTTTTGATGCTCAACTTCCACTTGTTGACAATTAGGGTACTTAGCCACAAACTTCCCAATATCTCTCTTCATGCCATCCACCATTAAACTTCTCTCAAATAATGATACATCTTTGTGGAACCCAGGTGAATAGATTACCATAAACTATGAGCCATATATAATATCATTTCCCTCAAAACATTGATATCGGAAAAGCACAAATGACCTTGATATCTCAAAACACCATCTTTCCTTTGAGATTAAGCCTCAATGGATTTTTTGGCTACAGCTTTCTTCAATCAACCAATATAGGATCATCATCTTGCCTTGCCTTAACATTCACCAGAAGAGACATTTTAGAACCATTTTGAACAATAACACAACCATCCTTGAAATCACCCAATAGAACACTTAAACGGGCTAATCTATGAACATCCCATACCAACTCCTTCTTCTCATCCTTAACATGGGCAACACTATTCATAGACGATCTACTAAGGGCGTAAGCCACCTTATTGGGTTTTCCAAGAGGGTAAAATAAACTCATATCATTATTCTTCGATAACTAGAGCCATCTCCTTTGACGAAGATTCAAATTCTTTTGAGTGAACTCATATCATAATGCCCTATTTTTGCACAGACTAGTTCTATGTGAGTAGTGATGGTTTGAAATAGGTGATGAAGGATTTGAAAGGAGTTGGAGGCCAAATAATTAGTCATTGTAATCAACCTACTTACTTAAGCTACCAAGTTGGATATCTTATATATTTAAGCAACTTGAATACATGTCGAGCTGGCTTTCCCTTTCATGACATAATGCAAATGAAAGAGGCTACACGTGTATGAATATTTTATCACCTACTGGGATTATGTGTTTGGTTCCTATATCTAGGAGGCTATATGAATATGAATTTTTTTAACCCATTTAGGTTTTTGTGAGCAGTATGACATTATATATAGTCCAATTTGACTATAGTCAATAGATAGGTACATGGGGGTCTACGTCCTACCCCAGTCGTATCCCATAGGGTTAGGTCATGACAAAAAGGTACTTCAAATAATTACTTTCCTGGTCTTTAGGTAACGGTTCACTTGACTGTTTTATTGAGTCTCAGAGGGTGACTTAGTTGCATATAGTTTCTCACTACTCTACTCGTGCATACTGTAACCCTTCCTTCTTCGCATCCCATAATGGGCCAAATATTACATCAGGCACATCTTTACTACTTCTTTCACCATATCCCAGTCCAAGTACATATAGTTCCATATATGAGGAGACAATTCCGTAGTGAGGCACAATAATATGTTGTGATGATATGATTATTCATCGAGTCCTGAGCAGACTGTAATATGATGGTTTGTATTATAATATGATATTACGTGTGTGATGGTATGTGTGGCGAAGTAAGGAAGGAATACCGAGTCCCTCCTTAGAAGTTTTGGTATGGAACGTATATATGATGATGGTATGCTATAAAGTACATTACTACCTTCATCGAGTCCCTCACTAAGGGCCCGATACCTTATGTAGGAATGCATATGAAAATATAGTGATACATTTGTGACCACGAGCCCATGTACGATAAGATTATATGGTATACAATGATATGATGCCGTATACAATGATGTTATAAAGTTATATACATGATGATATGATGACATATTAAGATGATGAAACGATTATGACACCGAGTTCACTAGAGGGCCGGGTATAGTGTATGAGAATGTATATGACTACATGTCCTAAGATGCAGGTATAGTGAGTTGTTAAATGTTATATTTGTTTCCTGTATCCCTATTTCAGTTGTTATCTCAGTTATGTTATGTTATGCTTTATATACTTAGTACATGTATCGTACTAAGCCCCCTTTCTTTGGGGGGCTGGTTTCATACCCACAGGTACAGATGTTCATTTTGGAGATCCGCCAGCTTAGGATTTTCGCTCAGCCATAGAAGTGCTCAACTGTTCTAGAGCCTAGCTTTTTGGGTACTAGTTCTCGTATGTATATACTTGTTTTTTCAGGGGTACGGTAGGGGCCCTATCTCGCTATATGTTACCACTACTATTCTTAGAGGTCTCTAGATATATATATGTGGGTTGTTTATAAGTTTGTTTTAGCTATGCCTGTATGTTGTGTTGTAAATATTTTTATGTTATGGCAGCCTTGTCGGCTTGCATTCCCTTTCATGTTATGATACAAATAAAAGAGGCTATATATATAAGAAGATGTTATGACCCATTGGGGTGCTTAGGTATAGTTCTTATATGTAATAGGTGTGCATGCGGGGGTCAAGGTCAGAACCCGATCGCGGCCTACAGGGTTGGGTCATGACAGGGGGTCGGTACGGATTATGTACTGAGTATATAATGCGTAAGAACATTAAGTATAGATGAATCATGAAAACAATCTCAATAATTGAATGCATCTATGGCCAACATGTGATAATATCTGCATAAATCTGCCTAACTAAATTTGACTTTACGACGTATGGAAGGAATATATTATAGTATAACTATTAGTGCTATGGAACGTACAACCCGATCTATACATAATATAATAGTGCCGAGGAATGTACGGCCCGATCTATATATAATATTATATGTTAGTACTGAGGAATATATAGCCTGATCCATATATAATATAATAGTTCCGAGGAACGTACGACTCAAATCATATATAATATAATATAATATGTTAGTGAAGTTGTGCATGATAACATACCCGGCTTGGGACTCGGTGAAAGAAGTAATAACAATATGTACGAGCAGAGTAGTGAGTAACCATATGCAAATTAAATCATTCTCTAAGACTCAATAAAACAATCATAATGAACTATCATTTGAAGATCAGGATAGTAATCGTCTCAGGTACCCTCTGAATGCCATTAGGGACCATATCAAATGGAGCCTCAAGAATTATAGACATGTATCAGCATAATGCTAAACAACTTATGGAATCAAAGACATTTGTCATTGTAGAGTCTTTAGGAATAGGAGCTTATACATCCAATTACTATTTAGCATATAGAAGGGTTGAGGGCAATAGCTCAACTACTTTAAGAGTTTTACCATCAAAAAGTAGATAAGAGTCATGAATCATACTCGGAGCTTATGAATGAAATTACCCCCAAAGCTCATATCATGTATCACTTATGTCTAAGACATGCCAAAAGAAAAAAGGGATACCTTTACATACCTTTAGTGCTTATTCACCACACGACACGTATACGCTACCCAAAGCATCTTAACCTATATTAAGATGTCAAGAACTATGCTTAAGTTAGGTGAAGGTCCAAAACGTATTCTAATATTAGTAACTCCTTTCTAAAAAATTAGATGACGTTTTCCTTATATTCAAATCAACTTCATACCAACTAAGCCAACATCAATACCCATACATTCATGTACTATATCATATCTAGGCTATTCAAGCCAAGACTCGAAAACACGCTGGAAAGCCCGCATGCTATTCCTAATCAGCCCACACATAACATTTGATCATAACTCTTTAACACAACAGCTTGGCCAACATGCAACACAAGTGTAACTTTAGCTACTATTAATCCCCCGAGCTCAACAAGAATAAAAATGTAACAAAACAGTCCTACCACGGCCCAAATGGAAAGTCAACATTAATATATACAATACCCTTTACTTTTAACACATAATCTATAACCATAATAGAAAAACAACAATCAACCCAATTTAATTTATGCAAATTCCGATTTTGCCCATTTCAACACCAATACTTAATCATGGGGTTTTCTCATTTCAATTTCATTTAATTCCTTCATCCTCATAAAACAACAACAATCATGATGTTAATTAAAATTGATTCATCCTTTTTACTTCAAAATAGCCCCTACACGATTTTCAACACCTTTCAATAGTAACGTGTATAATTTAATATTTCTAGCCCTTCAACATACATAAATTACCTTCAAATACAATACCATAATAATGACAGCACTAATCAAACGTTAATCCAACTACTTCAATTATGTCCATTTACAATGTCAACAATACCTATGTAATTTTCTTACTCCAACCCCACTTAATACAAAGTAATCTATCCATTACAACATCATTGACTCCAATTTGAAAAGAAAAAACCCTACCTTAGCAACTTAGCTTCTCAACGTGGCTAAAAGTTGATGGCTTTTATTAACTCGATGTTGCTGCTCCTAGGATTACCCCACGTTGTTGATCACCTTCCAATGGGTCAAAATTACCTTAGATAATTAATTTAGGGATCATAATTTAGAAACTTATTTGTTGCAGCCACGGTAGAAGCTTTCTCCCTCTCTTTCTCAATTTTTCTCTAAGTGTAGAAGATGAAAGAAATAATGTCTTAGTCATTAATAGGCCTATATATGATGTCCATGTGGGTTTGACACATGTCCAACCCCTAAGGGTTATATGTTTTCATCCCCTACACGTGTCCAGCCCCCAAGGGTGGCACGTGTCCAGCTCCTACATATGTCCACCTCATCCATACACCAACCAGCTGGTGCCATATATCTTGGAGGGGTCCACTTCAGTAGGTGCATCACCTACTTATTCCAAATAGGTGCATCACCTACTTATTCCAAGTAGGTGCATCACCTACTTTCTCTTTTTCATAAGTTCGTAATCTTGTCTCACTTTAAGAACCTATGTGATCCTTCCTACTTAAGCTCGACATGTACTGAAGTAGCTTAATTATGTAAAACATCCAAATCGAAAGCTTAAGCAAGCAGTTCGATTACCACGACTCATTAATTGGATTTCAACTCCTTTCAAATCCTTCCAACCCTATTTCCAACCATCACTACTCACATAGAACTAGTCTATGTAAAATATGGGGCATTACAACATCCTTCCCTCCTTCGGATCATTTGGTAATGTCATGGATAACATGGATCACATGTCAACTTTTAAGGAATTAAACAAATATTCCCATGTACCAAAGTGTAGGGTATAACATAATATGTCTTCTAAGGTCTGAATGGTACGTTCGGCTTGACCATCTATCTGAGGGTGAAAGTTATACTAAGCTTCACTTTGGTACTAAGACCATTTTGGAAAAATCTCCAAAAATAAGATGTAAAATGAGTACCTCTATCTGATATAATAGACAATGGCACACCTGAAGCTTAGCCAACTCTCCGATATATAATCTAGCATAATCCTCAGCTGAATATGAAGTCTTAACAGAAAGAAAATGAGCTGACTTACTCATTCAGTTGACAACCACCCAAATCAAATCATATTGCCTATGAGTATGAGAAAAACCTGTAATAAAGTCCGTATTCAAGGCTTCCCACTTTCAAGTAGGAATTTCAATATTTGGAGCTAAACCTCTGGGTTTTTGATGCTCAACTTCCACTTGTTGATAATTAGGGTACTTAGCCACAAACTTCCCAATATCTCTCTTCATGCCATCCACCATTAAACTTCTCTCAAATCATGATACATATTTGTGGAACCTAGGTGAATAGATTACCATAAACTATGAGCCATATATAATATCATTTCCCTCAAAACATTGATATCGGAAAAGCACAAATGACCTTGATATCTCAAAATACCATCTTTCCTTTGAGATTAAGCCTCAATGGATTTTTTGGCTACAGCTTTCTTCAATCAACCAATATAGGATCATCATCTTGCCTTGCCTTAACATTCACCAGAAGAGACATTTCAGAACCATTTTGAACAATAACACAACCATCCTTGAAATCACCCAATAGAACACCCAAACGGGCTAATCTATGAACATCCCATACCAACTCCTTCTTCTCATCCTTAACATGGGCAACACTATTCATAGACGATCTACTAAGGGCGTAAGCCACCTTATTGGGTTTTCCAAGAGGGTAAAATAAACTCATATCATTATTCTTTGATAACTTGAGCCATCTCCTTTGCCGAAGATTCAAATTCTTTTGAGTGAACTCATATCATAATGCCCTATTTTTGCACAGACTAGTTCTATGTGAGTAGTGATGGTTTGAAATAGGTGATGAAGAATTTGAAAGGAGTTGGAGGCCAAATAATTAGTCATTGTAATCAACCTACTTGCTTAAGCTACCGAGTTAGATGTCTTACATATTTAAGCTACTTGAATACATGTCGAGCTTAAGTAGCTGTCATGACCCAGCCGAGGGCCTAGATGTGACATGACGAATGAAGAACCCGAAAGTACCTCAAACAAGCCTCTTAGCATTCTTTTAGCCTTTCATAGGTGACGACAATAAATAAAACAAGCGGAAATCAAAATAGAAAATATTATACCCTGTCCTCTTGTACCTTGGAAGGTTCTTAAGCTTCTTATGTTTCTTAAGCCTCTTAAGCTTTCTAAGTTTCTTGAAAGGTTCGTAAGCTTCTTAGAAGTTATGGTGTGAGACGGATAATCTATAACGCTACCAAACAACACTAAGGAAAGGAGAATGTGACACCCCATAGTAGGGAAGATTGGAAATATGGTTATAAGAATCCGGAAGAAGTTGGAGGCCAAGTAATGAGTCGTAGGACTCAACTTACATATGTAAGATACCTACTTAAAAATCTTACATAGTCAAGCTACTTGAGTGCATACAAACCTTACGTATCAAGGATTACATAAGTTTGTAAAGTACGATGAGATTATGAACCCACGAGGAGGAAAAAAGAATGACACGTGGCAGCATGAGGGATTACCACATGGAAGTAGCTAGGAGTGCCACATAGAAGCAGTTGAAACAAGGGGGTGGTCCCCCACCTTCCATGTGGCAAAAGCTGAAGCAAGGGGGTGGGCCCCCAACTGCCACATGGCAGCCTCTAGTTGGAGGAGGGGGTACATTGGCCCTATGAGGGCTTGACATGTGTCACCCCCTAAAGTAGCATATATATATATATATATATAAGTTTTATGATCATACTTATCCAATAACTCATTCTTATCTTCAAATTTCTAGAAAACTCTTGAGAAGAAAAGAAGAGAAGAAACTTTAGCTAGAAGAGAAAGAGAGCCACAGTTTTGGGAGAAAAAAAGAGGTAAGTTCTCCAATTTCATTCCGTGAATTAGTTATATACGGTATGCAGTGAAGGTATGAAGGTTTTAGTAATGTAAATTTATGGTTTGGATCAGCAGCAAAACATTAGCAAACAACCCCAAAGTTCTAGCCATGCTAAGAGAGCTTCCGAGGCGAGTTTCAGAAAGTTTTGGCAAGTTTTGGGTAAGTTAAGGTTTTCTCTTTCAAATTGGAGTTTATAATGTTGTTATGTGGTATATTACATGTCTTAAACAAGGTTTGAAGTGGAAAAATTGCATAAGGATGGTTGACGTTAGGAATAAACTAAATTGAAGTCGTCGTAGTTAAATCAAAGTTATAAAATAGGTGTGGGTGCTTCTGATTTCAGCCACACGACCCTCTGTTTCGTATTGTTAAAGGTTTTTCAAAATAAAGATTAAAAACTCTATTTTGATATCGTAGCTTCGGGCGAGTTGTTTGGAGTTTGTATTGTATAACGTTGAAGTAATTCAGTTGTGTATATGCTGCTGGTTGTTGCTGCTGGTATGGTTGTTGATGTTTTGTCCGAGTCAAAATCTTGGGGATGTTGAAATTATAGGGGAAATACTGCCCAATTTTCGGTAGATTCAGAAACTAGTAAAAAACTAGTTGAGGGTAATGGATAGGAAATGACTCCTATTAGTACTTGGTTGTAGAGTGGATATTGGAAAATTAAAGGCTATTAACCTTAGTATTACTTTCATGTCAAATAGGTTAAGGAGGTATCAAAACAAGCCGGATTTTGATTAATCCTTGAAAAGGAATGTGAAGCTATCCTTCTTTTCTTTTGGCATGTCTTAGCCTTAAGTGATTGATATACGAAATGTGGGGATAATTCCATTCATATAACCCCAAGTATGACTCATAAGTATTATTCACTTTTCGATGGTAGAATTCTTATACTAGTTGATTTATTGCCTCTCAAGGCTTCTATATGATGTAGAGTAGTAAGTATGTAAAGCTATCTCCTTTCTTCTTAGCATATCTTTGACATGAGTAAATAGAGCTATCCTTCTTCCCTCTTGTTATGCTTTTGACGTAAGTATGTAAAGTTTATTCTTTCTCTTGGCATGTCGTTGGCATAAGTATGTAAAGCTTATTCTTTCTCTTGGCATGTTATTGGCATAAGTATGTATAGCCTATCCTCTCTCTTCTTTTAGCATATCTTGATATAAATATCACATGATGCAAGCTTTGGGGAGCATCTCTGTTATACCCCACACTCTTGAGCTCGAAATGTATCTTAAGCTTCTTAGAAGTTATCATGTGAGTCGGATAATCTACGACACTATCAAACAACTCTAAGGAAGGGAGAATATGATACCCCATAGTAGGGAAGGTTCGAAATAGGGTCATGAGAAGTCGGAAGGAGTTGGAGGGCAAGTAATAAGTCGTAGGACTCGACTTACCTACTTAAGCTATTAACTTAGAAGTCTTACATACTTAAGCTACTCGATTACATACAAAGCTTGCGTAGCAGGGATTACACGGGTTCTTAAAGGAAGACGAGATTACAAACCCATGAGGGAGAGAATAGGATGACACGTTGAAGAAAGAAGAGAATGCCACATGGCAGTAAGAGGAACTGCCATGTGGAAGTAGCTGAAGCAAGGAGGTGACCCACCTTCCTTCTTGGGGGGTTGGACCCCACTACCATGTGGCAGCCTAGGGGTGGTTGCATGATTGAGGTGGCCCAATGAGGGCTTGACACGTGTCACCCTTAGGGTCTGAAACGTGTCACCTCCTAAGGGAAAGTATATGTATTCCATTTTATGAATAAGTCATCATATTGATCTTTTACAAATTAGAAAGTGAGAGAGAGCTAAGGGAAAACGCTAGGAGCAAAAGAGAGAGACCTACGGGTTTGAGCAAAAGAAAAGGTAAGGCCCAATTTCTTTCTGTGGATTAATTATCTAAGGTGTTCTTCGATCACGTGGAGGTGTATATAGGTACCTTATGATCACTAAGGATTCATTTCTTCAGCTTTACACTTGGAAGAATTGGAGAGAAACTTGAGAGAAAGAAGAGAGGAGAGCTACGACCTAGGGGCTACCAAGGTAAGCTTCTGAGCTTCGCTCTATAAATTAATTATATAAGGTATCCTATGATGAATTTAGGATGTTAATAATGTAAATTTTCTGTTTGGAGAATCATCAAGAGGGTAACAAGCAGCCACGAAATTTCAGCCGCAACTAGAGAACTTTCGAGGTGAATTTTGGCAAACTTTGGCCAATTTCGGGTAAGGTATGGGTTTTCCTTTCAATTTGGAGTTTATGGTGTGTTTATGGAGTGTCTTACACATCTTATATGTGGCTTTAAGTATAAAAATTGCACAAGGATGCTTGACGTTAGAAACAAACTAAACTAAGGTCGTCATAGCTAAATCGAAGTCGAGTAGGATGTTGTGGTTGTTGTGCTGTACTTGGAGGTGCTTTTATTGTGTGTTGAAGGGAGGGAACACATTCCAAAAGGTTTTTCAGAGCTTCTGTTTGCATCCACATAACTCTCCTTTACATATGGTTAAAGGTTTTACGAACTAGAGATTAAAAACCCTATTTTGGTATCGTAGTTTTAAGCAAGTTGTTTGGAGTTTGTGTTATGTAATGTGGAAGTTGTTTACTTGTATATATGCTGCTGATTGTTGTTTTTGGTTGGCTTCTAAGGTTTGGGGGTTAAATTGAAAGTTTGTATAGGGCAAGTTGTAGAGGAGATGCTGCCCGATTTCCGTTAACTCCATAACTAACTAATAGACTAGTCGAGACTAATCGAGAAGTGTGAACAAGGAAGTAATTCCTATGGATAATGGGTGGTAGGTTTAGGAGTGGTAAAGTAGAAAGTCACTAACCTTAGCATTAATTTCGTGTTAAATAGGTTAAAGGAGCAATGAAGCGAGTCTGGATGCGATTAACCCATAACAGGTATATAGAGTTATTCTTCTTTTCTTTCGGCATGTCTTAGGTATAAGTTATGAATGGTTTGTATATGAAATATGAGGTAATTCCACTCATGAAATGTCTTAAGTATAAATGAAATGGTATATGATATGAGGTAGAGGTAGTTCTAGTTATAAGCTCCGAGTATGACTCGTGAATTTTATTCACTATTTGATGTTAGAATTCTTAAAGTAGTTGAACTACTACCCTCGAGTCTCCTATCTAATGAATAATAATTGAATGCATCATCTCTTATTCCTAAGGTCACTACGATGACTATCGTCTCTACTTCCATAAGATGTTTAACCTTGTCTTGATACACGTCTACGATTCCTAAGACTATAACTAATATAATCCCTAACGGTGTTTAGAAGGTACTTAAGATGATCACCACTCTGGTCTTCTGGTAATAGTTCACTTGCCTGTTTCATTGAGTCTCAAATGATGACTTAGTTGCATATGGTTTCTCACTACTCTACTTGTGCACACTATAACCCATCTTCCTCCGAGTCTCATAAGGGGGCTGGGAACCCAGTCGTGCCTAGCTTTACTATTCATTCTGTCATGACCCAACCCCATAGACATGCTTGGGGTCCAACCTGGACCCCTTCGTATACCCAACTATCAGCTGTGGTCAAATTGAACAGTAAATAAAACAATATTATATAATAGAGCCCCATTAGGCGACAATATTTTCATAAACCTGTAGCCTTTTTCATTTGTGTCATAACATGAAAGGGCATGTAAGCCGACAAGGCTGCCATAATAACATATACCATACATCATGTAGACCCATCTGAATCAAAATGATATACACAACCCACATATACATGTCTACAGAGATCTAAAAATATAAATGACAACATATGGTAGGACAGGGCCACCGCCGTACCCCCGAATGGACAAGACAATTTTATACATTAGTAGACAGTATCAAAACTAGGCCCCGATATAATGGATCCTCTTCCAGCTGAGCTGCATGGAATCCTAAGCTGACGGACTCTCAAAACCTATATTTGTACCTGCGGGCATGAACGCAGCCTCCCGAAAAAGGGGGTCAGTACGACATATGTACTGAGTATGTAAAATGTAAAATAATACACTGGAGGTATATTCGAAATAGAGAAGCAGGGGAACAAATTATCAAATTGAAGGCATGTACCTATACTCTGTGAATCACAAAAGCATGCATGCTCAATTTATACAATATAGCCGGCCCTTTCAGGGGTCCGGTGAATCACATCTGTATGACCATCATAGGCCCGGTGCCATCACCACCTTATTACAATACATCATCATATATATATATATGTACCCTGCCCTCTAGTGATAGGCTCGGTGAACAATGTAGTGAATTGTGCATGATAACGTACCCGACCTATCATGGGACTCGGTGAACCACTATGGCATCATAATCTCATTTTTGTACCAAATAGATATCAAGGGAAATGAGAAATATCTTTCCACACACTACTGTTTAACACGTAGAAGCCTTACTAGGCAATACTCAATCCTTATAGAAATTATAATACTAAGAAGTGGATAGGGGTTATGAGGCGTACTTGGAGTTCTGGGAATGGAATTATCCCCACATTCCATATACAATTCACTTGAGGCTAAAACTTGCCAAAAGGGAAGAAAGATAGTTGTACGTACTTATACCAAAACATGCCAAGAGAAAGCTTTACATACCTCATATGAGTTCCTCTTCATCATGTTTGCCTCGTCGTCCTTTGAACCTATTAAACATGGAAGTAATATGAATATCAACGACTCTTTACTTTCTAGCACCTTCAGTTTCACCTTAGTATTCATGGAATCTATTTCCTTGTTCGTTTCCTCGACTAGTTCTTTAGTTAGTTAAGGCGCTAAAGAAAATTGGGCAGCACCTCCCCTATTAACTAAATCCAACTAAAAACAACAACCCGCAACATGTATACAATCAATTCACACAAACATTACACAATACAAACTCCAAACGACTTGCTCAAAAATAAGATATCCAAAATAGGGTGTCTAGCCTTTATTTTGTAACACCTTTAATTATACAAAATGAGGGGTCATGTGGTTTCCACCAGAAGAAACTTAACCATATTTAGAATATATTTAGGCCCTGTAACAACAGACCACACCCCTGCAGCAACAACTCACAAGAACAACACTTTACTTCGACGACAATTCAACTATAACGACTACAATTTGGGTTGTCTCCAACGCCAAGCATTCCTATACCATTTTCACGTTTAAAGCCACACAAAAGGTGTATAAAACATTCCATAACAACACCATAAAGTTCAATTTGAAAGGAGAAAGCTTACCTTACCCGATTTTGGCCAAAATTGTCAAATCGCAACTCGGAACTTCTTCAAACGCACTAAAATTGAGCGGGCTGTTCGTGTTACTTCTCCGCTGCCCCAAATTGGAATTTTATGACATTAAACACTATTATGTAGCCGTGGTATACCCTGAATAATTAATTAACAAAACGAAATCGGGCCTTACCTCTTTTTTGGAACAAACCCGTAGCTCCCTCCCTTGCCCCTCTACGTTTTTCTCTTCTCCTTTCTTCCAAGTTTCCAATTGTAAAGCTGAAGTCTTGGTTCCGTAAACATCGTAAAATACATATATACATATTCACGTGCTTAGGGAACACCGTATATAATTAATTCACGGAGGAAAAGTGAAGAAATCACCTTTAATTCTTCTACACCATGGCTGCCTTGTTGTTTTGTTCTTCACATTTTTGTTCCTCTCTTTGGATGAAGTTTTGGACAAAAAATAAAGTCCTTAGTCACAATACAAGTAGATATATGTTGCCTTTAGGGGTGAAATATGTCAACCCCTAAGGGTGACACGTGTCCAGCCCCTATTGGGCCACCGCATACATGCTTCCAATTAGGGGCTGCCACGTGGAAGTGGGGTCCACCTCCCCCAAGAAGGTGGGTCACCTACTTGACCCCAAGCAGGTGGATCACTTTCTTGCTTGAGGTGCTTCCATGTCTCACTCCTCCATTGGCTGCCACTTGTCATTTTTTCCCCTTCCTCATGGGTTCGTAATCTCATCTTTTTTTAAGAGCCTATATAATCCGTGCTACGCAAGCTTGGTACGTACTCCAATAGATTAAGTATTTAATACTTCCAAGTTAGTAGCTTACGTGGGTAAATCGAGTCCTACGACTCATCACTAGGCCTCCAATTCCTTCAGGATTCTTATGGCTCTATTTCCAACCTCCTCTACTATAGGGTATCACATACTCCCCTCCTTAGAGTCATTTGATAGTGTATGGATAGTGGGGATCTCCTGTCCACTTTCAAGAAGACCCAGAACACGTTTTAAGGTTTAAAAGTGCGGGGTATATCATCCTTCCCTCCTTTAGAACATTCATCCCCAAATGTTAAATAACACTTTCCTCAAGACCTTATACTGATTGTAGGGAGATTGTTTTCTATTGCGATCACACATATTTTCATCCAAGTAATTAACATATGAGTTTCAGGAGTTGGGGTTCTTGTAGACATCGGGAATAGGTGCAAATACTTGTGTTGCTTGTTCTCTGCAGCTTCCCCGGTCATTCTCTTTTTGGATTTGGTTCTTCCACCGTATCATGATAAAAGGCACGTCTTTAGTCTACAGTCTTCTAGTTTGCTAATCTAAGATAGCGATAGGTTGTTCCTTCCAGGATTCCATCTTTTGGATATTATCTATAGAATATACCCTGGGTGGCTCATTAGTACCCTTGCGAAGTATCTCTATCTGATGGACTAGGCGTATAGTTTCCAAATGAGGTGGTAAGCTCAACTTAACAACCACGTTGCCCACCTTATGAGTAACTTGATACAGTCTAACATATTTCGGGTTAAGTTTCCTTTTCTAGGTGACCCTGTTATGAACATCAAATCATCAACTTGAACTCTGTATGTCGATGTCGATTATCTGTATATCATTTCTGCGGACTCTGAGCTATTAGTCAATAGTTTGCTTAATCCTATTTGGCCTACCAGCTTAGTCTTTTCCCCAATAGGGGGACTTACATACTCTTCCTTATAACATTTTGTAGGGAGGCATCTAGATACTGGAATGGTAGCCCTTCTTGTAGGAAAACTTACTAAGTGGTGGACGATTGTCTCAGTTACTCTTAAAGACAACGATATAAGCCCGCAATATATCTTCTAACGTCTGGTAGTATACTTCGTCTATTCAGCAGCTCGAGGGACAAACTGGGGTACTAAGATCTACCTGTGTTTCAGATCTCTTCTTAGATTGATGTCAAATGTTAATCATTTTTGAAGTCTTTCTATCTAAGATATTAGCTGGGGAAACCTCACAGAACCTTACTATCTCCATGTTCTATAACTCCACCTAATTTCAGCTACATAGGTGCTCTTAATTGGAGGCAAATGGGCTGATACCTTAGCCTACTAACAATAACCCATATAGCACCCTACTCTTACAGAGTATATAATAGGTTCATAATGACGTTTATAATTTGGGAATCATTAACCTCGTATAGTCCTTCTCGACTCTTTTCAGAACTTTAACTAACACTCTATCTTTTGGGTTTTGCTTTTCAATCCTTAGGGTTGGCTACTGAATAATGTCCCAGTCCCCTCATATAATGGTTCTCATAGTCGTTCTGCGCTTTGTCTAACATGATCTGGTATAATTCTGAAGGAATTTTGGCATATAAACTCACCATCCTGTAGTAACCAGCTAGTTCTACCAGTTATACTTAAACCCTTTCACAATTTCCCTTACCCCCGCTTGTAATCCTCTAGACCCATTATCATGTGTTATTCTTTACCTTTACAAGATTATGAGAGGGTACAAGAAGTATCCTAGCATTACCTCGCTAGTTCTTATATTTTACCCTACCTTTTTCTCCCTTATCCTACACTCAATGTCAGGGTAGATCTTTGGTCCACTCGTGGCCATGTCTTACTTTACCTGTAGTACTAATTCTATCTCAGTAGTTTGGCTTAACCTATCTTTGCATCTCTCTATAGTTAATTGCAACTTGGGCTCCTTCGCCTTGGATAATAATTGTGGGGACTTTGTAAGGTCCTACCACTCTTTTGCTTTACAAACTTACGCCTTCTCGGCAGAGTAGGTAGCCTTTGATCGATGGAGCAGGGACTAATATTGTTAATTCACAAGTAAAATTCCCTCTAGAGTCCTCTGGCACTGAAGTATGAAGTGAGTCTTGTAGCCTAGGTCATATTGTGGCATCTTCGACCTCATGTATTACTTTTTGTCTTCCGTAAATAACATTAGCAGGTACCATGTTGAGGAACTGTGGCGTTCAAGCGCGCCATTAGTTCAGAATTTAGCTAATCCTGTTGGTTTCCCTTAAGCCCTTCTTACAATTCCCTCAACATAACTTATAGTATCCTAGGTACATAATACCATGTTGTTTCTCCGCTGCTAGTTCAGATCCTACCATCTCGCACGATCATAGCAGCACTAATGCACTAAATTCCACCAGAATTTTGAAGGTAAGGATGCTTAGGCAAAGAGCAATATTGGGATGTGTGACCTTTCTGGGAAGTCTTTGTGTCCTATTTTACTACAATCCTTGCAATAATGTGTGGGGCACTAAACTAAGCCCAAGATTTACCTTAGCGTCATCTCACTCGTCCCACCTGGTCGCACTTCTTCCTTTTCCCCCTATTCATTTTGTGTTCTTCCCATCTTTTATCACAAGAGGCCTTCTATTCTTTTGTCCTTGGTTATATATCTATCGT
The DNA here is from genome assembly GCF_947179165.1 of Solanum dulcamara. NCBI lineage: Eukaryota > Viridiplantae > Streptophyta > Magnoliopsida > Solanales > Solanaceae > Solanum > Solanum dulcamara. The sequence continues at coordinate 29,823,827 of NC_077237.1, read as the reverse complement.
AGCATCATTTATACCCAATATTTTGGATTTTGGTCTAGCATGTTGTCATTATTCTTCGTAGTGTCTCTTAAGTTATTTGATATCCTTTCATGGTTACACTCTTTTGTTTTTTGTACGTAGTCGCCTTCTAGTGTTATGTTGTTCAGGGTTTCTTCACAAACTTCTTAACGCTTCCTTATGTAGCATTCTAGCTTCCATTTAATTATTGGCGGCTTTCGGACCTTTCTAACTTGGTTCGTCAAGATATTTTATTGAAGTTTAGACGTCTATCTCAAATATATTGCCATATAAATTGCCTCATCCTACTTTTGCCATTTTCTCATTAACTTCCCCACTTTAGAGGGTACTCGTACATTCATCTGCTTGTACCTTGATCTATGTCTCTTTGTCCAGTCTCAATGTCGCCCAATCTTGTTACACCCAACATTCTTGAGATTGGAAAGTTCCTTAAGTTACTTAGAAGCTATCATGTTAGCCACCTAAGTTATGACCCTATTGAACACCTCTATAAAGGGAGAATATGACACCCCATAGTGGGGAAGGTTGGAAATAGGGTCAAGAGAAGTCGGAAGGAGTGGGAGGACAAGTAATGAGTCGTTGGACTCGATGTACCTACGTACACCCCTAACTTAGAAGTTTTACATACCTAAGCTATTTGAATACATACCAAGCTTGAGTAGCACGGATGACATAGGCTCTTAAAATAAGATGAGATTACAAAAACACAAGGAAAAAAAATGATGCGAGGCAGCCAATGAGGGGGTGACACGTGGCAGAACCTCAAGCAAGTAGGTGAACCACCTACTTGGGGTCAAGTAGGTGACCCACCTACTTGGGGGAGGTGGGCCCCACTACCACATGGTAGCCTCTCCTTCAGCGCATGGATGCGGTGGCCCAATAGAGGCTGGACACGTGTCACCTCTAGGGGATGACATGTGTCACCTCCTAGTACCACCTATATATATGTAATATGTGACTTTACCTCAGTTCTTATCCCAACGTTCCAGCCAAAGTGAAGAGAAAACAAACCCTAATCTAGGGAGAAAAACGTGACGGCTAAAAGGGAAAAATAAGGTAAGTCCCGAATTCGTTCCATAAATTAATTACATAGGATATACCACGATGATATGGAAGTATTAGTAGTATAAAATTATAGTTTTTTGAAGCAAAAATCGGTCAGCAAGCTGCCACGACGTTACATCGTGCTAAAAAAAGTTCTGAGGCACAATTTCGGCGAGTTCTAGCCAATTCCGGGAAAGGTAAGGTCTTCCCCTCTAATTTAAGTTTATGATGTTATTTTAGGGTGTACTACACACCTTGTTGGCTGCTGGAAGTTGGGAAAAAGTCATGAAAAGTCCGACATTCAAAATAAATGAAATTGGAATCGCTATAGTTGAATTGTAATCGAATAATGCGTTGTGCTTGTGGTGTGTGACTGTTGGTCGTGTGGTGATGTATTGTGATGATGGAATATGATTTAATAAGGGCGTGGTAGCTTCTGGTGGAAGCCACACGACCCTCCGCTTTGCACAATTAAAGAATTCATGAAAGGAAGGATAAAAACCCTAGTTTTGGTATCGTAGTTTCGAATGAGTTGTTTGGGGTTTATATTGTGTAATGTTGCTATAATATACATATATATGAGCTTATGGTTATGTTGTTGGTTGGATTTAGGTGTTAAGTACATGATTGGTAATTCGGATAGGGCACATTATAGGGGAGGTGTTTTCCGATTTCTGTTAACGCCTTAACTAGTTAAGAAACTGGTCGAGAAGGCGAGCGAAGGGATGAATGCTATGAATACTCATGGGTAGTATAAGTTGATGAAAAGTCTAAGGTTGTTAATACTTGCATTACTTCCATGTTAAATAGGTTTCAAGTACAACGACGTGAACACAATTAAGGTGAGTCCATAAGAGGTATGTGAAGCCTATCCCTTCTCTTCTTTTGGCGTGTCGTAGAGGTATGTAAATAGTGATATAATCTCTAAAGTGATTCCATCCCTGAATGTCCTTTATTTAGTTTTGAATGTTGAGCTTTTATGATAGTTAAGTTACTTGCCTTGAATCGTTTGTATACTGAGGACTTAATAAATATACGGACTCCTAGTCATAGGACTATACGAAGGCAAATACTCTAGAGTTGTTAAGTGAATAGTTATACTTTAGTATATGTCTAGGGACCTTGAGATGCTAATTAATGTAGCCCCTAATGGCATTTAGAGGGCAGCTAGAATGACTATACTATTACTTGAATCCTTAGATGATAGTTTAGTCCTCTTACATAGTTGAGTCTCTGATGTCAATTTAAATTGCATATAGTTACTCATGACTCTACTCGTATATACTATAACCCTTCTTTCACCGAGTCCCAGGCCGGGTACATTATCATGCACAATTCACTGCATCACTGACTAAGCCCCTCACTAGAGGGCTGGGTACGTATATATATATATGATGATGGGTTCGAATAAGATGGTGATGGCGTCGGGCCTATAATGGTCCTACATATGTGATTCACCAGACCCCTGAAAGGGCCGGCTATATTATATAAATTGAGCATGCATGCTTTTGTGATTCACAAAGTACAGGTACAAGTTTCTGATTTGATAATTTGTTCCGCTACTTCTCTATTTCGAATATACCTCCAGTTGTATTATGTTACATTTTTCTCAGTACATATGTTGTACTGACCCCCCTTTTCTTCGGGGGGTTACGTTTCATGCCCGCAGGTACAGGTACAAAGTTGGGGATCCACCAGCGTAGGAGTCCCACTCAGCGGTCCGAGAGTGCTCCATTATGCTGGAGCCAGATTTTGGGTACTAAACCTTGATGTATATATAAGCTTTGTTCATGGGTACAGCGGGGGCCCTTTCCTGCCTTATGTTACTATTCTTCTGACTCTTAGAGGTCTGTGGATACAGATGTGGGTTGTACGTATGTAAGTTGTGTGTGTATATAAGTGTATATAAGTTGTATGTGCACTATATATGAACTGTATATGAGTGGTATATGAGTCGCATATGCGTGAATGTATAGTTGTGCTGATATGAATTATGGTTTAGGGCGTTCCCTGGGTCGTGGCGACCTTGTCGGCTCGCGTATATGTGTATCATAGAACAACCCCATAGGTTACAAAAGCCTTGTCGGCTTGTATGTTTTCTTACCTGTTGGTGTATTTTTAGTTTGATTAGGAGACAGACTAGGTATAGTTGGCCGGGTATACAGGTGTGTCCAGTTCAGGCACCCGTCACGGCCTACAGGGTTGGGTCGTGACAAAAGTGGTATCAGAGTAGTTCTTTCTTAGAGTGTCCACAGACCGTGTCTTGTAGAATCTTATTTATCGGTGTGTTGTGCACCACATCTATAAATAGAAGGCTATAGGACATTTAGGATATTATCTTTTTCTTATCTTAGATCGTGCTATAGAGCGATACTTTCAAGATGACCCTTCACTAATCGAGTTATATGTTTACAGTAATGCCTCCAAGGAAAGCGAACACTGCCCAGAAGGGCAAGTCGGCAGCAGGGGAAACTAGTCAGACCCCGAGAGTTACCAGGGCCCGTGCCCAGTCTATGCCAAGGATCGTACTTTAGTCGGCGAGCTCTACTATGCCGCCACCTCCAGAGGAATTTAGGGCAGCAGTAGTTGCTGATCCTGAACCTCCGGTATATGAGCCTCCTGTCCCACAACATGGGGCGAAGGATAGGGCTATGAGGGATGCAGTGAAGTTGCTGATTGGATTGATGGCAGGACAGGCTCAGAGGCATGGCCCAAATGATGCTAATAGAAAAGACAGTCTGAGGGTCCGTCATTTCCTAGCTTGTAACCCTCTAGAATTTTATGGATCAAGATCTGTAAAGGATCCACAGGAATTCATTTGACAAATGCAGCGCACACTGTGCATTATTAGGGATTCACAGACTAAGTCAGTTGAATTGGCCTCCTATAGGCTACGTGACGTAGCTACTAACTGGCACGAGTCTTGGAAGTTATCGAGGGGCGAGGGTGCTTCTCTAGCTGAATGGGATGAATTTGCGGAGGCTTTTCTTAGCCACTTCTTGCCTCCAGAAATGAGACAATCCAGGGTAGATAAATTCTTGCAGTTGAAGCAGAACGGCAGGAGTGTTCGAGACTATAGCCTCGAGTTTGACTTATTGGCAAGACATGTCCCCCACAGTTGTAGCTGATATGGAAGATAGGGTACATCAATACGTCATGGGCTTGGATGTTTATTTGGTTGATAGTTGTATGGACGTGGCTTCTCAACCAGGCATGGATATTGCTCGAGTACAGGCGTACGCCCAAGGGGTAGAAGAGAGACATAGAAGGCGTCAGCTTGATAGAGAGTTTGATAGAAGTATGCCTAAGAGTTTGATAGAAGTATGCCTAAGAGGGCTAAGTCAGTTGGTTATCTAGGGGAATTTCGTAGCGGGCAGTCCAGCTGTTTGGTAGGTATCCCTCCCAGCCAGCTCGAAGTGTACCTCCACAGTTTCCAGGTGAACGAGTTGAAAGCGCTAGATATTCAGGGGTTGGACAAGGCTCTAGAGCTTCAGGTATACAGGTGAACTAGAGTTCTCGACAGTCAAGACCACCAATACCATAGTGTCCCCATTGTAATAGGCCTCATTTTGGGGAATATCGTTGGACTACCGGTGCGTGTTTTTCTTGTAGCCATCAGGGATATATTACGAGGGACTGCCCACTTAAAAGTACTCCAGGTGGTATGGCTCAGCCAACAGGGTCAGTTCTGGGTTCTTCTTCTTCTGTGGCTATGCGTCTGATGGGGCAGGGAATGCAAATATCAGCAGGCCGTGGTAGAGGCCCTGGTGGAGCTTCCAGTTTTGGCGGTCCTTCTAACCGTATATATACATTGGACAGTAGGCAAGACCAGGAAGCATCGCCGAATGTGGTCACAGGTACTTTATCAATCTGTTCTCAGAACGTATATGCGTTGATGGATCCAAGCTCTACTTTATCATATATATCTCCTTTTGTTACTAGTAGAATTGGAATTAAGCCTGACTTAATAGAATTATTTGAGGTTTCTACACTAGTAGGGAACTCTATTGTGGTAAACCAGGTATATAGACATTGCCCGATAAATATGTATAATCATCATACCTTGGCCAATTTGATAGAGTTAGATATTGTGGAGTTTGATGTTATTATGGGTATGGATTGGCTAGCTTCTTGTCATGCCAATGTAGACTATAAACATAAAATGGTTCGATTTCATTTCCTAGATAGACCAATTGTCGACTGGTTAGGAAACACAATACCGCCAAAGGGTAGGTTTATTTCATACCTTAAGGCAAGGAAAATGATCAGCAAGGGGTACATTTATCATTTGGTCCGCGTACATGATCTAGAAGCAGATGTGCCAACTCTTCAGTCGGTGCCCATGGTTAATGAATATCCAGATGTGTTTCTAGATGAACTGCTAGGCCTCCCTCCAGAAACGGAAGATAGAGTTCACTGTGGACATGCCACCAGATACTCAGCCTATCTCTATCCCCCTATATAGAATGGCACCCGCGGAGTTAAAGGAACTAAATGAGCAGTTGAGGGACCTACTGGAGAAAGGGTTTATTAGGCCCAGCACATCACCATGGGGAGCACCTGTGCTATTTGTGAAAAAGAACGGCTGAATAAGGTATCAATTAAGAACCGATATCCCCTCCCTAGGATTGATGATTTGTTTGACCAGTTGCAGGGTGCCCATTGTTTTCCGAATATAGACCTGCGATCAGGCTCTTATCAGGTGCGGGTAAGAGAGGCAGATATACCAAAGACCGCATTCAAGACCCGGTATGGGCATTATGAGTTTAAAGTGATGTCTTTTGGGCTGACAAATGCTCCAGCGGTATTTATGGACCTAATGAACTGAGTTTTCAAACCATTTCTAGATTTATTTGTAATCGTATTTATTGATGATATTCTAGTCTATTCACGATCGGAGGAGGAACACGCAGATCATTTGCGGGTGGTACTAGGGGTACTTCAACACCAGAAATTGTACGCTAAGTTCTCTAAATGCAAATTTTGGTTAACTTCAGTGAATTTTCTGGGACATATTATCAGGACTGATGGTATTAGCGTAGATACGCAGAAAATTAAGGTCGTAAAGGCTTGTCCAAGACCTACAACCCCTACGTAGGTACGTACCTTCTTGGGGTTAGCAGGGTACTATAGAAGATTCATAGAAAGGTTTGCTTCCATATCAGTGCCTTTAACAAGACTGACTCAAAAAGCGGCTAAATTCCAATGACTGATGCCTATGAATAAAGCTTCCAACTGTTAAAAGAAAATTTGACTACAGCTCTTATTCTAACTCTCGCTGATGGACCAAACGGCTATGTTATTTATTGTGATGCCTCTGGGATGTGTTCTGATGTAGAAGGGTAGATTTATAGCCTATGCCTCTTGACAGCTTAGGAAGCAGGAAAAGAATTACCCAATACATGATCTGGAATTAGCAGCGGTGATCCATGCCTTAGAAATATGGAGGCACTACCTGTATGTTGTATATGTTGATATCTATATGGACCATAAAAGCCTCTAGTATATTTTTAAGTAGAAAGAGCTAAACTACGACAGAGAAAGTGGCTGGAGTTATTGAAGTATTATGATGTCGATATTTTATACCACCCAGGGAAGGCAAATGTGGTGGCGGATGTGCTCAGCCATAAATCAATGGGTACCTTGGCAGAGGTACAACCTAAATGGAAGGAGATTATCCGTGAGATCTGCCAGCTTGCTAGCTTTGGAGTCCGCTTAGCTAATTCGGGCGATAACAGGGTTTCTATTCGGGGAATTGCTGAATCCTCGATCATGGAGAAAGTAAAACGATGTCAATACCAGAACCCTGTTCTAACACAGTATAGGGATAAAACTCTCAAAAAGTAAAAGACTCCATTTGAAATCACGACTGGTGAGATATTACGATATCAAGGCAGAGTTGTGTACCGGAAATTGTAGGTTTGCGGTAGAAAGTACTGGCAGAGGCACATCATGCCCATTATTCTATTCATCCGAGATCAACCAATATGTATCACGACCTCAAATATTTATATTAGTGGAACGGTATGAAAAATGATATAGTAGAGTTCGTAGCCCAATGCCCGAATTGCCAGCAAGGAAAGTTTAACATCAAAGATCGGGTGGGCTACTACAAGAGATGGAGATTCCAACCTGGAAATGGGAAGCGATTAACATGGATTTCATTACTGGCTTACCTCGTACTCTCCAGAAGCAGGATTCTATATGGGTTATTGTGGATAGGCAGAAACAATCAGCCCACTTCCTCCTAGTCAGGACCACATATTCAGCCGAGGACTATGTGAAGTTGTACTTCAAGGAAATAGAACGACTTCATGGAGTTCCCACATCTATTATTTCGGACAGGGGAGCCCAGTTCACAGCCCACTTTTGGAGGTCATTCCAAGAATGCTTGGGAACACAAGTAAGCCTTAGCACAATGTTTCATCCCCAAACTGATGGGCAGGCGAAAAGCACTATTCAGACACTAGAGGACATGTTACAAGCCTACATAATTGACTTTAAAGGCAGCTAGGATGATCATATACCACTTATTGAGTTTGCCTACAATAACATTTATCACTCCAGCATCCAGATGGCGCCGTATAAAGCTTTATACAACAGAAAGTGCAGGTCATCTATCAGTTGGTTCGATATTGGCGAAACGCAACTAATGGGTCCAGACATAGTCTAATAGGCGGTGGAAAAGGTAAAGCTTATTCGGGAAAGATTATTAACTGCCCAAAGTCGACAGAAGTCATACGCAGATAGTCGACATTGACCATTGGAATTTGAAGTGGGTGAATGGGTGTTTTTGAAAGTGTCTCCCATGAAAGGAGTAATGAGGTTCTGCAAGAAAGGGAAGTTGAGTCCGAGATACATTGGCCCTTACTTGATCCTTCGCCGAATAGGCAAGGTTGCCTACGAACTAGACTTACCAGCGGACCTAGAAACAGTATATCCATTTTTCCATGTATCAATGCTTTGCAGATGTGTTGGTGACCCGTCCCGAGTACATCCCATCAATGACATCCAGGTCACAGAAGAATTGGCCTATAAAGAACAACCGATCACCATCTTGGATCGGCAGATTAGAAGATTGCGAACTAAGAACGTGGCTTCGGTTAAGGTGTTGTGGCAGAATAGAAATCGGGAGAAAATGACCTGGGAAGCCGAAGAGGACATGAGACACAGGTATCCGTACCTATTTCTGATATCTACAGGTAACCTCAATTCTTGAGAACTTGTATGTTAGTTATATGAATGGAAATGTATGTGATATCATAAAAGAAAGGAACATCTCTATAATCTATATAAAGTCTTAAGCGAAGTTGCATTTAACATTCGGGGATGAATGTTCTAAAGGGGGGAGGAAGTTACACCCCACATTCTTAAACTCAAAAAGTTCCTTAAGTTACTTAGAAGATATCATGTGAGACACCTAAGTTACGACCCTATTCAACAACTCTAAAAAGGGAGAATGTGACACCCCATAGTAGGAAAGGTTGGAAATAGAGTCAAGAGAAGTCGGAAGGAGTTGAAGGCCAAGTAATGAGTCGTAGGACTCGATATACCTATGTATACACCTAACTTAGAAGTTTTACATACCTAAGCTATTTGAATACACACCAAGCTTGCGTAGCACGGATGACATAGGCTCTTAAAATAAGATCAGATTACGAACCCACGAGAAAGAATAAATGACGCGGGGCAGCCAATGAGGGGGTGACACATGGCAATACCTCAAGCAAGCAGGTGACCCACCTTCTTGGGGTCAAGTACGTGACCTACCTATTTGGGGGAGGTGGGCCCCACTTCCATGTGGTAGCCTCTCCTTCAGTGCATGGATGTGGTGGCCCAATAGGGGTTAGACACGTGTCACATCTAGGGGCTGACACGTGTCACCTCTAGGGGATGACACGTGTCACCTCCTAGGACCACCTATATATATGTAATATGTGACTTTACCTCAGTTCTTATCCCAACATTCAAGCCAAAGTGAAGAGATAACAAACCATAATCTAGGGAGAAAAACCTGACGGCTAAATGGGAAAAATAAGATAAGTCCTAATTTTGTTCCGTAAATTAATTACCTAGCATATGCCACAATGATATGGAAGTATTAGTAGTATAAAATTACAGTTTGGTGCAGCAAAAATCGGTCAGCAAGCTGCAACGGTTTTACATCACGCTAAAAACAGTTCTGAGGCACAATTTTGGCGAGTTCTAGCTATTTACGGGAAATGTTAGGTATTCCCCTCTAATTTGAAGTTATGATGTTATTTTAGGGTGTATTACACACATTTTGGGCTGCTGGAATTTGGGAAAAAGTCGTGAAAAGTTCGACATTCGAAATAAACAAAATTAGAATCGCTATATTTGAATTATAATCGAATAATGCGTTGTGCTTGTGGTGTTTGACTGCTGGTCATGTGGTGATTTATTGTGATGCTGGAATATGAGTTAATAAGGATGTGTCAGCTGCTGGTTTCAGTCACACGACCCTCCACTTTGCACAATTAAAGAATTCACGAAAGGAAGGAGAAAAACCCTAGTTTTGGTATCGTAGTTTTGAATGAGTTGTTTGGGGTTTATATTGTGTAATGTTGCTATAATAAACATATATATGAGCTGATGGTTATGTTTATGGTTGGTTGTAGGTGTTAAGGACATAATTGAGAATTCGGATAGGGCATATTATAGGGGAGGTGCTGTCCGATTTCCGTTAACGCCTTAACTAGTTAAGGAACTAATCGAGAAGGCGAGCGAAGGGATGAATGCTATGAATACTCGTGGGTAGTCTAAGTTGCTGAAAAGTCTAAGGTTGTTAATACATGCATTACTTCCATGTTAAATAGGTTTTGAGGACAACGATGTGAACACGATTAAGAGGAGTCCATAAGAGGTATGTGAAGCCTATCCCTTCTCTTCTTTTGACATGTCGTATAAGTAAGTAAATAGTGATATAATCTATAAAGTGATTCCATCCCTGAATGTCTTTTATTCAGTTCTAAATGTTGAGCTTTTATGATAGTTAAGTTACTTGCCTTGAATCGTTTATCTACTGAGGACTTAATGAATATACAGACTCCTAGTCATAGGACTATACGAAGGCAAATACTCTAGAGTTCTTAAGTTAATAGTAATACTTTAGTATAAGTCTAGGGACCTCGAGATGCTAATTAATGTAGCCCCTAATGGCATTTAGAGAGCAGCTAGAATGACTATACTATTACTTGAATCCTCAGATGATAGTTTAGTCCTCTTACATAGTTGAGTCTCTGATGTCAATTTAAATTGCATAAAGTTACTCATAACTCTACTCGTGTATACTGTAACCCTTCTTTCACAGAGTCCCAGACTGGGTATGTTATCATGTACAATTCACTGCATCACTCACCGAGCCCCTCACTAGAGGGTCGGGTACGTATGTATATATATGATTTTCTCCCTAGATTAGGGTTTGTTCATCTATTTTTAGTTGCTGCAAATTTGATGAATGAAATATGAAGTTTATGATACATATACATACATATATGTGGTCTTAGGGTGTGACACGTGTCAGCCTCATGAGATGACATGTTTCCAGCGCCTATTGGGCCACCGCACCCATGCACTGAAGGAGGGGCTGCCACGTGGCAGTGGGGCCCACCTCCCCCAAGCAGGTGGGTCACCTACATTCTTGAGGTGCTGCCACGTGTCACCCTCCCATTAGCTACCCCGCATTATTTTTTTCTTCTTCCTCGTGGGTTCATAATCTCGTCTTATTTTAAGAGCCTATGTCATCCATGCTACGCAAGCTTGGTACATACTCCAATAGCTTAAGTATGTAAGACTTCCAAGTTAGTAGCTTACGTAGGTAAATCGAGTCCAACGACTCATTACTTAGCCTCCAATTCCTTCCGGATTCTTATGACTCCATTTCCAACCTTCTCTACTATGGGGTATCAATTCTCCCTTACTTAAAGTCGTTTGATAATGTCGTAGCATATACGGCTCACATGATAATGTCTAAGGAACTTATGAGACATTCCGAGTTTAAAAGTGTCATCACATCATCACATATATACATACGTACCTGTCCTACTAGTGAGGGCGCAATGAATAGTGTAGTGGAATTGTGCACCAGTCCGATAACCAGCTTGGACTCGTAGAAGAAGTGTTACAGTATATAGAGTAGAGTAGTGGAAAACAAAATACAGTTTAAATCATTATCAAAGTCTCAATGAAGTCATTAAGCAAACCATCACTTAGAGATCAGGGTAGGAAGTATCTGACGTATACTCTCTAAATATCACCAAGGACTATGTAAAAAGGAGTTTTGGAAATCTTGGACATATACCAGTGTGAAATATCTCAAAGAATCCTAAGCATTGGTTATCTCATAGTCTTTCTCTTTTAAAAGAAGGGTTTTGTCTAATCAGTCACTATACCATCACATAGAAGACTTGAGGAATAGAAGTTTATCTACTTTAAGAGTCTTAACATCCAGAAGTGATCAAGAGTCCTGAAGTCATATTCAGAACCTAAGAATGAAGTTGCACCAAAGTTTACATCATCCATAGTCTACATCTAAGATATGCCAAAATAAAGAAGAGAGAGTTTCACATACTTATTCCAAAACATGCCAAAAGAAAGAAAAGATAGTTTCACATACTTATTCCAAAACATGCCAAAAGAAAGAAAAGATAGTTTTACATACCTCTTACGGGTTACTCTTTATCTTGTTGCCTCATCGTCCTTTGAACCTATTCAATATGAAAGCAATATGAACATCAACAATCCTTGACTTTCCAGTCCTTAGGTTACACATGAGTATTCATAGAACTCAACCCCTCGCTTTTCTTCTCGACTAGGTCTTTAACTAGTTAACAAGTTAACGAAAATCAGGCAGCATCTCCCCTATAATGTGCCCTATATGAATCCCCAATTATGTCCTTAATACCTACATACAACCAACAAAATAACCAGAAGATCATATATATATAACATGGCAACATCACACAATATAAACTCCAAATGACTCGCTCAAAACTACGATACCAAAATAAGGTTTTTAGTTTCCATTTTGCAAAACTTTTAACCGTACAAAGCGGGGGTCGTGTGGATGCAACCAGAAGCTCCCCCACATACTTTAGAACAATTTTAGGATGCAACACACCACCAAAAGACCAGCAGCATCCCCCACACACACAACGCCTCATTTCCACTACAATTTAATTATAACGATTTCAATTTAGTTTATTTCAAACGTTGAGCATTTCCACGACTTCTTTTATACTTACATCAGTATACAAGGTATATAATACACCCCATAACAACCCCATAAAGTCAAAATTGAAAGGACAAAACTTACCTTACCTGAAATTGGCCAAAGCTCATCAAAATTGCGCCTCAGTAACCTTTTTAACGTGCTGAAAGTAGCGGACTGTTTTGTAGCTCGTCCTTGCTCCCCCAAAATGGATTTTTACATTTTCAAAAATCGATATATCATCGTAGGATACACTAAATAATTAATTCACAGAACGAAATTAGGACGTACCTATTTTTTCCTCCAACCCGTCACGTTTTTCTCTCCACTTTAGGGTTTGCTTTTCTTTTTGTTTGCTGAAGTTTTTGGAACATAACTGAAGTATGTGTTACATATACATACATATATGTGGTCTTAGGAAGTAAAATTTGTCAGCCCCTAAGGCAGACATGTGTCCAGCCACTATTGGCTACCGTGTCCATGCATTAAAGGAGGGAATGCCACATGGCAGTGGGGCCCACCTCCTCCAAGTTTCTTCTCTCTAGTCTTCATGTTTTGCCTTGCCCTCTCTTGTTCTCTCTTACAACTGGTGTCCGGGTAGATCTTTAATTCAACCATGACTATGTCCTTTTTGTCCATTTGATTTAACTTCTCTTCGTATTCCTCTGTAACGTCTCCAAAACATCATAACTCCTTTTCATCATAACTATTCATAGGTTCCAAAACTACTCTTATACTATTGGTATGAGGTAAACACAATCTTTTCATCTCCCGGCCCATCTTGATTTATATATTGACTTCATACTAGAAGTTGTTCGTCCTAACGCTATTTTGTCCTACATCTTTCTTTTCTTCCTTTACGTACTCCTTGCTCTCCTAATTTTCTACTGTAGGAGATTTTCTATTCTCCTTGCTAATTGTACATCCGAATATCAGCGACCAATGATGTTGTTGCCATATCTTAATCTTTACTCAAAAATTGCCCTACTACCCTTTTTGCGGCCCTTAGTTTGCTTAGTCCTACTCTCTTATCGTATTCACCCCTTTTTGTAGGCACATATAATTCTTCGCATGGTCTAAGCTACCGTGGCTTCTATCTATTTATTGTTGAACTTGAGCTCTTGTTAACTCGTGCTAGTATGGGATCTCGCTTGAAATTTAAGCAGTCCTGTCTACATGTGACAGTGTCAGTTGACTTCCTCTCTATACTTCTTCTTTATCTCTTTCTCCTTGCTGGAAGGCTGTTTATGAGCGGAAGGGAAGTAGAGGTAGAAGGTCCGAAGGAGAGAGGAGATCTCTGCTCTTATCGTTAATTAGGTATGCCTCCAGATCTGAATGTATACCCTAGGCCAAGGGGTGCGATCCCCCGAGCAGCTCTTCATACTATGGGGTTATATAATCTCCTTGACCTTTCGATTGAGGGTATTCAGCAGTGGGCCTACCTTAAGGTAGGAGGTGATTGAAAAAGGGGAAGCCGGTCCCCTTACATAGCCATAATAGTCCGTTTTTTCGAAGTAGCTGAACAATGGAATCGGCTAGTATAGAATCAGCTGCACATTAATCTTCCTCTATTCTATCAATTTCATTCTTTTTTATGTCCACATGTTTGCTCTTATACACTTCCCCCCTTTAGGGTGTATCCATGTTATTTTCTGTTTATTTTCAACTATTCATACACATATGATTATGTTCCAACACATTTGATACTGCACCATGTCTACACCTTCTGTTAACTCATCTATACTTTAGGTTACCCCTATAAGAAACCTTAATATAACTATGGGGTGCTCAGAATTTTCAATAACTAGTACCCAATCTAGTCCAAGTACTGGTACTTGAGTCATATAACTAATGTAGTAGTTTAGCTAAAGCCACATTTCATTCATCCCAATCAGTACGTCACTAGAGCTTATAATCGTATTCGATTTTCCATTCGGGGCACTTATACTCTGATGACACATGTCTCTCATTTTGTTTATCACATTTTTTTTCTAATGGATACCACTTGGTCTTATGATAATTACACAATATCTTAGTTGTTTTGCAATTTCTATTCCCTGTCTTCGAGGGATCCCACTATTTTCCAAAGTGGCAGTACATATACAAAATACCCTTCTCTACTTCATGAGATTTCATCTTTATCGTTACCGTGGATACGATCTCTCAAGATATGTTACAACCGTATATCTCATTATCTTTCTATTTCCAAAAACAAATCGATAGAGTTTTCTCTATATTTCTTACTATCCCAAACCTGGACTCAGGAAATACCAACAATGCCTTACAGGGCCAATATATATTTATTAATATCACAGCCATACAGGGCTTTCAATATCAATAACCGTATGAAAATAATGGTCTTACCTCATGTGTCCAACTCAAACCGCATTTGTTACACTTTCTTGTCTACTTTCCATTCAATTCTCAATTTTACATTTCAAGATCACTACCTTACTCAACATATCTCTTTCATACCTTTGCTTACCTGCGTGTTTTGTCACTCCCAACATTGTCAATTACTTTTTTCTATTAATGCCTCCCTTCTGTTCATATCCAATGTTAGTTTAAGGGGTTTTTCCTATGACTTGGATGTATCGCACGATCTTAGATGTAAAAGAAAGGTCAAATCCTAAATGTCCTGTAGCCTTCTGTTTAAAGATGTGGTGCACAACACACAGATAAACAGGACTCTATTAGATACGATTTGTAGCCATTCTGAGGAACAAACCGCTCTGATACCACTTTTGTAACGACCCAACCCCGTAGATCGTGATGGGTGCCCAAACTAGGCACTCACGTAAATCCCTGCTATCTGTAAGTAAATATGTCCCCTGTTTAAGTTATAGCACATAAACAGGCAAGATAATATATAAGCCGGCAAGCCTTATCATAGGCACCACTATACATACATGCATATACAACCCATACACAACCTACATATATGTCCACAGACCTCTAAGAGTAAGAACAGTAACATAAGGAAGGATAGGGCCCCCGCTATACCCGTGAACAAATAAATATATACATCAAGGTTTAATACCAAAACTAGGCTCTGGCACAATGGAGCTCTTCTGAACTGCTAAGTGGAACTCCTACGTTAATGGATCTCCAAAGTGCATATTTATAACTGCGAGCTTGAACATAGCCCCCATAGAAAGGGGGTTAGTATGATATATATACTTAGTATGTAAAGCATAGACATCATAAGAAAATTACAGTTGGCGTAGGGATGCAGGGATAAGTATGACATCTAATCATTTACTGTATGCCATTGTAATCTTTGCAATAACGTGATGGGTACTCAACTTAGTCCAAGATTTACCTTAGCTTTGTCACGCTAGTTTTCATGTTTTGCCTTATCATTCTTCCCCTCATCCTATAATTAGTATCGGGAGAGACCCTTGGTCCAATCATGACCGCACCTTACCTTGCCTATGGTACTTATTTCATCCCGACAATTTGGCGTACCTATCTTTATAGCTTTTGGTGGGGTATCCAAAATATCATAATTTCCTTGTCATTATTGAACCCGTATTCCTTTTAACATGTACTTACTCACTTAACCTAAGGGTTATGTATACATATCCGTAGGTTGCACAACTATTCAAATATAACTTGTAGAAGGAAGACGTAGTCCTTGCGTCTTCTGGTTCATTCTACTGTACACATCTCACTTATGTTGGAACTTGCTTGTGTGCCATCTTATTATACATCTTTCTTTTCCCCTATTCACTCTTTGCTCTTTTCATCCCCTATCATAGGAGGTTTCATGTTCCTTTTTCCTTGGTTACAGATCTATCGCACACCCTTTGCGACCAACTCTATTGACAACATCATGGCTTTTGACCTAGCATGCTTTCATTATCCTTCATAGTGTCTCTTGAATTATTTGGTATCCTTTTATTACTATACCCTTTTCTTTACAAACGCATTCACCTTCTAGAGTTATGTTATTCCAGGTCTTGTTAAAACTTTTCAATGCTATCTTACATACCGTTCTAACTACTATTCAGTTACTAGTGGCTTCCCGACCTTTCTAACTTGGTTTAGCAAGGGTTCTTGTTGAAGTTTAAGCATACATCTCAGCTATGTTTCCATATCAATTGCCTCTATCTTACCCTTGCAGCTTTCTCACTTGATTCCCCCCATTAGAGGGTACTTATACCTTTATCCATGTATACCTTGCTCTATGTTTCTATGTCCAATCTGAATTTCGTCCAATCTCCTTCCCTAATCTACTTGATACTGCATCATATCCCCGTCTTACTGTATATTGTATACCCTGATTGTTTGCGTATGGAACCTTGGTTAAATTACGAAGCGATAAGAACCTTTCCATCCATAGTGTGACACCCCATCCATTAATCCGTACTTGAGTAAGGGACCCATGGAACAACTCATCCAAGGCAACCTTCTACTTTTCTCTATAGAAAGTTAACTGGCATTTGTAGTCGTTCCAATTCTAATTAGGCAGTATTAGTATTCCAACGATAATTGTTCAGGGTTTTCTTGAAATAGTAGCTTTATTCCAAACTATATCCTTCGTTCTTGGGGTGAATGGAAGATGCGTCATTTATTCCTTAAGTTTGTCATCTTTGTCTCTTAAGAGTTCCGTTATTTTTTGGGCGATGTTGTGTATGAGCATTACTCCTTTATACCTTATAGCCCTTACCCTTACTGTGTACCAAGGATAGGATTTTAACTTAGTCAACATATACCAAGTATGCCTTACTAGTGGTCCTACTTTATCCCTATATAATTGTATCACACCATTCAATTCATACTTACATATCTCCCTTTTTGTTCGTACTCATATTCAGTTCCTGAGATCTCTTTGAGGTGCTCCTGTTCGAAGCTCTTTCACCAATTAGTCGATGGAGGACTATAAACTGTTATCGTAACCCATTTTTCAACCATTGTTGGAAGAAACTAGATTTTCTTAAACATCACAGTACTTCTTTTAATACTTGACCTACCTGGTCTCCTTCTGAGTTTATCCTTAAGTTATGAACAACTTATCTAATTTACAATAAGGAGTAGGGGGCTTGGTACTTTCAAAAAGAGTGAAGCTCAATCAAATGACATCTTATCCTTCCACCTGGGTTTTTTTTCCTACAGCACAACTACGGCAAGCGATACCGTAATCTGAACTGTATTGCTTAGACAAACTTTTATTTCCTCGAAATAAACTTTCCCAAGTAAAAAGGCTATCCGTTATTGACAACATGAAGAGTACCTCTTACAGCTTTAATTTGGCATAATATGGGTACTCGGTATCAATTTCCAAGACATATTATAAAGCTATGTTTTATTCCCTTTTTCTTGTTCTGATAAAAGTTCGGCAGAGTTTCCTTTATATTTCTTACTTATCCCAAACCTGCACGCAGAAAATACCAACAATGCCTCATAAGGCCAATACATATATATTTGTATCATATCACAGCCGCACAGGGCTTTCAATATCATCTCATATTACAGCCACATAGGGCTTTCAATGTCAATAATAATACAAAAATACTGGACTTACCTCGTATATCCAACTTCAAACTGCATATCTTGCATTTTCTCATCTACTTTTCCCTTCATTTTTTGACTTTACATTTCAATCACATGTCAATCCCTTTCCCAATAGATATCTTTTGTGCCTTTATTTTACTTAGTTGCGTGCTTCGTAAATTCCCATGTTGTCAATTACTTCCTTCTGTTGGTGTCATCCTTTTGTTAAGATCCAAGGTTAGTATAAGGAATTTTCCTATGACTCGGATCAAGACTCTACTAGACACAGTCTGCAGACATTCTAAGGAAGAACTGCTCTGATACCACTTCTATCACAACCCAACCCCATAGGCCATGACTGGGGTTTGACCTGGACCTATATTTACATATTTATCAGTTGTGGTCAAGTCAAATTATGGACACGTAATGCATAAAATACAAGTGTAGTCAAACCAGACTACAAACAACATAACGCTATGCATCAGAGCCCTATTGGCGATAACATTTTTATAAACCTATAGCCTCTTTCATTTGTATCACCTCATGAAAGGGCACACAAGCCGACAAGGCCGCCATAACATAATAACATATACCATACATCATGTAGACCCAGCTGAATCAATCTGACATACATAACCCATATATACATATTTGCAGACCTCTAATAATAGTAATGACAGCATATAGCAGGACAGTGCCCCTATCGTACCCCTGAATAACAAAACCATACTATACATCAGTGGCCAGTGCTAAAAACTAGGCTTCGATACAATGGAGCCTTCTCCAGCTGAGCTAACATAATCCCTAACTGATGGACTTCCAGAACCAGTACCTGTACCTACGGGCATGAAATGCAGCCCCTCAAAGAAAGGAGGTCAGTACGATATATGTACTGAGTATGTAAAACATAACATAATACAACTGGAAGCATATCTGAGATGATAAAGGAACAGGGGATGAAATGTCAAATCAGAAATCAGTACCTGTACTCTGTGAATTACAAAAGCTTGCATGTTCAAATTATACCATATAGCCGGCCCTACCAGGGATCCGGTGAATACATCTGTAAAACCATCATAGGCCCCGTGCCATCACCACCTTATTACAATACATCATCACATATATACATACGTACCCGGCCCTCTAGTGAGGGGTGGTGGACAGTGTAGTGAATTGCACAATTCTGATAACCGACCCGGTACTCGGCAAAGAAGTGTTATAGTATACACAAAAAGAGTAGTGAGTAACTATATGCAATTTAAATCATATCAGAGACTCGACAGAATAAGAAAGTTAAGCTTTTGCCTGAGGACCCGAGTAGTGGTGTAGTAATTTTGAGTGTCCTCTAAATGCCATTATGGGCTGCCTCAATTGAAATCTTGGGGACCCTAGACATGTATTAACATAGGTCCAAATCATTTATGGAATCAAAACATTTGGTATCATATAGTCTTTAAGACTTGGAGCCTGTACATTCATTATCTCCTTAATACGTGGAAGTTTCCAGGGAACTAGTTCAACTATTACAAGAGTTCGATATTCAAAAGTAAATAGGATATGTTTAAGAATGGAGTTACCCCAAAGCTCATATCATGTTTAACTTACAACTAAGATAAGCCAGAAAAGAAAGAGAATAAGCTCTATATAGTCTGTACTTTCCTTTATGTGGTTATCACATACATATTTCATACCCGACCCATCATGGGGTTCGGTGAACAACTATGGCATCAGAATTTCATTTTCATACCAAGTAAATATCAAGATAAAGGAGATATAGTTTTCCACATACTACTTTTTGACACGTAGAAGCCTAAATAGGCAATACTAAATCCTTACAGTAGTTCCAATCCTAAGTAGAGGATAGGGATTATGAGGCGTACTTGGAGTTCTGGGAATGGAATTATCCCCTCATTTCACGTACATTTCACTTAAAGCTAAGACATGCCAAAAGGAATGAAAAATAACTTTACATACTTATTCCAAAACATGCCAAGAGGAAGCTTCACATACCTCGTACGGTTTACTATTTGTCTTGTTCGCCTCATCGTCCTTTGAACCTATTCAACATGGAAGTAATACAAATATAAAACACTCTTGACTTTCCAGCACCTTAAATTTTACCTTAGTATTCATGGAACCTATTTCCTTGTTCGTCTCCTCGACTAGGTCTTTAACTAGTTAAGGCGTTTAAAAAAAATTGGGCAGCACCTCCCTTATAACATGCCCTATACAAATTTCCAATAAGATCCCTAAACACTACTTCCAACCAACAACAACAACCTGCAGCATATGTTTAAGAAATTCACACCAACAATATACAACATAAACTCCGAACGACTCGCTTAAGATTACGATATCAAAATAGGGTGTCTAGCATTTATTTTTTAACACCTTTAATCGTATGAAGTGGGGGAGGGAGTCATGTGGCTGCAACCAGCAGATTCACCACCTATTTTAGAAGACATTTAGGCCCTTCAACACACACCACACAACTAGCAGCTGCCTCCAAACACACAACGCCTCCCTTCGACTACAATTTATCTACGACGACTTCAATTTAGATTGTTTCTTTCTCTGAGCATCTCCACGACTTTTTTATACTTCAAGCAGTATAAAAGGTACATAATACACTCCATAACAACCCCATAAATTCCAAATTTATAGGAGAAACCTTACCTTACCCGAAATTGGCTAAAACTAGCCAAAATCGTGCCTCGAAAACCTCTTTAGCGTGCTGAAAGTTGCAGACTATTTTTGGCTCATTCTTGCTGCCCCAAAATGGATTTTTATTTTATTAAACACCACTACACTTCAAGAGGATACCATAAATAATTAATTTACGGAGCGAAATTGGAACGTACCTATTTTTCTCTCCTAGCCGTCCTCTTTTTCTCTCTAGACTTAGGGTTTTGTTTTCTTAATTTGTGCTGAAGTTTAAAGACCAAAGCTGAAGTATATCTTATATATACATACATGTGGGTGGTTCTAGGAGGTCACACGTGTCCAGAGCCTATTGGGCCACTGTGTCCATGCAATCAAGGTGGGGCTGCCACATAGAAGTGGGGCCCACATCCCCCAAGCAGGTGGGTCACCTACTTGACACCAAGCAAGTGGGTCACCTACTTGACACCAAGCAGGTGGGTCACCTTCTTGCTTGAGGTGATTCCACATGTCACTCTTCCATTAGCTGCCACGTGTCTTTTATTTTTCTCTACCTCGTGGGTTCGTAATCTTATCTTATTTTAAGAGGCTATGAAATCCATGCTATGAAAACTTGGTACATACTCCAATAGATTAAGTACGTAATACTTCTAAGTTAGTAGCTTACGTAGGTAAATAAAGTCCTACGACTCATTACTTGGCCTCCAATTCCTTCCGGTTTCTTATGTCTCTATTTCCAACCTTCTCTACTATGGGGTATCACATTCTCCCCTCCTTAGAGTCGTTTGATAGTGTCTGACAGTAGGGGTCTCATGGACACTTTCAAGAAGACTAGGAACATATTTCAAGGTTCAAAAGTGAGGGGTGTAACATGTTCGGTGACTTGGTGTAACAACTACATCACTCTGCTATTATAAGCATCTATACTATTAGTGCTATCTCATATAATAATGCTGAAGAATGTACGGCCCAATCCATTTGTCATATAGTAATACTAAGGAATGTTTAGCCCAATCCAGATATCATATAATAATACCAAGGAACGTTTGACCCTATCCACATATTATATAGTAATGCCGAGGAACGTTCGGTCAGAACCACATCATCATATTATATCATTACATACATATACCATACCCGGCCCTTTATGGGATTCGGTGTCATCACATTATCATATACCGTACCCACCCATTTTTGGGACTCGGTATCATCATATTATCATATACTGTACCTGGCCCTTTATGGGACTCGGTGTAATTATATCATCATATACCATACCCGGCCATTTATGGGACTCAGTGTCATAATTATCATATACCGTACCCGGCCCTTTATGAGACTCGGTGTCTAATGTATTACAATATACACAAATCAAGTAGTGATTAAACATATACAATCTAAATCATTATCAGAGACTCGACAATGTAAGAAGATTAAGCTATCATCCGAGGACCAGAATAGTAGTTTAGCCATCTCGAGTTCCTTTTAAATGTAATTAAGGCCTTTATCATTTAGGATCTCGGGGACCCTAGAAATGTACTAAAGTAATACTAACAGTTCATAGAATTAGGGATATCCGTCGTCACATAGTCCTTAGGACTAGGAGCTTATGCATCCAGTACTTCTCAACGTATGGAGTTCAAGGAAAGTACTTCAACTTACTACAAGAGTTTGACATTCAGAAGTGAATAAGAGATACGGATTACATTTAGGACTTAAAAGTGGAGTTACCCCAAAGCTTGTATCACATTTTACTTACAATTAGGACATGCCAAAGGAAGAGAAAGAATAAGATTTACCTAGTCTCTACCTTTCCTCAAGAAGTCATTATTACATATATCGTACCCGGCTCGTCATGGGCTCGGTATCATAACTATATTATTGCATTACCTTACCATCATAGAACCACACTTATGTCAAATACATATCGAGAGGAAAGAAGGGTAGCTCTACGTACTTATGCCAAAACATGCGAAGAGAAAGGAGATAATTTCACATACTTACTACTCTCCATCATATAGAAGCGTTGAGAGGCAATAACTCAACTAGTATAGGAATTCTACCATCGAGAAGTGAATAAGACTTATGAGTCATACTTGGGGTTATATGAATGGAATTATCCCCCACATTTCGTATATCAATCACTTAAGGCTAATACATGCCAAAAGAAAGCTTCACATACTTATGCCAAAGATATGCCTAGAGAAAGCTTCACATACCTTTTTCAGGATTAATTGAAATCCGGCTTGCCTTGATACCTCCTTGAACTATTTGAATTGAAAGTAATACTAAGATTAATATCCTTTCACTTTCCAATATCCCACTCTACAACCAAGTACTAAAAGGAGTCATTTCCTTATCCATTACCCTCGACTAGTTTGTTACTAGTTCCGATGCTACCGAAAATTGGGCATTTCCCCTATAACTTCAACATCCCTGAGGTTTCAAGTAAGCCAAAGTATAAAAAACCATACCAACACAAAAACTAGAAGAATATATACAAGTAAACCACCTTAACATTACACAATACAACTCCAAACAACTAGCTCAAAATTATGATATGAAAATAGAGTTTTTAACCTTTATTTCATAAAACCTTTAACTATACGAAATGGAGGTTCGTGTGGATACAACCATAAGTACCCATCCCACCAGCTACAACTGCAGAACCATAATCACAACCAGCTACAACTGCAGCACCATAATCACAACACACTACTCGACTTTGATTTAACGCTAGCAACTTCAATTTAGTTTATTTCTAACGTCAAGAATCCTTATGCATTTTTTCCACTTACAGCCTCATTTAAGACATATAATATACCCCATAAGAACATCACAAACTTCAATTTAAAAGTGAAAGACTTACCTTGTCTGAAACTCGCCAAAACTTGCCTTGGAAGCTCTTTTGGCGTGATTGAAACTTCGTGGCTGTTTGTTTTCCGTTTGGGGCTGATCCAAACCATAAATTTATATTAATAAAACTTTAATACCTTCAGTGTATACCCCATATAATTAATTCATGGAACGGAATCGGAGAACTTACCTTTTTCTCCTCCCAAAACCATAGTTCTTTCTTCTCTCTAGCTTAAGTTCCTCTTCTCTTCTTTTTGTTTTTCTAGACTATTCTTGGATGAAGATGAGACTAATTGGATAAAGATGAACATAAAGTCATAAATTATATATATATAGTCTACTTTAGGAGGTGATACATGTCAAATCCCAGGTGGTGACACGTGTCAAGCCCTCATAGGGCCAACGCACCACCTCTTGTACTTAGGGACTGGCACGTGGAAGGTGGAGGCCCACCCCCTTACTGCATCTTCTTCCACGTGGTACCTCTACCTGCTTCCATCTGGCACTCTCCCATGATGCCATGTGTCGCTCTTTTCTTCTCTTCATGGGTTCGTAATTTTGTCTTGCTTTACGAACCTATGTAATCCTTGCTACGTAAGCTTGTATGTACTCAAATATTTTAAGTATGTAAGATTTCCAAGTTGGTAACTTACGTAAATAAGTCGTATCCTATGACTCATTATTTGGTCTCCAACTTCTTCCAGATTCTTATAACTCTATTTCCAATCTTCTCTACTATGGGGTATCGCATTCTCCTTACCTTAGAGTTTTTTGATAGCGTTATAGATTATCCGTCTCACATGGAAAATATTAACAAGCTTAAGAGTTCTTAAGAAGTCTTAAGAAGCTTTAAGAAACTTTAGGAAACCTTAAGAAACTTAAGAGGCTTACGATCCTTCCTTAAATCTTAAGAGCCTTTCAAGATACTTAAGAACGCTTTCCAAGGTACAAAAGTACGGGGTGTAATAATATATATATATATGAAGTATATAATGATAAAAAGTCGTATATGATGAAGATTAAGCATATGATAACGCCATATATCAGATGTTATTCACCGAGTCTCAAGTTGGATATATATATGATGATATAATGAAATTATGGATTGAATCATATGTTTCACGACATTTTTTTATATTATGGATCAGGCTGAATGTTCCTTGGTATATTTTACTATGTGATAATGGCACCGACTCCCTCACTAGAGGGCCGGTTATGACATGTATATATATGATGATAGTATGCTATAGATGTACACTACTCCCTTCACCGAGTCCCTTACTAAAGAACCAAATACTTTACGTAGGCATGCATATGAAAATATAGGGATATATTTGTGAGCCTGAGCCCCATAGTGGACCGAATATAATATGATAACATATACGATAAAATTATGCTGTGTATGATGATATGATATCGCATATGATGACATAATGAAATCATGTACATGATCAAAAGGGATGATGACATGATGATATGATGATATGGTAATTTAATGAAATAATTATGACACTGAGTTCCTTATCAGGCTGGGCACAGTGTATGATGATGTATATGATTATGTGTCCTAAGGTGTAGGTACAATAATTTGTTAATTGTTATGTTTGTCCCCTACATCCCTGTTTCACCTATATCTCAATTATGGTGTGTTATGCTTTACATACTCAGTACATATATTTTACTAACCCCTCTTTCTTCGGGGGGCTGTATTTTATGCCAGCAGGTACAGGTACTTACTTTGGAGATCCGCTATCTTAGGGTTTTCACTCAGCAATTTGGAAGTGATCCATTGTGCCGGAGCGTAGATTTTAGTATTGACCCTTGATGTATATGTTTGCTTATTAATGGGTATGGAGGGGGCCCTATCCCCCGCCATATGTTACCATTGATATTCTTAGAGGTCTGTAGACATATGTACGTGGGTTATTTACAAGTTTGTTTCAGTTGTGCCTATACAACATATTGCAAATGTTCTTATGTTAAGACAGCCTTATCTGCTTGTATGCCCTTTCATGACATGATGTAAATGAAAGAGGCTATATGTAGGCATATATGTTATCACTCATGGGAGTTCTAGTGTATAGTCCTTATATTTGATAGTTAGGTAGACGAATGTCTAGGTCGGACCCCAATCATGGCCTGTGGGGTTGGGTCGTGATAAGAGTTATTCTAATATTTCCTCTAACTAATGATTCATTTTATATCCTCTAGATCATGCCTCCAAGTAGAGTCCCTCTACCTACATCAAGGGTTGATGATGAGGACCAAGGTTCTTTTAATCTCGAAGCTCCACATTGAGGAAGGATTGACAAATATGGAATTCGGAAACATCATAACTTTGTTGGCCTAAGCCTTAGCCAACCAAACAAACCAAGGCATTTTTCCTCCTCCTCCTTAAGTGCTTACTTCAGCTTCTAGGATTCAGGATTTTAAGAGAATGAACCCACCTGAGTTTCATGGTTCCAAGGTATATGAGGAAACTATGAAGTTCATTGAGGAAGTTTATCAAATTGTGGTTATCATGGGAGTGCCTCCAAATGAGAAGGATGAGCTAGTGGCTTATCAACTCAAGGTGTGGCACAGGTTTGGGATGAACAATGAGCTATTAAGATGGGTGAAGACATAGGACCCATAGAATGGGAAGAGTTCAAGGGTGCCTTCCTATATGGTTTCTTTTGGAGCTAAGAGAGGCAAAGATTCAAGAGTTCATCAATATTCACAAGGGAGCATGAGTAAAAGGGAATATGCCCTCAAATTCACTAAAATTATCTAAGTATTTTAATGGTCTCCAACCCAAGGTCAAGGATAAGCAATTTTATTTCTGGCGTTGTGGTGTCCAAGGAATGAAAGATGACTATGTTGGTCAAAGAAATAGACAACTATCAACTCATGACATATGAGGAACAAATTGAGGATGAGAAGTTAAAGGAGAGGTCAAAAGGGCTCAAGAAGGCTAGATAGAAAGGTCAACGGTCCGCTTATGGTAATAGTGGAAAGGGCTAAGGTGGGCAATGATTTGTAGGGCAAGGTTCCACCAATAATCCTCCTTCCAGGTTCAATAAGGATAGGGTTCCTAATCTGATGGTTCCAAAGAAGAAAGTTGGTAGTCAAGTTTTCCCCACTTGCAAGAAGTGTGGGAGGACTCACAAAAGGGAATGCTTAGCCGGTTCTAATGCGTGCTTCAAATGTGTAAACTGGGTCACCAAGATATAGAGTGTAGAGGTGGTGGTTTTAGGCATCAAGAAAAAATTTCTCATGGTCAATAAGCTTAAGGAAGTGGATAACGCACCAACCATTTTTATGCATTGCATGAAAGATAAGAGGTTGAGGAAGCACCTAATGTTGTTATCGGTATGTTAAAAGTCTTTGCTTTTGATGTGTATGCATTATTAGATTTGGGTGCCAATTTGTCATTCGTTACTCCATTCCTTTCTAATAGTTTTGATGTGTCACCAGAAATATTATTAGAGCCTTATTTGGTGTCTAGCCCCGTTGATGAGTTGGTTGTTGCTAGAAAGGTCTGTAAGGGTTGTCGCATGTCTATCTTACATAAAGTTGTTCCTTGTGATCTTATTGAGCTTGAAATGGTAGATTTTTGATATTATTCTTGGGTTGGATTGATTTAATGCATCTTATGCTTCTATAGATTGTAGAACTCATAAAGTCAAGTTTTATTTCTCAAATGAATCAATTCTTGAATGGAAGGGTCATGATTTAATAGTAAATGGCAAATTCATTTCTTGTCTAAAAGCCCAAAAGTTGATCTCTAAGGGTTGCATCTATCACATTGTGAGGGTTAGAGATGTCGACTCCAAAAGTCCTTCTCTTGAGTCGATTCCCGTGGTCAATGTGTTTCCCGATGTTTTTTACGATGAACTCCCCAGTGTCTCCCCCTATAGGGAAATTGATTTTGGTATCGATCTTCTCCTTGATACCTAATCTATCTTTACTCCTCCTTACCAAATATGTTACACCCCACACCCTTGAGCTCGGAATATCTCTTAAGCTTCTTAGAAGTTATCATATGAGCTGAATAATCTGCGACACTATCAAACAACTCTAAGTAAGGGAGAATATGATACCCCATAATAGGGGAGATTAGAAATTGGGTCGTGAGAAGTCGGAAGAAGTTGGAGGCCAAGTAATGAGTCGCAGGACTCAACTTACCTATGTAGCTTAGAAGTCTAACATAATTAAGCTACTTAAGTACATACCAAGCTTGCGTAGGAGGGATTACATAGATTCTTAAGGTAAGACGAGATTACAAACCCACGAGGGAGAGAAGAGGTGACACATGGTAGCAAGGAAAGAGTGCCACGTGATAGAAGGAGGAGGTTCCACGTTGAAGTAGCTGAATCAAGGAGGTGACCCACCTGCTTGCTTAGGGGGTGGACCCCACTACCATATGGTAGCTTAGGGGTGGTTGCATGATTGAGGTGGCCTAATGAGGGCTTAACACATGTCACCCTTAGGGTATGACACGTGTCATCTCCTAAGGCAACATATATATGTATGTTATATGACTCTTAGAGTCATTCTTTATCCAAACCAAGGAACAAAAAAAAGAAAAGAGAACTTAGAGACTAGAGAGAGAGACTTACGGGTTTGAGGGGCTACTAAGGTAAAGCCCCGATTTCGTTTTGTGAATTAGTTATTTAAGGTATCCTATGGTGATATAGTGGTGTTTGATAACGTAAAATTTCATTTTGGGGTAGCAAGGAAGTGATATAAATAGTCCGCTAAATTTTAGCATGTTAAGAGAACTTTCGAGATAAGTTTTAGCAAGGTATGGATTGGTTCTCTTCTACCACATTTTGGGTAAGGATTTGGAAATTTTATGAGGGTTTTAATAATTTAAATTTAAGGTTTGGAGCAGCACCAAGTGGACAACAAACAACTACGATGTTTCAGTCGTGCTAGAAGAACTTCCGAGGCAAATTTTGGCAAGCTTTGGCTAATTTCGGGTAAGGTAATGGTTTTCCTTTAAATAT
Source organism: Solanum dulcamara (assembly GCF_947179165.1). Taxonomy (NCBI): domain Eukaryota; kingdom Viridiplantae; phylum Streptophyta; class Magnoliopsida; order Solanales; family Solanaceae; genus Solanum; species Solanum dulcamara. Next base: position 29,795,531 of record NC_077237.1, on the reverse strand, counting down.
GGAGTTTATGGAGTGTATATGGAGTGTATTACACGTCTTATATGTGTCTGGAAGTATAAAAATAGCACAAGGATGCTTGACCTTAGAAACAAACTAAACTAAGGTCGTCATAGTTAAATCGAAGTCGGGTAGGGTGACGTGGTTGTTGTGCTGCACTTGCAGGTGCTTTTATTGTGTGTTTCAGGGATGGAAAATGGTCTAAATAAGGCATGGGTGCTTCTGGTTTCAGCCACATGACCTTTCTTCTATTCGGTTAAAGGTTTTACAAAATAGCGACTAAAAACCCTATTTTGATATCATAGTTTTAAGCCAGTTGTTGGAAGCTTGTATTGCGTAATGTTGTCATATTTTAATTGTATATGAGCTGATGATTAATTTTGTTGGTTGGCTTCTAAGGTTTGGGAGTTAAATTGAAAGTTCGTATTGGGCAAGTTATAGAGGAGATATTTTCCGATTTCCGTTAACTCTTTAACTAACTAATAGACTAGTCGAGAAGTGTGAACAAGGAAGTAATTCCTATGGATAATGGGTGGTAGGTTTAGGGGCTGGAAATTCGAAAGTCACTAACCTCAGTATTACTTTCATGTTAAATAGGTTAAAGAAATAACGAAGTGAGCTGGGATGCGATTAACCCATAAAAGGTATGTAGAACTATTCTTCTTTTCTTTTGGCATGTCCTAGGTATAAGTTATGAATGGTTTGTATATGAAATGTGGGGATATTCACTTTGTGATGTTAAAACTCCTGTAATAGTTGAGTTATTTCCTTTTAAGACTCCTAGATCATGAACAATAGTATATGTAAAGCCTGTCTCTTCTTCTTTTAGGAATGTCATAAGTATAAATTAAATAGTTTATGATATGAGGTGGAGGTAGTTCCAGTTATAGGTTTCAAGTACGACTCATGACTTTTATTCACTACTTGATGTTAGTGTTCTTAAAGTAGTTCAACTACTACCCTTGAGTCTTCTATCTGATGAATTATAATGGAATGCATCAGCTCCTATTCCTAAGGTCTCTACGATGACAAGAATCTCTAATTCTATAAGCTGTTTAACCTTGTCTCGATACATGCCTACGATTCCTGAAACTCTAGTTAATATGATCTCTAATAATATTTAGAAGGTACTTAAGATGATTACTACTCTGGTCTTCAAGTGATGGTTCACTTGACTATTTTATTGAGTCTCACATGATGACTTAGTTGCATATGGTTTTGTTATGACCCAACCCCGTAGGCTGCGACTGGGATCCAACCTGGACCCCCGTGTACCTATCTGTCGACTATAGTCAAATTAGACTATGTATAACGGGATACTACTCACAAAAACCTCAATGGGTTAAATCTTTTTCATGTTCATATAGCCTCCTAGATATCAGAACCAAACACATGAACCTAATGGGTGATAAAATATCCATACACGTGTAGCCTCTTTCATTTGCATCATGTCATGAAAGAGAAAGACAGCCGACAAGGTTGCTACAACATAGTAGCTTTTACAACATATCGCATAGGCATAATCGAAATAAACTCCTAAACAACCCACACACATATGTCTACAGACCTCTAAGAATAGGAACGACAATATATGGTGGGACAGGGCCCCCGCCGTACCCCTTCATAAACAAATATATACATCGCAGGACCAGTACCCAAAACCCAGGCTCCGAAATAATGGAGAACTTCCAACATAGCTGATGGAAATCCTAAGCTGGCGGATCTCCGAAATGAACATCTGTACCTGCGGGTATGAAACGCATCCCCCCAAAGAAAGGGGGTCAGTACGATACATGTACTGAGTATATAAGCATACGTAACTGAGATAATAACTGAAACAGGGATGCAGGAAACCATGTATAGCATTTAATAGGGTACTATACCTGCATCTCATAAAATGAAGTCATGTATATAATTATCACGTACCATATACGAACCACTCGGGGACTCGGTGCTATAAACACATCATCTATCATGATAGGCGTATGCATATTATTAGTACTATGGGACGTACACCCTGATCCATGTATACAACAAGCACATGCCGAGGAACGACGGCCCAATCCATATGTCAAATGATAATGCCGAGGTACGACGGCCCGATCTATATATTACATAATGATGTTGAGGTACGATAGCCCGATCCGTATAATGCATAATAATGCCGAGGTACAACGGCCTGATCTATATAATGCATAACCTATTGTAGAATGTACGACCTGATCCTTACATAGAAAAATATGCCGAGGTACGTTCGGCCTGATCCATATATATCACAATGCATATACGTGCACGCAAAACTCTGTAACATATTAAACATCCCTTAGATATCATCATAAAGCATGTTCAAGATCCCCTAGGTATAGCAACTTACACATCCCAACCCTATTCAACCTATAGGAGGCTCAAGGGTCGTAGTTCAACTACTTCAAGGCCTTTATCATTCAAAAGTGGGTACAAGTCATGAGTTACATCCAGAATCTATAAATGGGGCTATATCCAAATCCATGTCCTATAGCACCTTTAGTCTAGTATTTCTAGAAGCAGGAGAAGACAAGATTTACATGCACCACTTCCTATCACATGGAAGACTTGAAAGCTTTACATGCATCACTTCCAAGCATCCTACACATATCACTTGTAACTTAAATCTAAGACATGTCTAAAAGAAAGAAAAGATAGGCTTTACATACTTATACCAAAACATGCCAAAAGAAGGAATCACTTTACAAACTTATGCCAAAAACATGACAAAATAATGAATAGCTTTACATACTTATGCTAAAAACATGCCAAAAGAAAGCTTCACATACCTCGTATGGACTTCTCTTAATCACGTTCACGTCGTCGTCCTCTGAACCTATTTAATATGGAAGAAATGTGAGTATCAACAAACATAAATTTCCAGTGCCCTCAGTTGCACCTTAGCATTCATGGAACCTATTTCCTTATTCGTCTCCTCGACTAGTCCTTTAATTAGGTAAGGCGTTAACGAAAATTGGGCAGCACTTCTCCTATAAAGTGCCCAATCCGAATTTCCAATTAAATCCCTAATCCCTACAGCCAACCAACAACAACACCCTGCAACATATACATATAAAATATGGCGATATCACGCAACACAAGCTCCAATCAACTTGCTGAAAATTACGACACCAAAATAGGGTTTCTAGTCTTTATTTTGCAAAGCCTTTATTTATACGAAACGAGGGGTCGTGTGGCTATTACAATAAGAAACCACACCCCTTTTAGAAACCATTTAGGCCCTTCAACAAACCCCCACACACCTGCGTCAGTACACCACAAGCACAACATTTTACTTCGACGACAATTCAACTATAGCGATTCCAATTTAGTTTATTTCGAACGTCAAGCATCGCTATGATTTTTTCACATTTACAGCTACTTAAACCACATATAATTCACTTATTAACAATACCATAAACTCCAAATAAAGAGGATAAACCTTACCTTACCCGAAACTAGCCAAAATCTAGCCTTGGAAGTTCCTTAACATGCTGAAACTTTAGCCGACTGTTTGTATCTTTTTGGTACTGCTCCAAACCATAAATTTATATTAATTACACCTTAATAGCATGTACAAACCCTTACCAAAACTAGGGAGAAGATAATCAAGCCATACCTTAACAACCGGCTTTCCAAACTTGCTGAAAATTAACTTCGGAACACCTCGACGCGGCTGAAATTAAGGGACTGTTTGCGTTACTTCTTGCTGCCCCAAATACAAAATTTCCATTATTAAACACCATTATATCACCGTAGAATACCTTAAATAATTAACTCATGGAACAAAATTGGAAGACTCACCTTCCAAGGACAAACCCGTAGCCCTCTCCCCTTGACTCTCTAGGTTTCTCTTTAAGCTTCTCTTAGTTTTCCAAGTGTAGAACTGAAAATATGGTTCCGTAGGCATTGTAATATACATATATACACCTCACATAGTTGAAGAACACCGTAGATAATTAATTCACGGAGAGAAAATTAGAAACTTACCTTAGTTTCTCTTAAACCATGGCTGCTCTCTTTTCTCTCTATGTTTTTCCTCTCTTATGCTTGCAGAAATTTTTGATGAAGAATGATTTAATAGTCATCATAAGATATATATATATGTACCTATTTAGAAGGTGCCATGTGGCAGCCCCTAGGGGTGCCACGTGGCAACCTCCTAAGGTGCCACCTCCACCCATACGGCCAATCACATGCTGCCATATGTCAGTGGGGTCCAACCCAAGATGCTGCATCACCTACTTAAGCCTAAGTAGGTGCATCACAGGGCACACATATATATATTTAGATCATATCATATCGCAGCCACACAGGGCGCCCAATATCAATAGTATGAAAATGAACTTAAGAGCCTTCCCAGAAATTTAAGAAGCCTTCCCAGAAACTTAAGAAGCTTACAAAGCATTCCAAGGTACCAAATTATGGGGTGTAACAGGTTTCTAACTACTCAACTCGTGCACACTGTAACCCATCTTCCTCCGAGTCCCTAAGAGAGCTGGGAACGCGGTCGTGCCTAGCTTTACTATTCATTCACTGAGTCCCGAGCCGGCTATATATATGTATGAAATGTCATATATGATGAAGTGAAGCATATAATGACGCCATATGTGATGATGCTCGTCACCGTGTCTTGGGCTGGATATGTATATGGTGATATGATGGAAAATATGGATTGGGGCATAGGTACATCGACATTATTTTAAAATATGGATCAGGACGTACATTCCTCAACATTGTTTTAAACTATGGATTGGGCCGTACGTTCCTCGGCATTATTTTAAATTATGGATCAGGACGAATGTTCCTTGGTATATTTTACTATGTGATAATGGCATCGAGTCCCATAGTGGGTTGGGTGTGGTACGATATGTACACCACTCTTTCATCGAGACCCTTACTAAAAGGCCAAATATGATAGATAGACATATATATGAAAACATAGTGATATACTTATAATATATGAAATGATGTTGTATGCAATGATATGATGTCGTATACAATGATATGGTAAAACCAAGTCCCACAGTGGGTCAGAAGTGATATGTGAGGATGATATACATGCCCTCTTTTCATAAGATGTAGGTATAGTGACTTGTTAACTGTCTTACTGGTTTCCTGCATCCCTATTTCAATTGTTATCTCAGTTATGTTATGCTATGCTTTATATAATCAATACACATATCGTACTGACCCTCCGTTCTCCAGGGGGCTGCATTTTATGCCCGTAGGTACAACTATTCATTTTGGAGATCCGCCAGTGTATAATTTCTTCTCAACTATGTTGGAGGTGCTCTACTATTCTGGGGCCTAACTTTTGATGCTGGTCATTTGATGTATATATTTGTTTATTTAGGGGTACGGTGGGGCCCTGTCCCGCCATTTGATACAGTTAATACTCTTAGAGGTCTGTAGACATGTGTATGTGGGTTGTTTATAAGTTTGGTTCAGTTGTGCTCATACAACGTATTGCAAATATTTTTGTGTTATGGCAGCCTTATCTGCTTGTGTGCCCGTTCATGTTATAATATAGGTGAAAGAGGCTACAGGTATATGAAAAAGTTTTTCACCCATTAGGTTTTTTGTGTATAGTATCACATCACACACATTTCAACGTGACTATAGCTAATAAATACATATACAGGGGTCCAAATCAGACCCTTGTCGCAGCCTACGGGGTTGTGTTGTGATAGAAGTAGTATCAGAGCAGTTTATCCTTGGAATATCTACAAACTGTGTCTAGTAGAGTCTTGTCTATCAGTGTGTTGTACACCACATCTATAGACATGAGGCTACAAGATATTTAGGATGTTACTTTCTTTCAGATCAAAGATGGTATGATAAAGCCAAGTCATAGGGGGTGAAATTCCTCATACTAACCTGTGATTTTAGCAGGAGGACAACATCGATAGAAGAAAGTAACTGATGATATTGGAAGTTATGAAGCACGTAGGTAAGTAAAGTCACGAAGGTAATGTCAGGTAGGGTGTTGAAATACTATTGACATATAAAGTTGAAAAGTGAAAGGAAAAGTATACAGCAAAGTACAACAGGTGAATTTCGAGTAGACATATGAGGTAAGTCCATTTTCATACTGTTAATTATGGGCACAATGTATGGCTGTGATATGATATGATGTGAATATATATGTTGGCCCTGTGAGGCATTATTGGCATTTTCTGCGTGCAGATATTGAGATAGTAAGAAATACAGAGGAAACTCTGCCCAAATTTTCCTAGAAATAAAAATAGATACAAGGTTGTAGTATGCCTTGCCCATAATAAGGATGAGATTTGACTAAGCTACGAATATGGCTGATCTCGAGAAATGAGTTAATTGTTGAATTAATGGCAATAGAAACTAGGAGGTTGATACTGGAATGGTAGAACGAAGTTGGAAAAGACTTATGATTCAAAGAAAATGATTTAGAGAAGACTGATAGATCTTGATAGAATGATATATTAAGGCACCGACTTAATTGATACATAGGGATAAACTATGATGAGTTATAGTTAAAAGAAGTAATAGTATGATTAAGACAAGAGTATAAGGAAAAAAGAATTGTGACGGATATGAAGTGTTAATAAGATAGCTTGTGAGACATTAAAGATAAGACTAACTAAGAAGGGTAAGTAACCCATAATAAGGATCGTGAAGAAGGACAAGTAGTGTTATACTATGGGACTGAATGCGAATAGGATACCATGTGAATATAACGACGATCGTTGTGAGAATAAGTAAAGCTTAGTAAGAGAGTAACTAAAAGGTATGATGTGGTCTATGTGATTGGAATATAAAGAAAGGTGTGAAATGAAAACGCAATCTATGGAACAAATAAGAAAGACTTATCAAGTTCTCTAAGGAAAGTTTCGAGTAAAGGTTATAAAATAATGGAAAGGACAGCTAGTGCAAGGAAATAAAGAATAATATGAAATTCCTTGCGCATAACCAAAATATAGACATGAGCTGGAGGAATAATAAGGAAGTTCTAACAGAGGCACCCCAGATAGACATAAGTAACTGAATACGGGGACGGAACAAAAGGAGAATGTATAGTTATAAATTTAAAGGTGTAGTACAATAACGGGGTGTTAAGGTAGACCTGTTATTGAGGCAAGCGCGATAAGCTATTGAGAAAGTGAGCATCAGGTGCCCGAAAAGGATGAAATCTCATGAGGCATAAAAAAGTATTATGTGTACGTGAATCGAGTACCAACAATTAGACTGAATCAGCACCTCACAATTATGTTAAGATGTCGTACATGGGCAACCAAAGGTATGGATAATATAAAAGAAGGCATATATATGGTGCAGTATACCAAATATGTTGGAAAACAATCATACACATTTGAGAATTTGAAATAAGGGCGTAGGGTAGCACACAAACAGATAGTGACACAGATACACCTTAAATGGGGGATGTGGCTTCAAGTGAAATCCCATACTAGCATAAGTTAACAAGATATAAAAGCTAGCAATGAATTGATAGAAGCCATAATACCAGAGATAGTGTTGAGAATTATTAGTAAGGACCTTGAATAGAGTGACATCAAAGGATGGGTGCATGCAAATGGGATGAATACGATAAGAGAATCACAATAAGAACCTAAAGATATTATAAGGGATAGCTAGGCTACACTTGACTAAAGGCTAGGATATTGGTAACAGAGTTATGGCTACTGGCATTGTGATATACAAGTAGCAAAAGAGAAAGGATAAGAAATCTCTCCTATATTAGAATAGTAGAAAACTTAAGAGTAAGTGAAGATAGCGAAACAAGTATCACAAAAGAGACTGTAAGTGCGTGTTAGTACAATGACACATGTAGAGTAGAGTAAGCTAAGAGCAGGAAAGACTATGACTAAAATGGAATGCACTTCATGCAAATTGCATAAGAATAGTTGTGCAGCCTACGAACATTGGTATACTAAGAGTAAGATCAAGTGATTACTCAATAAAAAGAAGTAGGTAATAGCAATGTGATTGTCATATTTAGAATCTATTAAAGAAAAGTGTAAGATGGTTCGAGGCAGAACTATTAAGATATAATCAGTATTAAGGAGAAAAGACATAGTAGAGCCCTGACCTCGACTGAAGGAGGTAAGACACTAGTATAGCGATGCTAAGGCATTTTTTGGACTGCTCTAAGTACCTAAACACGGTTGTGTAAGGATTATAATATGATATGTGGTAAGAGAACTGGAGAGAAGATCTGAGTAAAAGCGCAGGATAGCATGCCTAAAGGGTTACAAGTTGGATTAAGAGGAATTGTATAATAGCTTAAACAAAAATTGAGCATTAGAAGGTTGATATTCTATTACAGGAGATGGAAATCCTGACTCAAAAATGGAAAGCAGTTAATGTGGGTTATAGTACAGGCTGACCTCGCATTCTACAGAAATATGAGTTTATATGGGTTATGGTAGATAGGCTGACAGAATCAATCCATTTTCTTTCAGTTAGGAAGACATATTTAGTTGAGGAGTATGCGACGTGATATAGAGAGGAAACAGTAAGACTCCATGGAGTTCCCCCATCTATTATCTCAAAAAAGGAAGTTCAAGTTACAGCTAACCGCTGGAGATTATTCCAGAAGGGATTGGGAACACAGGTGAATCTTAATATGATATTTTGCCCTTCAAATAATGGATAGGCCCAGAGAGGATCCAGCAATTTATATTCAGGAAAAACTATTAACAGCCCAGAGTTAATACAAGTCACATGTAGATAGTCAACGTCGACCTTTTGAGTTGAAGTAGATGAACGAGTATTTGTGAAAGCGTCACTAAGGAAAGGTTTAATAAAATTCAGCAAGAAGAGGATACATTGGTCCTTATCAGATCATTCGTAGAATACACAAAGTTTCCTGTGAGTTGGACCTACCATCCGATTAGAAGCAATACATTCAATTTTTACAGATCAATGCTCCGCAAATATATAAGCGACCCTCCCAGAATATTCTTTGTGAATGAGGTCCATATAACAGAGAAGTTATTCTATAAGGAGCGACCTATCGCCATCTTGGGGAGGAAAATTAGAAGGTTGCAAAGTAAGGATGTGACTTCCATCAAAGCGTATGATGAGACAAAGATAGAGAAGAAATATTCATACGGGTTCCCAATGTCTACAGGTAATCTAAACTGAGGCTACTGGTATATGAAAAAGTTTTTGACCCATTGGGGTTTTTGTGTATAGTATCACATCACATAGTTCAAAATGACTATAGCTAATAGATACATATACGGGGGTCCAGGATGGACCCCAGTCGTAGCCTACGGGATTGGATCATGACAAAATAGCCTCGATGGAATTAAAGAATTTAAAGGAACAATTAAAAGACTTGTTGGAAAAAGGATTTATAAGGCCAAGTATTTGTCACGACCCAACCCCGTAGGCCATGACTGGGGTCCGATCTGGACCCCCCATACACTTAGCTATCAATTGTGGTAACATTGAACTGCAATTAAAACAATATTATGTAACCAAGCCCCACTGGGCGATAACATTTTCGTAAATCTATAGCCCTTTTCATTTGTATCACAACATGACAGGGCACGTAAGCCGATAAGGCTGCCATAACATTATATCATATATCATGTACCATGTAGACCCATATGAATCATACTGACATACACAACCCACATATACATATCTGTAGACCTCTAAAAAATATAAATGACAATATATGGCAGGACAGGCCCCCCACCGTACCCCTGAATAGACAAAACAATTTTCATACATCCGTGGACAGTATCAAAAACTAGGCCCTGATATAATGGAGCCTCTTCCAGCTGAGCTGCATGGAATCCTAAGCTGACGGACTCCCCAAATATGTATCTGTACCTGCGGGCATGAACGCAGCCCCTCGAGAAAGGGGGTCAGTACGACATATGTACTGAGTATGTAAAACATAACATGATACAACTGGAAGCATATCTAAAGTAGAGAAACATGGGATAAAATGTCAAATCAGAAACATGTACCAGTGCTCTATGAATCACAAAAATATGCATGCTCAAATTTTCAATATAGCCGGCCCCATCAGGGGTCCGGTGAATCATATATATAGTATCAGTATCAGGCCCCAGGCCATCATATATAGTATCAGTATCAGGCCCCAGGCCATTATATGTAGTATCAGTATCAGGCCCCAGGCCATCATATGTAGTATCAGTATCAGTATCAGGCCCCAGGCCATCATATATATATGTACGGATGCCGGTCACCTAGCGAGGGACTCGGTGAACAATGCAGTGAATTGCACGAATTTGTTAACCGGTCCGAGACTCGGAGAAGAAGTGTTACAGTATACACGAGTAGAGTAGTGAGAAATCAAAAACAGTTTAAATCATTATTCAAGACTCAACTATATAAGAGGACTAAGTTATTGTCTAAGAATTTGAGTAACAGTATAGTCATTCTAGCTGCCCTCTAAATGCCATTAGGGGCTATACTAATTATATCTCGAGGTTTCTAGACATATACCAAATTAAGACTATTCACTTAAGAGTTCCAGAGAAACAGTGTGACTATTATAGGAATTCAATACTTAAAAGTAATTAAGAGATGTTTCAGAATGGAGTTACCTCGGAGTTTAGATCAGATTCAACTTACAACTAAAACAAGGACATGCCCAAAAGAAGAAAGAGAATAAGCTCTATATGGTCTGTACCTTCCTCTAGGTGATCTTCATATACATATTTCATACCCGGCCCTTCAGGGGGATCGGTGAACCACTATGGCATTGTAATCTCATTTTCGTATCAAATATATCTCAATGGAAACGAGAGATAGCTTCCCATACATTACATTCTGACACATAGAAGCCCTACTAGGCAATACTTAATCTTCACAGGAACTCTAATACTGAACAGTGGGTAGGGGTTATAAGGCATACTCGGAATTCTGAGAAGTGAATTACCTCCGCACTTCATATACAATTCACTTAAGGCTAAACATTGCCAAAAGGAAAGAAAGATAGTTGTACGAACTTATACCAAAACATGCCAAGAAAAAGCTTTACATACCTTTTGGGAGTTACCCTTTGTCCTGCTCATCTCGTCGTCTTCCGAACCTATTCAATATGAAAGTAATACGAATATCAACTACTTTTAACTTTCCAGCATCTTAGATTACGCCTTTAGTTTGTTAAGGCGTTAACAAAAATTGGGCAGCACCTCCCCTATAATGTGCCCTATCCGAATTTCTAATTAGGTCCCTAAGACCTACAGCCAACCAACAACAACAACCTACAGCAATTGATACCAGTAATATACAACATAAACTCCAAACGACTTATTCAAAAATACGATATCACCATAGGGCGTCTAGCCTTTATTTTGTAACGCCTTTAATTATACGCAACGGGGGGTCATGTGGATTCAACCGGAATCACCCTAAACCATATTAGAACATGTTTAGGTCCTGCAATAACACACCACACCCCTGCATCAGCAACTCACTAAAACAACGCCTTACCTTGACGACAATTCGACTATAACGACTATAATTTAGTTTATTCCGAACGCCAAGTATTCCAATGATATTTACACACTTCCAGCCACCTATAGGGCGTGTAACATTCTCCATAAGAACATATAAATCTCAAATTTAAAGAAGAAACTTTACCTTACGTTAAACTTGTCAAACTCGCCAAAACTATCAAAACGTGAAATCTGGGCAGCCCACTGTCTTATATTGTCGCTTAGTTTCGGGGGGGTACTTGAGGGAAACAGGATTTGTGGCCTCAATTAAAGTTATAGATATGTGTATCAAGGTCGCAAAATTTTTTGAATTACCTCTACAGCAATTTTGTATCAAAATATATGACCAAAACACTCATAGCTGTCCGTGTAGGATTTCCAAAACCCAATCTGGGCAGTACCTCCTCTCCACTTCATCACCCTTTTTTGCAACGATAAAAGCAAAACTGGATTGGAAAGTCTACATAAAAGTTATATACCTATGAAATAACTTTCCAAAACATATTTAATCAACTGAAACTAAGCTATACACAAGAAGTTATACTAATATTACTAACAACTGTCCCCTCCAAAAACAGGTCGATGCCCTAGCGTTTTCTCTTTAAGTTTCTCTTAGTTTTCCAAGTGAAGAACTGAAAATATGGTTCCATAGGCATCTTAATATACATATATACACCTCCACATAATTGAGGAACACCGTAGATAATTAATTCACCGAAGAAAAGTAAGAAACTTACCTTAACTTCTCCAAAATGTGGCTGCCTTTCTCCTTTCTCTTCTTCACATTTTTCTTCTAAGTTCTTGGCTGATTTTTGGATATGTAATGAAGTACTTAGTCATAATACATACATATATAGGTTGTCCTAGGAGGTGACACGTGTCATCCTCTAAGGGTGACACGTGTCCAACCCTTATTGGACCACCTAACTATACAACCACTTAGGGGCTTCCACGTGGAAGTGGGGTCCACCCCCACCCCCAAGAAGGTAGGTGGGTCACCTCTTTGCTTGAGGTGCTGCCATGTGTCACTCTCTTATTGGCTTCCTCATTTCATCTTGTTCCCTTTCCCATGGGTTCGTAATCTCGTCTCATTTTAAGAGCCTATGTAATCCATGCTTCGCAAGCTTGGTACGTACTCCAATAGCTTAAGTATGTAAGACTTCAAAGTTAGTAGCTTACATAGGTAACTCGAGTCCTACGACCCATTACTTGGCCTCCAATTCCTTCTGGACTCTTATGATTTCATCTCCAACCTTCTCTACTATGGGCTATCACACTCTCCCTTCCTTAAAGTTGTTTGATAGTGTCGTAGCATATACGGCTCACATGATAATGTCCAAGGAACTTATGATACATTCTGAGATTAAAAAAGGGTAGGGTGTAACATCCTTCCCCCCTTTAGAACATTCGTCCCCGAATGTTAGACCAAACCTCTCTTAGCACCTTATACAAATCGTAGGGAGGTTCTTTTCTATTTTCTTAACACATACCTCCATACCAGTACTTCCTATATACTTTTCAGGAATCGGTGTTACCTGTAAATATCGGTTACAGGTGAGAATACTTGTATTTCATGTTCTCTTCAGTTCCCCGATCATCTTCTTTCTGGTTTTGGTTTTTCTAACATCCCTTGCGGGGAGGCATGTCTTTAGTGTACAATCTTTCGGTTTGCCGATCTATGATGACGATAGGTTTTGCCTCACAGAATTCCATCTCCTGGACCTTATTTATGGAAAATACCCTGGGTGACTCGTCAGTATTTGATATACTGGGCGTATAGTTTCCTAATGAGATGGTAAGCTTAACTTACCAGTCACGTTGCCCACCTTATGAGTAACTTGATACCGTCTAACATATTCTGGGTCAAGTTCATTTTCTAGGTGACCCTATGATGAACATCAAATCATCAACTTGAACTCTGCATGTCGATGTCAATTATCTGTATATCATTCCTGCCGACTCTGGGCTTATAGTCAATAGCTTGCTTAATCATGTCGGGGCTATTGGAATACTGGAACGGTGGCCCTTCTCGTAGGCAAACCCAATAATTGGTGGATAATAGTCCTAGCTACACTTAAAGCCAACCTCATAAGCTCACAATATACTTTCTTGCAGTTGCTAGTATGCTCAGTCTGTTCGGAAGCCCGAGGTAAATGCGGCATGAAGGCCTGTTTGTGCCCCCGACCTCTTCTTGGACTGAGGTCCAAACGCTAATCATATTTGAAGTCCCTCTATCTGAGATATTAGCTGGGGAACTTCACGGAATCTTACTACTTCCTTGTTATATAACTTCACCTAGTTCCAGTTGCATAGGTTGTCTTGCTTGAAAGCAAATGGGCTGATTCGTTAGCCTTCCCGCAATAACCCGTATAGCACCTTACTCTTGAAGAGTATAGAATAGGTGCGTGATGACATTGATAATTCGGGAATCCTTAGTTTCGTATAGTTTTTCTCGACTTTCTTCAGAACTTTCACTGGCACTTTATTCTTTTAGGTCTTTCTTCTCCCTTATCCTATATTCGATGTTGGGGAAGATCTTTGGTCCACTCGTGGCCATGTCTCACTTCACCTATAGTATTAATTCCATCTCGATAGTTTGACTTAACCTATTTTTGCATCTCTCCATAGTTAATCACAACTTGGGCTCCCTTGCCTAGGACAATAGCTACGGGGACTTCGTAAGGTCCTACCACTCTTTTACCTTACAACTTTACACCTTCTCGGCAGAGTAGGTAACCTATGATTAAAGGATCAGGGGTTAATACCGTTAATTCACAGGTAACATTTGTGGAATTTTCAACCTTTAGGTATTGCTTCCTGTTATTCGTAAATTACATCAGTTGGCACCCTTACCCTTTTGGGTTTGCTTCTTCGCCTTTAGAGTTGGCTGCCAAGTAGTGTCGAAATTCCCGCGTCCACTGGCCCATATAGTCATTCTGTGGTTTTCCTCTCATTAACTGGTACTATATTGAAGAACTGTGGAATTCAAGTGTGTCGTCAGTTAGCAATTAGCTAATTCTTCTTGTTTTTCTTAAGTCCTTGTTAGAATTGTCTTAACGTATCTTATAATACTCTAGGTACATAATCTCATATCGTTTCTCCATCACTAGTTCAGATTCTTCCATCTCGCGTGATCATACCAGCACTAACACATTAAGTTCCATTAGAATTTCGAAGTTATGCGTGCTGGGGTGAGAGTAATACTGGGATGGGTGACCTCCCTGGAAAGTCTTCGTGTCGCGTTTCGTTGTAATCCTTTCCACGATGTGCGGGCACTCGATTTAGCCAAAGATTTACCTTAGCGTTATCTCGCGAGTCTTTATGTTTCGCCCTGTCCTTTCGTCTGTTATCTTGCATCTAGTATCGACGTAGACCTTTAACTCCACTATCTTCTATTCACTTTATGTTCTCCTTATTTTCTACCACAGGAGGCTTTCTATTCCATTTTCGTTGGTGATTTTTCTATCGCAACATCATTTGCGACTAACTCTATAACCAATATTTTGGCTTTTGGTCTAGCATGCTGTCATTATCCTTCGTAATGTCTCTTAAGTTGGTTGATATCCTTTTATGGTTACACTCTTTTGTTTTTATCCGCAACTGCCTTCTAGTGTTATGTCAGTCAGGGTCTCGTTAAAAACTTCTTAACGCTGCCTTATGTAGCATTCTAGCTTCCATCCAATTATTGATAGCTTCTGGACTTTTCTAACTTGGTTCGGTAAGATATCTTGTTGATGTTTAGACGTCCATCTTAAATATATTCCCATATGGATTGCCTTCATCTTACTTTTGCCATTTTCTCATTAACTTCCCCCCTTTAGAGGGTACTCATACTTTCCTTTGTTTCTACTTGTAGTCGTTCCAATTCCAATTAGGCAGTGCTAATATTCCGACGATAAGGTTTTCTTGGAGTAATAGCTTTATCCCAACCTATATCCTGTGCTTCTTGGGGCGAATAGGAGTTGCACCATTTATTCCTTGAGTTTGTCATCCTCATCTCTTAAGGGTTCCACCATTTTTGGGGCGACGTTGTATACATGCGTCATTTTTCATTTTTTTCTTAAGCCCCATGCTCTTACTGCGTTCTCAACGCAGGCCTTTAACTTAGTCAACGCGTACTAAGTGCATCTTACTAGTGGTTCCACTTTATCCCTACCTACTCGTATCACACTGTTCAATTCATACTTATATTCCCCCTTTTAATTCGTATTCCTGTTCAGTTCCTGACACCTCCTTGAGGTGCTTCTGTCTGAAGCTCTTTCCCCAATTAGTCGGTGGAGAACTATAAACTGTTATCGTAAACCATCTTTCAATCATTGTTGAAAGAACCAGAATCTCTTAAACATCACAATACTTCCCTTTTAATACTTGACCTACCTGGTCCCCTTCTGAATCTATCCTCGAGTTATGAAAAACTCATCTAATTTACAATTAGGAGTTGAGGGCTTGGTACTTCCAAAATGAGTGAAGCACAATTATTGGGCATTTTACCTTTCCACCGGAGCTTCTTTTTTTTTCTACCACATAATTACGGCTGGAGATACTATGGTCTGAACTGTACCACTCAGACAGACTTTTGTTTTTCCGAGATAAATTTCCCCAAGTAAAGAAGGTATCCCTTATCGTCGACATGAAGAGTATCTCTTACAGCTTTAATTTAGCATCCCATAGGTACTCGGTATTCATTTCCAAGATATGTTATAACCTATGTTTTATTCCATTCTTCTTGTATTGGGAAAATTTCAGCAGAGTTTCCTCTATATTTCTTACTTATCCCAAAACCTGCACGCAGAAAATACCAACAATGCCTCATAGGGCCAACATATATATATATATTTATACATATCATATCACAGCTGCACAGGGCTTTCAATGTCATGTCATATCATATCATAGCCACACAGGGCTTTCAACGTCAACAATAATATAAAAATACTGGACTTACCTCATATGTCCACCTTCAAACTGTATCTATTGCGCTTTCTGTCTACTTTCCTTTCAGGTTTCAACTTTACATTTCTATATTACTTCAATACCTTACCCGACAGATATCTTCTATGCCTTTACTTTACCAACCTGCATGCTTCGTAATGCCCCATATCGTCAATTACTTCCTTTGGTTGATGTCGTCCTTCTGTTAAGATCCAAGGTTAGTATAAGGAATTTTCCTATGACTCGGATCTAAAGCATGATCTCAGATGTAGAAAAAAGGTAACATCCTAAATATCCTGTAGCTTCCTGTTTATAGATGTGGCGTGCAACATACCGATAAACAAGACTCTACTAGACACAGTCTGCAGACAATCCGAGGACGAACTGCTGTGATACCACTTCTGTCACGACCCAACCCCATAGGCCATGACTGGGGAACGACCTGGACCCCCCGTACACTTAGCTATAAACTATGGTAACATTGAACTGCAATTAAAACAATATTATGTAACCAAGCCCCACTGGGCGATAACATTTTCGTAAATCTATAGCCCTTTTCATTTGTATCACAACATGACAGGGCACGCAAGCCGATAAGGCTGCCATAACATCATATCATATATCATGTACCATGTAGACCCATATCAATCATACTGACATACACAACCCACATATACATGTCTGCAGACATCTAAAAATATAAATGACAATATATAGTATCAGTATCCGGCCCCAGGCCATCATATTTAGTATCAGTATCAGGCCCCAGGCCATCATATGTAGTATCAGTGTCAGTATCAGGCCCCAGGCCATCATATATATACGTACGGATGCCGGCCCTCTAGCGAGGGACTCAGTGAACAATGTAGTGAATTGCACGAATTTGTTAACCGGTCCGAGACTCGGAGAAGAAGTGTTACAGTATACACGAGTAGAGTAGTAATAAATCAAACACAGTTTAAATCATTATTCAAGACTCAACTATATAAGAGGACTAAGTTATTGTCTAAGAATTCGAGTAAACGTATAGTCATTCTAGCTACCCTCTAAATGCCATTAGGGGCTATACTAATTATATCTCGAGGTTTCTAGACATATACCAAATTAAGACTATTCACTTAAGAGTTCCAGAGAAACAGTGTGACTATTATAGGAATTCAATACTTAAAAGTAATTAAGAGCTGTTTCAGAATGGAGTTACCTCGGAGTTTAGATCAGATTCAACTTACAACTAAAACAAGGACATGCCCAAAAGAAGAAAGAGAATAAGCTCTATATGGTCTGTACCTTCCTCCAAGTGATATTCATATACATATTTCATACCCGGCCCTTCAGGGTGCTCGGTGAACCACTATGGCATTGTAATCTCATTTTCGTATCAAATACATGTCAATGGAAACGAGAGATAGCTTCCCATACATTACATTCTGACACATAGAAGCCCTACTAGGCAATACTTAATCTTCACAGGAACTCTAATACTGAACAGTGGGTAGGGGTTATGAGGCATACTCGGAATTCTGAGAATGGAATTATCTCCGCACTTCATATACAATTCACTTAAGGCTAAACATTTCCAAAAGGAAAGAAAGATAGTTGTACGAACTTATACCAAAACATGCCAAGAGAAAGCTTTACATACCTTTTGGAAGTTACCCTTTATCCTGCTCGTCTCGTCGTCTTCCGAACCTATTCACTATGAAAGTAATATGAATATCAACTACTTTTAACTTTCCAGCATCTTAGATTAAGCCTTAATGTTAATGGAATCTATTTCCTTAGTTGTTTCCTCGACTAGTCCTTTAGTTTGTTAAGCCGTTAATGAAAATTGAGCAGCACCTCCCCTATAATGTGCCCTATCCGAATTTCCAATTAGGTCCCTAAGACGTACAGCCAACCAACAACAACAACCTGCATCAATTCATACCAACAATATACAACATAAACTCCAAACGACTTATTCAAAAATACGATATCACCATAGGGCGTCTAGCCTTTATTTTGTAACGCCTTTAATTATACGCAACAGGGGGTCATGTGGCTTCAAACAGCATCACCCTAAACCATATTAGAACATGTTTAGGTCCTGCAATAACACACCACACCCCTGCAGCAGCAACTCACAAGAACAACGCCTTACCTTGATTACAATTCGACTATAATGACTACAATTTAGTTTATTCCGAACGCCAAGTATTCCAATGATATTTACACACTTCTAGCCACATATAGGGCATGTAACATGCTCCATAAGTACACATAAAGCTCAAATTGAAAGAAGAAACCTTACCTTACGTTAAACTTGTCAAACTCGCCAGAACTATCAAAACGTGAAATCTGGGCAGCCCACTGTCTTATATTGTCGCTTAATTTTGGAGGGGTAATTGAGGGAAACAGGATTTGTGGCCTCAATGAAAGTTATATATATGTGTATCAAGGTAGAAAACAATTTTGAATTACCCCTATAGAAATTTTGTATGAAAATATATGACCAATATACTCACAGCTGTCCGTGTAGGATTTCCAAAACTCAATCTGGGCAGTACCTCCTCTCCACTTCATCACCCTTTTTCGCGATGATAAATGCAAAAATGGATTGGAAAGTCTAAATAAGAGTTATATACCTATGAAATAAATTTCCAAAACATATTTAATCACCCGAAACTAAGCTATACACAAGAAGTTATACCAATATTACTAACAACTGTCCCCTCCAAAAACGGGTCGATGCCCTAGCGTTTTCTCTTTAAGTTTCTCTTAGTTTTCCAAGTGAAGAACTGGAAATATGGTTCCTTAGGCATCGTAATATACATATATACACCTCCACGTAATTGAGGAACACCGTAGATAATTAATTCACCGAAGAAAAGTAAGAAACTTACCTTAACTTCTCCAAAACGTGGCTGACTTTCTCCTTTCTCTTCTTCACGTTTTTCTTCTAAGTTCTTGGCTGATTTTTTGATATGTAATGAAGTACTTAGTCATAATACATACATATATTGGTTGTCCTAGGAGGTGACATGTGTCATCCTCTAAGGGTGACACGTGTCCAACCCTTATTGGACTACCTAACTATACAACCACTTAGGGGGTTGCCACGTGGCAGTGGGGTCCACCCCCCCAAGCACGCAGGTGGGTCACCTCCTTGCTTGAGGTGCTTCCACGTGTCACTCTCTTATTGGCTTCCTCATTTCATCTTGTTCCCTTCCCCGTGGGTTCGTAATCTCGTCTCATTTTAAGAGCCTATGTAATCCATGCTTCGCAAGCTTGGTACGTACTCCAATAGCTTAAGTATGTAAGACTTCAAAGTTAGTAGCTTACATAGGTAACTCGAGTCCTACGACCCATTACTTGGCCTCCAATTCCTTCCGGACTCTTATGATTTTAACTCCAACGTTCTCTACTATGGGGTATCACATTCTCCCTTCCTTAGAACCCTTTTATAGTGTCGTTGTATATACGGCTCACATGATAATGTCCAAGGAGCTTATGAGACATTCCGAGTTTAAAAAAGGGTGGGGTGTAACAGTATTTCACCATGGGGTGCTCCCATGTTGTTTGTAAGGAAAAATGATGGTTCACTTCGGATGTGCATAGATTACCGTCAATTGAACAAGATGACCATTAAGAACAAGTACCTAATCCCTAGGATAGATGATTTGTTTGATCAATTGCAAGGGGAAATTCATTTCTACAAGGTCGATCTTTGGTACAGCTATCATCAACCAAGGGTGAGGGAGTGTGAAAATCCCAAGACAGCTTTTCAAATAAGGTATGGTCATTTTGAGTTTGTGGTAATGCTATTTAGGTTGATGAATTGTCAAGACCCAACCTCGTAGGACGTGACGGGTGCCTGACTAGACACTCGCGTGTACCCTTGCTAACTATAAGGAAACCTGTCTCATATTTGGGTCATAGCGTGCCAAAAGTCAAGAAAATATATATAAGCCGATGAGGCTATTGTAACATATAGGCACAACTCTTCACACATACATATACAATCCACATATATATCTACAAACCTCTAAGAGTGATAACATAAGGTAGAACAGGGCCTCCGTCGTACCCCTAAATAAGCAAAACGAGTGTACAAATCAAGAGACTAGTACCACAACTAGGCTCCGATATAATGAAGCTTCTCCCTAACTTGCTGGTTGGAGTTCTAAGCTAGTGGGTCTCTAAAATGTGCATTTATACGTACGGGCATGAACATATCCCCATGAAGAAAGGGGGTCAGTACGACATATGTACTGAGTATGTAAGCATAAAACACCATAATGAGATTACAGTTGGAATAGGGATGTAGGAGACAAGTATAGTAATTAACCCATTACCGTCCTGAATCTTATGCAGTAAAATCATTTTCATCATAATATAATATCATCATCTCTTTTCATCATATATATCACTTCATCATGTCATTGTATACGGCATCATACCATCTTACACGACATAACCTCATCATATATATATATCATAACATATTTGGCCTATTATGGGGTTCGGTATCACAAATGTATCACTATATTTGCACATGCATAACTACCTACGGTATCCGGCCCTTTAGTGAGGGACTCGGTGAAGAGAGTAGGGTACATCTATATCATACCTGCATCATATATATACATACCATACCCGGCTCTAGTGAGGGACTCGGTGTTCCTTCCTTATATCACTATATACTGTACCTGGCCCATTATGGGACTCAGTGTCATAATCATCATATTTTATATGGCCTAGGATGCGGTGAATACTCTTATCGTTGTGGCAACGTTATATCATCACATCATTATATCATCATATATAGCTTCCCCTCCTCGTACGTGGCATCACCCATCACGTTAAGATATCATATCGCATCCGACCTGGGACTCGATAAAAGAAGTAGTAAAGATGCACACGATATTAGGCCTGGCCCAATATGGGACTCGATAAAAGAAGGGTTACCGTATGCACGAGTAGAGTAGTGAGAAACTATATGCAACTAAATAATCTCCTAAGACTCAATGAAATAGTCAAGTGAACCATCACTTGAAGACTAGGAAAGTAATTCTCCAATGTACACTTTAGATGTTAATAGGGATTACATCAATTAGGGCCTCAGGAACCATAGGCGTGTACCAAGATAGTGCCACACAGTTTATGCAATCAAAGACATAACTTATGCAATAAAACACATAGCTTATGCAATCAGAGATGCAACTTATGCAATCAGAGACATTTATCCTCTCATAGCCTTTCAGAATAGGAGTTTATATTTCCACTTACTATTCAATATATAGATGGCTCGAGAGTAGTAATTTAACTACTTTAGGACCCTTAGTATTCAGAAGTGACTATGAATAACGAATTATATCGAAACCTATAAATGGAATTACCTCTAAACTCATATTAGACATCATTTCAGTTACCTTAAGCGATTTCAACAAAAGAAGGAGATAAGCCTTATATGTACTACTCTTCATCCTACAGAAGACTTGAAAGGCGATGAGTCCACTTAGTGCAGGAGTTCTAACATCCAGAAGTGAAAAAGGGTCTTGAATCATACTCAGATATTTATGAATGAAATGACTCCCAAGTTTCGTATATATATATCTTAAGTCTAAGACATTCCAAAAGAAAGAAAAGGTAAGCTTCACATACCTTTTGTGGATTAACTGTAACCCAGCTCGCCTCGTTATCTCCTTGACCTATTAACATGAGAGTAATACTAAGGTTAATAATCTTTCACTTTCCAATTTTCAAATCTACAACCAATTACCCATAGGAATTATTTCCTTATCGAATACCCTCGACTAGTTTGTTACTAGTTTCGAAGTTACCGAAAATCGGGCAGTATTTCCCCTATAACTTTAACATCCCCGAGATTTAAACTCGGACACTGTGTAAACAACCATACCAAAAACAACAAACAGCATCATATACACAAGTAAATTACTTCAACATTACACAATACAAACTCCAAACAACTCACCCGAAGCTACGATATCAAAATAGAGTTTTTAATCTTTATTTTGTAAAACCTTTAACAATACAAAACGGAGGGTCATGTGGCTGAAACCAGAAGTACCCACACCCCTTTTAGAACCCTTTACATCCCTACAAAATATAACCACACCAGCTACAACCGCGGCCCACAATCACAACACTCTATGCGACTTCGATTTAGCTATGACGACTTTAATTTAGTTTGTTTCTAATGTCAAGCATTCTTATGTAATTTTTCCACTTCTAACCTTTTTTAAGACATGTAATATACCTTATAACATCATCATAAACTCCAATTTGAAAGGAAAACCCTTACCTTGCCCAAAATTCGTCAAACTCATCGAAACTTGCCTCTGAAGTTCCTTTAGCGCGCCTAAAACTTCGTGGCTATTTGATAACGTTTTGGGCTGCTCCAAATCATAAATGTTGATAACTAACACCTTCATAGAATCTTGGTTCACCCTATTCAATTAATATATGGAACAAAATCGGAGACTTACCTTTTTTTTTCTCCTTAGCCGAACCTACTCTCTCTAGTTCTAGATTTCTCTTCTCTTCTTTCTTTATCTAAAAGCCTCTTGAACTTGGAAGATAATGACTTGTTGATAAGTCTGATCATAAAATATCTATATATATAGGACACTTTAGGAGGTGACATGTGTCAATCCCTCATTAGGCCAACACACCACCCCCTCCAACCTTGGGCTTCCACGTGGCATGTGGGGGCCCACCACCCTTTCTCCAGCTTCTGCGATATGGAACTCTCTCATGATGCCATGTGGAACTCTCTTATGCTGCCATATGGCACTCTTCTTTCCCCGCATGAGTTCGTAATCTCTTCTTACTTTACGAACCTATTTAATCATTGCTACGTAACCTTGGTATGTACTCAAGTAGCTTAAGTATGTAAGATTTCCAAGTTGGTAGATTACATAAATGAGTTGAGTCCTAAGACCCATTATTTGGTCTCCAACTTCTTCTGGATTCTTACTCTACTATGGGGTATCTCATTCTCTTTTTCTTAGAGTTGTTTGATAGCGTTCTAGATTACCCAGCTCCTATGGTAACTCTTAAGAAGCTTAAGAGTTCTTAAGAAGGCTTAAGAAGCTTTAATAAACTTTAGGAAACCTTAAGAAACTTAAGAGGCTTACGATCCTTCCAAGAACTTAAGAGCCTTTCAAGAGACTTAAAAATGCGTTCCAAAGTACAAAAGTATGGGGTGTAACATCTTCCCCCCATTTAGGACATTCGTCCTCAAATGTGAACCAAAACCTTTCTTAAGATCTTATATAGATTATATGCAAATTTCTATCTATTGGAATAACACATACTTTGATCAAGCTATCACTATCAGAGTACCAAAGGTTAGGATTACTCGTAGCATAAAGAGTAGGTATGGATACTTGTGTTTTATTTCCTCCTCCACTTCCCAGGTCATCTGTTCACGATTTTAATTTTGCCACAATACCTTGACGGAAGCTACGTCCTTAGTTCACAATCTTCTACTTCACCAACCCAGGATGGGGATAGGTTGCATCTCGTAGGATAACTCCTCTATGACCTGGATACCTATCACGACCAAACCCCGTAGGCCGCGACTAGGGTCCAACCTGGACCCCCTTATGCGTATTTATCAGCTACACTTAAGTTGAACCATGTGTGATGTGATACTATACACAAAAACCTCAATAATTTAATAATTTTGTTCATGTACATGTAGCCTCTTTCATTTGTATCATATCATGAAAGGACACGCGAACCGACGAGGCTGCCATATCATAAATAAAATTACAACATGTCTTATAGGCACAGTCGAAACAAACTCATAAACAACCCACATACATATGTCTACAAACCTCTAAGAATAGTAACGATAACATATGGCGGGATAGGGCCCCCGTCATACCTCTAAATATATAAATATATACTTATTACGTGACTAGTATCAAAAGTTAGGCTCCGGAATGGTGGAGCGCTCCCAACATCACTGAGTAGAAACCCTAAGCTGACGGATCCCCAAAATGAGCATTTGTACCTGCGGGCATGAAACACAGCCCCCCCCCCCAAGAAAAGAGGGGGTCAGTACGATATTTGTACTGCATATATAAAGCACGTACTGTAAGAAGTAAATCCATGAAGAGAACAGAAGGTGCAAAAGTGAGCTAAATATCCAGAATATCAAAATGCTTTTCATAACCACAGATAATGTATGCAGAGAAACATATGCCATATCCGGCCCCATTATGGGACTCGGTGAAGAAATCGTGGTTGCCGCCCCGTCACTAGCGCCACAGCACATTATAACTCTTGAGTAGGGAATATCTCTATAACAAATCATATCATATCAGATGGTCATATCAGATCATATCATATCATAGGTGTACATGGCACATCATAACTCCATAAATAAAACCAATGTACAGGTCGTACCTGCCCCTCATGTCGGGGCATGAAGAACAATGTAGAGAAGTACGGATAATAACAAAACTTGGCCTGGGCTCGGTGAAGGAAGCATTGAGGCATCCACGAATGGAGTAGTGAGAAATAAAACACAATTTAAATTATTATTTGAGACTCAATGAAGTCATCAAGTGAACCGTCACATGGAAGTAATTGAAGTACCTGCTAGGTGTCACGGAGGACTATATGGAGCATCAAGAACCATATCCATGAGTTAAAATGTTGCCAAACAACTTATAGGATCCAGACGTCTGTCCTCGTGGAGCACTTAAGCATAGAGGCCTATACCTCCAGTTACTATTTAACCTATCGAAGACTCGAAGATAGTAGCTTACTACTTTAAAGTTTAACATTCAAAAGTGAGTAAGGGTCCTGAAGTCATATTTATAATCTGAGAATGGAATTACCCCCAAGGCTCATATCATATCCTGCTTACATCTAAGACATGCCAAAAGAAAGAGAAAAGATAGGCTTTACTATTATAGGAGTTCCGCCATCATGAAGTGGATAAGAATTATGAACTGTATTCGGAGCTTTATGAATGGAATAACTCCCAATTTTACATACGTAACACCTACATCTGAGACATGCCAAAAGAGAAGAAAGGGTGGCTTCACATACCTGCTACGGGTTACTTCTTATCCCATTTGTCTCATCGTCCTTTAAACCTAAGTAACATAAAAGAAATATGATTATTAACAACCCTTGTCTCTCCAGCACCTTAGGCTACACATAAGTATTCATGGAACTCAACCCTTCGCTCTCTTTCTCGACTAGTTCCTTGATTAGTTAAAGAGTTAACAAAAATCGGGCAACACCTCCCCTATAACATGCCCTATCCAAATTTCTTATTAGATCCATAATAACTACATCCAACCAACAACAACAAACTGCATCTCATATAGAACTAAAATATGAAAATATTACACAACATCAGCTCCAAACAACTTGCTGAAAATTACGATACCAAAACAGGGTTTCTAGTCTGTATTTTGCAAAACCTTTAATTAAACAAAACGAGGGGTCGTGTGGATGAAACCAGAAGCACCCACAACCTTTTTAAAATACATTTAGTCCCTTAAAAATATCACCACACACCTTTAGCATCACCACACATGTACAACACCCTATTTCGAATACAATTTAACTACGACGACTTCACTTTTGATTGTTTCTATTGCCGAGCATTTGCACGACCTTTTTTATACTTCCATCAGTATAAAAGGTATATAACTCACTAAATAATAACCCCATAAATTTAAAATTAGAATGGGAGACCTTACCTTTCCAGAGATTGGCCAAAACTCGCTAAAACCCGCCTCGAAAACCTCTTGATGTGCTGAAATGGAGTGGACTGTTTTCTATCCGTTTGGTGCTTCTCCGTATCCTAAATTCACATTATTCACACCCTCATAAAATTTGCAAATCCTTAACAAAACGTGGGAGAAGATAATCAAGCCATAGCTTATCATATGGCTTCCCAAACTTGCTGAAAATTAACTTCGGAACTCCTTGATGCGGCTGAAATGTTGTGGCTGCTTGTTACTCGTTTTTGCTGCCCTAAATAGGTAAGTTACGTTATTAAACACCTCCACTTGATAGAAGAATACCTTATCTAATTAATTTATGAAGAGAAATTGAGAAGTACCTTTTCTTTTCTCCTTAAGCCGTCACCCTTTTCCTTTAGCTTTTAGGGTTTCTTTTCCTTTGCTTTTGCTGTAGATTTTTGGATAGAACTGAAATATAAGTCCCTATATACATATATATGTGGTATTAGAAGGTGACACGTGTCATCTCAATAGGGTGACACATGTCTAGCCCCTATTGGGCTATGGATCCATGCCTTACCCCTAGGCTGCCACGTGTCCTTATGGGCCCCACCTCCCAAGTAGGTGGGTCACCTTCCTTCTTGAGGTGCTGCCACATGTCGCTCCTCCATTCTCTTCCACATGTCGTCTTTTCCCTTACTCGTGGGTTTGTAATCCCATCTTATTTTAGGATCCTATATAATCCATGCTACGTAAGCTTAGTATGTCCTCAAGTAGATCAAGTATGTAAGACCTCTAAGTTGGTAGCTTACTTAGGTAAATCGAGTCCTACGACTCATTATTTGGCCTCCAATTCCTTCCGGATTCTTATTACTCTATTTCCAACCTTCTGTATTATGGGGTAACACATTCTCCTTTCCTTAGAGTCGTTTGATAGTGTCGTAGCTTATCCGGCTCACATGATAATGTCTAAAGAACTTAAGAGACATTCCGAGCTCGAGAGTGTGGGGTTTAACAATACCCTCTACGGGATATACACAGGTTAGATTACCAACATACTTATTGATACATGGAAGACTAGATGTACCGCTTCCAGATTCGATGGTAAGTCCAGCTCATAGGCAACCTTGCCTATTCGGCGAAGGATCAGATAAGGTCAATGTATCTGGGACTAAGGTCCCCTTTCCTACTGGATCTCATTACTTTCTCTGTGGGGGGTACCTTTGGAAATGCCCAATCATTAACTTGAAACTCTAGAAGTCGATGTAGATTACCTACGTATGACTTCTGTCAACTCTGAGCTGCTAACACTCTCTCCTGAATAAGCTTCACCCTATCGATGACTTATTGAACCACGCCTGGGCTCATTAGTCGCGTTTTACCAACATCAACCCACCAATTGATGACCTACTCTTTTTGCAATACCAAGTCTCTTCTGGGGGACTAGAATGATAGTTGATGTAGTAAATACTCTTGATAGGTAGTAGGCAATTATCGAAGCTACCTTTCGAGTCAACCGTATAGGCTCACAATACCTCTTCTAGCATTTATCTAGTAAGCTTAGTCTGTCCTTCGGTCTGAGGGTGCAATGGTGTATGAAGACCTATCTGTCTTCCCAATCTCTTCTTGGACTGATCTTCAATAGTTAACTATAACTCGGGCTCCTTCATCTGAGACAATAGCTATGGGAACTCTGTAAAGTCTCATCACCCTCTTGACCTATAATTTTAGACAATCTCGACTGGACAGGTATTCCTTGATTGAAAGAACATGGGCTGATATTGTTAATCTGCGGATAACATTCCATATAAAATTATCTGTCCAAGGAATACAAAGTGATTCTTGTATCCAAGGTGGTATTATGGAATCTTTGACATCGTATATTACTTCTTTCCTTATTTAGATGGCATCAACTGGTACCCTCGCCTTTTGGGTTTTTCTTTTTGCCCATCATAGTTGGCTACCAAGTTGTGATGAAGTCCCCTCACACAATGACCTGTATAGCCGTTCCATGGTTTGCCTTATCATTAACTAGTATTATGTTGAAGAACTGTGGCATACAAGTGCACCATCTAATAGTAATCGGCTAATCCTGCTTGTTTTGCTTAAGCTCTTTTACAATTCCCTTATCGTAACTTATAACACTCTAGGTACATAATCTCTTATCGTTGCTTTGCCTCTAGTTCGGATTCTCCCATCTTGTGCGATCATAACAGTACTAACACACTAGATCCCACCAGAATTCTAAAGTTAAACATGCTTGGGCGAGAGTAGTACTAGGATAGGTGACCCCTTGGGAAGTCCTCGTGTCACATTCCATTGCCATCCTTGCAATAATGTGTGAAGGCACTCATCTTAGCCAAAGATGTACCTTTGCATCTTCTCGCTAGTCTTTATGTTTTTCCTTCCCTCTCTTCTTCTCTCTTAAAACCGGTGTCGGGGTAGATCATTAATTCAACCATGACTGTGTCCTTTTTTTCCCTTTGTACTCACCCCATCTCAGTAGTTTGGTCTAACCCATCTTGACATCTCTCTGTAATGTATCCAAAACATCCTAGCTTCTTTTCTTGGGTACTTCTCACTTGACCCTATACTCAACATATACATATCCATAGGTTGCATAACAATTCTGATACAACCTGTATAAGATAGACATAATTTTTTCATTTCCTGGCCCATCTTGCTTTACATATCGACTTCACACTAGAACTTGCTCACGCAAATGCTATTTTTTCCTACTCCTTTCTTTTCTTCCTTTACATACTCCTTGGCCTCCTCATTTCCTACCATAAGAGATTTTCTATTCTTTCTCCTTGCTACTTGTATGTCACCATATAGACGGCCAATGACGTTGTTTCCCTATCTTAATCTTTACCCAAACACGGCCCTACTAACCTTTACACGGTCCTTAGTTTGCTCAATCCTACCCTCTTATCGTATTCACCCCTTGTGGTTGGCACCAATCCCTTAGGATTCTACCAATGATTCTTCGCACGATCTCAGATACCGTGGCTCTTATCTGTTTATTCTTGTCCTTGAGCTCCTGCTAACTTATGTCAGTATGGGATGTTGCTTGAAATTTAAGTGTTCTTATCAATATGTGATAGTGTCAGTTGATTTCATCTCATACGTGTATTTCTCTCATCCACTTCCCCCCTTTAGGGGGTACCTATGTCATCCTCTGTTTATTTTCAATTGTTCATAACATATGATTCTGTTCCAACATATTTGACATAATTCACCATGTCTACACCTTCTGTTAACTCATCTATACATTAGGTTGCCCCTGTACGAAACCTTAATATAACCATGGGGTGCTCAGAATTCTCAATAACTAGTACCCAATCTAGTCCAACTACTGGTACTCAGGGCATATAACTAATGTAGTAGTTTAGCCGAAGCCACATTTCATTCATCCCAATTAGTACGTCACTAGTGCTTATAATTGTGTCCAATTCTCCATTCAAGGAACTTATACTCTGATGACACGTGTCTCACATTTTTGTTATCATATTTTTTTCCAATGGATACCACTTATTCCTTTGATAATTTCACAATGCCTCAGTTTTTTTGCAATTTCTATTCTCTATCTTTGAGGGATCCCACTATTTTCCAAAGTGGAGGTACATATACACAATACCCTTCTCTACTTCATGAGTTTTAATCCTTATCATTACCGTGGATACGTTCTCTCAAGATATGTTACAACCGTTTATCTCATTCTCTTTTTATTTCAAAAAAACAATTCGGTAGAGTTTCCTATATATTCCTTACTATCCCAAACCTGCATTCAGGAAATACCAACAATGCCTCACAGGGTCAACATATATATATATTCATATCACCACCACACAGGGCGCCAAATATCAACAACAGTATAAAATAATGGACTTACCTCGTATGTCCAACTCGAACTACACCCGTTACACTTTCCTATCTACTTTTCCCTTTAATCTTTGAATTTAAATTTCAACCATATTTTAATCTTCTTACCTTATCCAGCATGTCTCCTTCACACCATTACTTACCTGTATACTGGGTAGCTTCAAATATCATCCGTCATTTTCTTCTATCAATGTCGTTCTTCAGCTAAAACCAAAGGTTAGAAAAAGGAATTTCATGTCCTATGGCTAGGCTCTAATGCACGATCTTAGATATGAAAGAAAGATGACATCCTAAATGCCCAGTAGCCTACTATTTATAGATGTGGTGTACAACACACCGATAAATAAGACTCTACTAGACACAGTCTGTAGACATTCTGAGAAAGGACCGCTCTAATACTATTTTTGTCACGACCCAACCCCGTAGGCCATGACGGGTGCCCGAACTGGACACTCGCATGTACTCTTTCTAACTATAAGGAAACATGTCTCTTAGTTGGGTCATAGCGTGTCGAAAGGTAAGAAAATATATATAAGTCGCCACCGAGGCTATCATAACATATAGACATAACTATTCACACATACATATACAACCCACATACATGTCTACAGACCTCTAAGAGTATATTGATAACATAAAGTGGGATAGGGCCCCCACCGTACACCTGAATAAGCAAACCGAGTGTACAAATCAAGAGACTAGTACGACAACTAGCTCCGATACAATGAAGCTTCTCCCGAACTTGCTGGTAGGAGTCTTAATCTGGTGGGTCTCCAAAACGTGCGTCTATACCTGCAGGCATAAATGCAGCCCCCTGAAGAAAAGGGGTCAGTACGACATATGTACTGAGTATATAAGCATAAAACACCATAATGAGATTATAGTTGGAACAGGGATGTAGGGGACAAGTATAACAAATAACCCATTACCGTACCTGCATCTTATACAGTAAAATCATTTTCATGATAATATTTGTTACACCCCACGTCTTTGAACTCAGAAAGTTCCTTAAGTTGCTTAGAATCTAGTATGTGAGCCCCCTAAGTTAAGAACCTATTGAACAACTCTAAGAAGGGAGAATGTGGCACCCCATGGTAGGGGAGGTTGGAAATGGGGTCAAGAGAAGTCGGAGGAAGTTGGAGGCCAAGTGATGAGTCATAGGACTCGATTTGCTTACCTACGCCCTAACTTAGAAGTTTTACATACTTAAGTTATTTGAGTATATACCAAGCTTGCATAGCACTAATGACATAGGCCCTTAAAATAAGATGAGATTATGAACCTATAAGGAAGAAAAATAATTACGCGGGGTGGCCAATGGGAGGGTGACACGTGGCAGAACCTAAGCAAGCAAGTGACCCACCTGTTTGGGGGAGGTGGGCCCCACTGCCACATGGTGGCCCCTCCTTTGGCATGTAGATACGGTGGCCCAATAGGGGCTGGACATGTGTCACCTGTTGGGGATGACACGTGTCACACCCTAGGACCACCTATATATATGTATATGTGACTAACACTTCAGCTTTTTCCTCAAATTTTAGCCAAAATAAGAGAAAACAAATCCTAAAACTAAGGAAAAAAGAGTGACGGCTTTGGGAGAAAAAAATAGGTAAGTCCCGATTTCATTCCGTAAATTAATTACTTAGCATATACTACGATGATATGGAGGTATTAGTAGTATAAAATTAGGGTTTGGTGAAGCAAAAATCGTACAACAAGCTGCCACGATGTTACAACGTGCTAAAGAAAGTTCCGAGGCACAATTTCGGCAAATTCTAGCCAATTTCGGGAAAGGTAAGTTCTTCTCCTCTAATTAGAAGTTTATGATGTTAAATTAGGGTGTATTAAACACTTAGGGGCTTTTGGAAGTTGGGGAAAAGGTTTGAAATGTTCGGCGTTTGAAATAAGCGAAATTGGAATCGCTATAGTTAATTGTAATCGAATAATTCGTTGCGCTTGTGGTATGTGACTGCTGGTCGGGTGGTGAGGTATTGTGGTGCTGTAATGTATGTTAATAAGGGCGTGGGGGCTTCTGGTTTCAGACACATGACCCTCCACTGTGCAACTAAAGAAGTCGCGAAAGAAAGATTAAAAATTTTATTTTTGGTATCATAGTTTCGAGTGAATCGTTGGGGGTTTATATTGTGTAATGTTGTCATAATGTGCATATGTATGGTCTTCTGGTTGTATTTTTGTTTGGATTTGGGTGTTAGGGACATGGTTGGGAATTCGTATAGGGCACATTATAGGGGAGGTGCTGTCCAATTTCCGTTAACACCTTAACTAGTTAAGGAACTAGTCGAGAAGGCGAGCGAGAGGATGAATGCTATGAATATTAGTGGGTAGCGTAAGTTGCTGAAAAGTATAAGGGTTATTAATACTCGCCTTACTTCTGTGTTAAATATGTTAAGAGGACAGCGACATAAACACGATTAAGGAGAGTCCATAAGAGGTATGTGAAACCTATCCCTTCTCTTCTTTTGGCATGTCGTAAAGGTAAGTAAACAGTGATATAACGTCTAAAGTAATTCCATTCTTGAATGCTCCTTATTCAGTTCTGAATGTTAAAGCTTACATGATAGTTAAGCTAATTTTCTTGAGTCTTTTATACACTAAGGACGTAATGAATATACAGACTCCTAGACAAATAATTTGGAATTCTTAAGTGAATAGTCTTACTTTGGTATATGTCTAGGAACCTCGAGATGTAATTAATGTAGACCCTAATGGCATTTAGAGGGCATCTAGAATGACTAAACTGTTACTAGAATTCTTAGACAATAACTTAGTCCTCTTATATAGTTGAGTCTCAGATAATGACTTAAACTGTATTTTGTATCTCATTACTCTACTCGCGTATACTGTAACACTTCTTCTTCGAGTCCCGAGCCAGTTATCAGATTCGTGCAATTCACTGCATTGTCCACCGAGTCCCTCACTAGAGGGACGGGATCCATATGTCTATATATGATGAGGATGTGGTGTAATAAGGTGACGATGGCATGGGGCATGATACTGATACTATGATGATGTGTTGTAATAAGGTGATGATGGCATAGGGCCTAATACTGATACTATATATATGATTCACCGGACCCCTGACGGGGCCGGCTATATTGAAAATTTGAGCATGCATGTTTTTATGATTCACAGAGTACAGATACATATTTCCGATTTGATAAATTGTTCTCCTGCTCCTCTGTTTTGGATATACTTTTGGTTTTGTACATTACACTTTACATACTCAGTACATATGTCGTACTTATCTTCGGGGAGGCTGCATTTCATGCCCGCAGGTATAGGTACACAAGTTGAGGATCCGCCAGCGTAGGACTCTCACTCAGTGGTCTAAGAGAGATCCATTGTGCTGGAGCTAAATTTTAGGTACTAAGTTCTGATGTATATACTAGTTTTGTTCATGGGTACGATGGGGGCCCTGTCCCATCGGATGTTACTGTTTTCTTACTCTTAGAGGTCTGTGGATACGGATATGGGTTGTACGTATGTAAGTGTGGGTGTATATCAGCTGTATATGAGTTGTATATGAACTATATATGAGTTGCATATGCATGAGTGTACAGCTGTGCTAGTATGACTTATGATTTAGGGCGTTCCCTGTGTCGTGGCTGCCTTGTCGGCTCGCATATATATGTATCACGGGACGACCCCATGTGTTACAATAGCCTTGTCATCTTATAAGTTTTCTTTTCTGTTGATGTATTTTGAGTATAACCAGGGGACAGACTATGTATAGTTGGCTAGGGTAGATAGGGATGTCCAGTTTAGGCACCCGCCATGGCCTACAGGGTTAGGTCATGACAGAAGTGGTATCAGAGCAGTTCTTTCTTGGAGTATCCATAGATCGTATCTAGTAGAGGCTTGTTTATCAGTGTGTTGTATACCATACCTATAAACCGGAGGCTGCAGGATATTTAGGATGTTACTTTCTTTCTTATTTTAGATCATCCGATAGAGCTATATTTTCAGGATACCCCTTCACTAACCGATCTATATGTTTACAGTAATGCCTCCAAGGAAAGCGACCACGGCCTAGAGGGGCATGTCAGCAACGGGGGAAACTAATCAGACCTCGAGGGTTACTAGGGCCCATGCCCAGTCTATGCCGAGGATTGTACTCCAATCGGCGAGCTCTACTACACCGCCACCTCCAGAGGAGCTTAGGGCAGCAGCAGCTGCAGATCCTGAACCTCCAATACAGGAGCCTCCCATCCCGTAGCAAGGGGCAGAGATAGAGCTATGAGAGAAGCCGTGCAGCTGTTGACTGGGCTAATGGCAGGACAGGCCCGGAGGTGAGGCCTAGATGATGCCAACAGACAAGAGAGCTTAAGGGTCCGTGACTTCCTCGCTTGTAAACCTCTAAAATTTTATGGATCAAGGACTACCGAGGACCCACAGGAATTTATTCAACAAATGCAGCGTACATTGTGAATCATTAGGGCTTCGGAAACTGAGTCAGTTAAATTGGCCTCTTATCAGCTATGTGACGTAGCCGCTAACTGGCATGAGTCTTGGGAGTTATCGAGGGGCGAGGGTGCTCCTCTAGCTAAATGGGATGAATTTATATAAGCCTTTCTTAGCCACTTCCTGCCTCCAAAAATGAGACAATCCAGGGTGGATAGATTCTTGCAGTTGAAGCAGAACGGCAGGAGTATTTGAGACTATAGCCTCGAGTTTGACTCATTGGCAAGGCATGCCCCTATAGTTGTAGTTGATATGGAAGATAGGGTGAATCGATACGTTATGGGCTTGGATCTTTATTTGGTTGATAGTTGTATGGCCATGGCTTCTCAGTTAGGCATAGATATTGCCCGAGTACAAGTATATGCCTAAGGGGTAGAAGAGCGACATAGAAGGCATCAGCCTGATAGAGGGTTTGATAGAAGTCAACCTAAGAGGGCTAAGTCAGTTGATTATCTAGGGGAATTTTGCAGCGGGAAATTCCAACAGTTTGCTAGATACCCCTCCCAGTCAGCTCGGAGCGTACCTCCACAGTTTCCAAGTGGACGAGTTGAAAGTGTTAGATATTCAGGGGCCGGACAAGGTTCTAGAGCTTTAGGTATATAGGTGAACAAGAGATCTCGACAGTTAAGACCATCGATACCCCAGTGTCCCCATTGTAATAGGCCTCATTTTGGGGAATGTCGTTGGACTACCGGTGCATGTTTTTCTTGTGGCCGTCAGGGCCATATTGCGAGAGAATTCCCACCTAAGAGTACTCCAGGTGGTATGGCTCAGCCAACTGTGTCAGTTGTGAGTTCTTCTTCTTCTGTGGCTATGCACCCGATGGGGTGGGGAATGCAGATACCAGCAGGCCATGCTAAAGGCCATTGTGGAACATCCAGTTCTGGCGGTACTTCTAACCGTATATATGCCTTGGCCAGTAGACAGGACCAAGAAGCGTCGCCGAATGTGATCACAGGTACATTATCAATCTTTTCTCAGGACGTATATGCGTTGATGGATCCAAGCTCTACTTTATCATATATATCTCCTTTTATTACTAGTAGAGTTGGAATTAAGCCTGAGTTAATAGAATCGTTTGAGGTTGCTACGCTAGTAGGGTACTCTATTGTGGTAAAGCAGGTTTATAGCCATTACTCGGTAAATATGTATAGTCATCGTACCATGGCCGATTTGATAGAGTTAGATATGGTAGAATTTGAAGTTATTATAGGTATGGATTGGCTAGCTTCTTGTCATGCAAATGTAGACTGTAAAAATAAAATAGATCGATTTCAGTTCTCAGACGCACAAATTGTCGAGTGGTTAGGATGTTACACCCCACACTCTCAAGCTCGGAATATCTCTTAAGTTCTTTAGACATTATCATGTGAGCCGGATAAGCTACGACACTATCAAACGACTTCAAGGAAAGGAGAATGTGATACCCTATAGTACAGAAGGTTGGAAATAGACTCATAAGAATCCCGAAGGAATTGGAGGCCAAGTAATGAGTCGTAGGACTTGATTTACCTATGTAAGCTACTAATTTAGAAGTCTTATACACTTGAGTTTCTTAAGGACATACCAAGCTTACGTAGCATGGATTACATAGGCTCCTAAAATAAGATGAGATTACGAACCCACGAGGAGGGGGAAAAGACGACACGTGGAAGCCAATGGAGGAGCGACACATGGCAGAACCTCAAGCAAGTAGGTGACCCACCTACTAAAGGTCAAGTAGGTGACACACCTACTTAGGAGGTGGGGCCCACAAGGACACGTGGCAGCCTAGGGGTAAGGCATGGATCTATGGCCCAATAGGGCTGGACACGTGTCACTATATGGGGATGACACGTGTCACCTCCTAGGACCACATATATACATTTATATGTGTCTTATACTTCAGTTCTGATCCATTAAACTTCAGCAAAAACTCAAGAACAAAACCCTAGTTTAGAGAGAAACTAGCGACGGCTAGGAGGAAAAAAAAAAGGTAAATCCCGATTTCGTTATGTAAATTAATTATCTAGCATATACCATGATGACATGGAGGTATTATAAGTATAAAATTACGGCTTGGTGGAGCCAAAACGGACAGCAACCAGTCCACACAGTTTCAGCACGCTAAGAAGGGTTCCGAGGCGCGATTTTGGCTAGTTTGGCCAATTTCGAGTAAGGTAAGGTTTCTCCTTTAAATTTGGACTTTATGGGGTTTTTATGGAGTGTATTATGTACTTTTTATACTGCTGGAAGTATGGAAAAATCGTGGGGATGCTAAGCGAAAGAAACAATCTAAATTGAAGTCGCCGTAGTTAAATTGTAGTCGAAGTGAGGCGTGGTGTGTTTGGAGGCTGCTGCTGGTTGGGTGGTGTGTTTTGCAGTGTATAAAAGTGTTCTAAAATAGGTTTGTAAGTTTCTGGTTGCGTCCACATGATTCCACGCTTCGTACGATTAAAGGTATCGCAAAATAGAGACTAGAAACCCTATTTTGGATATCGTAATTTCGAGCGAGTCGTTCGGAGGTTGTAATGTATAATGTTGCAAAGTTTTCTATATATACAAGCTTCTGGTTCTGTTGTTGGTTGTCTGTAGATATTAGGGACATGATTGGGAATTCGGATAGGGCACATTATAGGGGAGGTGCTGTGGGATTTTCGTTAATGCCTTAACTAGTTAAGGAACTAGTCGAGAAGGCGAGCGAGGGAATGGAGTTTATGAATACTCTTAAGTAATGTAAGATGCTGAAAGTTCTAAAGAGGTTGATGTTTGTATTTATTTCATGTTACCTAGGTTCACGGGATGACAAGACGACCGGGATAAAGACAAACCCATAACAGGTATGTGAAGCTTTCTTTTGGCATGTTTTTGGAATAAGTATGTAAAGCTTATCCCTTCTCTTGGCATGTTTTTGGCATAAGTAGGTAAAGCTATTCTTCTTTATTTTTGCATGTCTTATATATAAGTTATGAATGGTTTATAGATGTAACTTGGGGATAGTTCCATTCGTATAGCTCAGAGTACAGTCCATAATTCTTATCCACTTCGTAATGGTAGAACTCCTGTAATAGTTGAGCTATTGCCTTTTTAAGGCTTCTATAGGATAAAAGGTAATATATGTAGAGCCTATTGACTCATGTTCACTTCTAAATGCTAAGGCTCTTAAGGTAGCTGAGCTATCACCCATAAGCCTTCTATACAGGAAATAGTAACCGGATGCATGGGAAGCATGAACTACAACTCCTATTCATTTCTTAATATCGAAGTTCTTGAAGTAGTTGAACTGCTACCCTCGAGTCCCTATATGATGAATACTGATTGAATGTATGAGCTCTCATGCCTAAGAACTCTATAATGACAAGTGTCTCTGTTTGCATAAGCCATTTGGTATTACCTTAATAAGATCCTAGGACTCTTGAGACTCCGTCGATGTGGCCCCTAATGGAAGTTAGAGGATATGTGAGACGATGATAGTTTTGATCCTCAAATGATAATCTATAACGATTGTTATACCAAATCTCAGAGGATGAAGTAATTATATATGGTTCCTCATTACGTTACTCGTGCAGGCTATTAATACGTTACTCACCGTATCCCATGAAGGGCTGGGCATGATAAACTCACTGCCTCCCATGAAGGGCCGGGCATGATAAATTCACCGCGTCCCATGAAGGGCCGGGCATGATAAACTCACCACATCCCATGAAGGGCCGGGCATGATAAATTCACCGCGTCCCATGAAGGGTCGGACATGATAAATTCACCGCGTCCCATGAAGGGCCAGGCATGATAAATTCACCACATCCCATGAAGGTCCGGGCATGATAAATTCACCGTGTCCCATGAAGGGTCGGGAAATTCACCACATCCCATGAAAGGCCGGGCATGATAAATTCACCGAGTCCCATGAAGGGCCAGGCATGATATATGAAGCAATGATCATTCACCACTTCCTATTAAGGGTCAGGCATGATTATGATGAAACGATTATGATACGAAGTTCACTAGAGGGCCAGGTACAGGGTATGATAAGGTATATGACCACATGTCCTAAGCTGCAGGTACGGTAATCTGTTAACTGTTATACATGTTTTTTGTATCCTCATTTCAGTTGTTGTTTCGGTTATGATATGTTATGCTTTATATACTCAGTACATATGTCATACTGACCCCCGTTCTCTGGGGGGCTGCATTTCATACCCGCAGGTACAGATGTTCATTTTGGAGATCGGTCAGCTTAGGAGTTCCTCTCAGTATGTCAGAAGTGCTTCACTGTCCTAGAGTCTAATTTTTGATACTGATCATTTAATATACATATTTATTTATTCAGGGGTATGGAGAGGTCCTTGTCCCATCATATGATGCAGTTATTACTCTTAGAGGTTTGTAGATATGTATGTGTGGGTTATTTGTAAGTTTGTTTAAGTTGCGCTTATAAGATGTATTGCAAATGTTTTCGTGGTGTGGCTGTCACGACCCAACCCTGTGGGACGCAACTGGGGTCCGACCTTGACCCCCGTTTACGTAACTGTCAACTACAGTCAAATTGGACTATGTATAACGTGATACTGCTCACGAAAACCTCAATGGGTTAAAACTTTTTCACGTTCCTATAGCCTCCTAGATATAGGAACCAAACAAATGAACCCAGTGGGTGATAAAATATTTATACAAGTGTGGCCTATTTCATTTGCATCATGTCATGAAAGGGAAAGCCAGCCGATAAGGCTGCCATAACATAATAGCTTTTACAACATATCGCATAGGCATAACCAAAATAAACTCCTAAACAACCCACACACATATGTCTACAGACCTCTAAGAATAGGAACGATAACATATAGCGGGACAGGGCCCCCACCGTACCCCTGCATAAACAAATATATACATCACAGGACCAATACTTAAAAGCTAGGCTCCGAAACACTGAAGCACTTCCAACATAGCTGAGCAGGAATCATAAGCTGGAGGATCTCCGAAATGAATATCTGTACCTGCGGGCATGAAACGCACCCCCCCTACTCGAAAAAAGAGGGGTCAGTACGATATATGTACTGAGTATATAAGCACAACATAACTGAGATAACAACTGAACTAGGGATGCAGGAAACCAAGTATAACATTTAATAAGGTATTGTGCCTGCAACTCACAAAATAAAGTCATGTATACCACTATCACATACCGTATCTGGCCCGCTCGAGGACTCGGTGTTACAAACACATCATCTATCATGCTAGGTATATATATGCCATTAATGCTGTGGGATGTACAGCCCAATCCCTGTATATAGAAAGTACATGCCGAGGAACGATGGCCCAATCCATGTATCATATAATAATGCCGAGGAACGACGGCCCGATCTGTATATCGTATAACAATACCGAGGTACAATAACCCAATCCGTATAATACATAATAATGCCGAGGTTCGACGGCCCGATCCGTATAATGCATAATAATGTCGAGGTATGATGGCCCGATCCATATAATGCATAATAATACCGAGGTACGACGGCTCGATCCGTATAATACATAATAATGCTGAGGTACGACGGCCCGATTCGTATAATGCATAATCTGTCGTAGAACGTACGACCCGATCATTATATAGCAAAATATGCCAAGGTACATTTGGCCCGATCCAGATATATATCCTAATACATATACGTGCATGTAAAACTCTGTAACATATCAAACATCCCGTAGATACCATCATCAAGCATGTTCAAGATCCCCTAGGTATAAGAGCTTACACATCCCAACACTATTCAACCTATAGGAGGCTCAACGGTCGTAGTTCAACTACTTCAAGGTGGATACAAGTCATGAGTTATAACCAAAATCTATAAATAGGGCTATATCCAAATCCATGTCCTATAGCACCTTTAGTCTAGTCTTTCTAGAAGCAGGAAAAGACAAGCTTTACATGCACCACTTCCTATCACATGGGAGACTTGAAAAGTAATGATTTAACTTGTTACAAGAGTTCTAATCAGTAGGAAGTGAACAAAAGCCTTAACTCACACTCAGAGTTTTAAGAGTATAATAAATTCAAACTTCATATACACAATACTTACATCTAAGTCATGCCAAAAGAGAGGAAGAATGTCATTACATACACTACTTCTGAGCATATAGAAGACTTGAGGAATGGAAGCTTAACTACTTTAAGAGTCTTAACATTCAACAATGGACACGAGTTATGAATCATGAATCATGTTCAGAGCTCATGAATAGAGTTACCCCAAGTTTCATACACATATCACTTTTCACTTAGATCTAACACATGCCGAAAAGAAAGAATATATAAGCTTTACATATTTATACCAAAACATGCCAAAATAAAGCTTCACATACCTCTGGACTTTCCTTCGGGTGATCTTCATATACATATTTCATACCCAGCCTTTCATGGGGCTCGGTTAACCACTATGGAATCGTAATCTCATTTTTGTATCAGATACATCTCACTGAGAATGAGAGACAGCTTCCCACATATTATATTCTGACACATAGAAGCCCTACTAGGCAATACTTAATCTTCACAGGAACTCTAATACTGAACAGTGGATAGAGGTTATGAGGCGTACTCAGAATTCTGGGAATGGAATTATCCCCGTACTTCATATACAATTTACTTAAGGCTAAACATTGCCAAAAGGAAAGAAAGATAGCTGTACGAACTTATACCAAAACATGCCAAGAGAAAGCTTTACATACCTTGTCTGAATTATTCCTTATCCTGCTTTCCTCGCCTTCTTTTGAACCGATTCAACATGAAAGTAGTATGAATATCAACCCCTTTTACTTTCCAACACCCTAGGTTATATCTTAGTATTAATGGAATCTATTTCCTTAGTCGTTTTCCTGACTAGCTCTGTTATTCGCTAAGGCGTTGATGAAAATTAGGCAGCAACACCCTTATAATATGCCCTATCCAAATTTTCAATTAGGTCCCTAAGACCTACAGCCAACCCACAACAACAACCTGCAGCAATTCACACCAACAGTATACAACATAAACTCCAAACAACTTATTCAAAAACATGGTAGGACAATAGGGCGTCTAGCCTTTATTTCGTAAAACCTTTAATCATGCAAAATAGAGGGTAGTGTGGATGAAACCAGCAGCTCCCACACCTCTTTTAAAATTCCTTTAGGACCTGCAACACACCATCACACACCTGCAACAGCCCCCATATGCACAATGCCTCATTTCGACTACAATTTAACTATAGCGATTCCAATTTGGTTTATTTCGGACGTCAAGCATATTTATCATATTTTCACATTTCCAGACACTTACACAATGTATAATACCCTCTATAACAACACCATAAACTCCAATTTAAAAGAAAAGGCCTTACCTTACGTTAAACTTGTCAAACTCCCCAAAACTATCCAAAACGTAAAATCTGGACAGCCCACTGTCTTATATTGTCGCTTAGTTTCAGAGGGGTAATTGAGGGAAACAGGATTTGTGGACTCAATGAAAGTTATATACATGTGTATCAAGGTTGCAAACAATTTTGAATTACCCCTACAGATATTTTGTACGAAAATATATGACCAAAATACTCACAGCTGTCCGTGTAAGATTTCCAAAACATAATCTGGGCAGCAGCTCCCCCATACTTCACCACCATGTTTCGAGCAGAGAAAAGCAAAAGTGGGTAGTAGAGTCTAAATGAAAGTTATATACCTATGGAATATATTTCCAAAACATCTTTAATCACTTAAAACGAAGCCTTACACAAGGAGTTATACTCGTTTTACTAACAGTAGTTTAATTAAAAAATGGGTTTGTTCCCTAGTGTTTTCTCTTTAAGCTTCTCTTAGTTTTCCAAGTGTAGAACTGAAAATATGGTTCCGTTGGCCTCGTACTATACATATATACACCTCCACGTATTTGAGGAACACCTTAGATAATTAATTGATGGAGGAAAAGTGAAGAACTCACCTTTAATTCTTCTAAACCATGGCTGCCTCCTTCCCTTCTTCTTCTCCACGTTTTTCTCTCTATGTTTTGGGCTGATTTTGGATAAATAATGACTTAAGTGTCATTAGAATACATATATATGGTTCCTTAGGAAGTACCACGTGTCAGTCCCTAAGGATGACACGTGTCAAGCCCTTATTGGGCCACGAATCCATACCTAGCCTCCAAGGCTGCCATGTGGCGGTGTGGGACCCACCTCAAGTAGGTGTGTCACCTACTTGGTCCAAGTAGGTGCATCACCTACTTAGTCAAAGTAGGTGCATCACCTGCTTGCTTCCGAGTAGGTGCTACGCCTCCTTCTGCCTCTCTTGTGGGTTCATAATCACGTCTTACTTTAGGAGCCCATGTAATCCTTGCTACGTAAGCTCAACATGTACTCCAGTGGCTTAGTTATGTAAGTCGTCCAAGTTGGTAGCTTATGTAAGAAAGTCAAGTCCTACGACTTGTTATTTTGGCCTCCAATTCATTTCAAATCCTTATAGACCTATTTCCAACCTTCACTCTTAAGGGGCGTCATGTCCTCCCTTCCTTAGAGTTATTTAATCATGTTATAGATAATTTGGGTCACGGGACATCTTTCAAGAAGCTTAAGAAGATGTTCCGAAGTATAAAGGTACGGGGTATAACAACCTTCCCCCCTTTAGAACATTCGTCCTCGAATGTAAACCAAAACCTTCCTCCGGACCTTATACCGATTATATGGAGAGGTCCTCTATCTCGTTGGAATAACATATACTTTTATCGAGCAATCAATATTAGAGTTCCAAAGATTAGGATTACTTGTAGGCATAGGGAACAGGTGATATTTCTTTTTCATTTCTTTTTTTTCCAATTCTCTTACCACACATCATATTGCACCCTTTACACGAACATGTGTAGGACTTTAAAGTAGCCCTAAATATGTTTTAGCATCACGATACTAGTTTGTACATAAACCTGTATCGTTTCTTACTTCCTTCCTCTACTTACCCTTGAGTTTCCTCATATTCCAGTATAGGAGAGATCTCTCATCCTTTCCTTGTTTTGCTGCTTGTACACCACAATATTAGTAGTTAGTGACTTTGTTACCAACATCTTACCTTCAGTCGAGTATAGCCTGGCTATTCCTTACAGTATGTTTAAGTTCTCATCATAATTCTCTTGTTGTATTCATCCCCTTTGTACGCACCTATTCTTTGATGTCATACTATTCAAGTCCTTACTATTAATTCTCTGCACTGTCTCCGGTATCATGGCTTCTATCCATTTATTATTGGCCTTTAGATCTTATTAACTCGTGCCAGTATGGGATCTCACTTGAAGCCACTTCCCCCCTTTAGGGTGTACCCATGTCACTATCTATTGTGTTCTACCTTACGCCCTTATTTCCAATTTTCCAATACGTTTGATTCTTTTCCAACACATTCGGTATACTGCACAATATCTATGCCTTCCTTTATATCTTCCATACCTTTGGTTGCCTAGGTACGATAACTTAACACAATTATGAGGTTCTAATCCAGTCTAATTATGGGTAATCGAGTCATGTAGCAATTTATTTGAAGCCACTTTCTCACAAGGCTTTACTTAGTTTCATAACTATCCTCATTATATTCACATCATATCATGTTCGCATTCTACCCCGTAGTATAACACTTCTTAACTTTTTTCACGATTCTTACTGTGGGTTACTTACCCTTCTTAGTTAGTCTTATCCTTAATATATCGTTCTATCCAGAACTACCAGTCTTTCCTAAATCATTTTCCTTTTATTTCAAGGAAAATTTAGGCAGAGTTTCCTCTGTATTTCTTACTATCTCAACACCTGCATGCACAAAATACCAATAATGCCTCACAAGGGCAATACGCATAAAGATACATATATACGTATCATATCATATCATATCGCAGCCTCACAGGGCGCCCAATATCAACAATAGTATAAATTGATGGAGTTACCTTGTATGTCCAACTCGAACTGCACCTGTTTAGACTTTCCGTCTACTTTTCCTTTCAATTTTCAACTTTAAATATCAACCGTAATTCAATACCTTACCTGCCACCTATCATTCGTGCCTTGCTTACCTATGTGCTGTGTAACTTCCAATATCGTCAGTAACCTTCTTCTATTGATGTTGTCCTTCTGTTGAAATCATAAGTTAGTATGAGAAATTTCATTCCCTATGACTCGGCTCTATCGCACGATTGTAGATATGAAAGAAAGGTAACATCCTAAATGTTCTATATCCTCTTGTCTATAGATGTGGTGCACAACACACAGATAAACAAGACTCTGCTAGACA
Source organism: Solanum dulcamara (assembly GCF_947179165.1). Taxonomy (NCBI): domain Eukaryota; kingdom Viridiplantae; phylum Streptophyta; class Magnoliopsida; order Solanales; family Solanaceae; genus Solanum; species Solanum dulcamara. The sequence goes on along the minus strand of NC_077237.1, from coordinate 29,750,752 downwards.
TGGTCTATAGACACTCCAAGGACGAACTGCTCTGATACCACTTCTGTCACGACCCAACCCTGTGGGCCGTAACTAGGGTCCGACCTGGACCCCCGTTTACGTAACTGTCAACTACAGTCAAATTAGACTATGTATAACATGATACTGCTCACAAAATCCTCAATAGGTTAAAAAAATTTCATGTTTATATAGCCTCCTAGATATAGGAACCAAACACATAAACCAGTGGGTGATAAAATATTCATACACGTGTCTCCTCTTTCATTTGCATCATGTCATGAAAGGGAAAGCTAGCCGATAAGGCTACCACAACATAATAGCTTTTACATTATATCGCATAGGCATAATCGAAATAAACTCCTAAACAACCCACACACATATGTCTACAGACCTCTAAGAATAGGAACGAAAACATATAGCGGGACAGGGCCCCCGATGTACCCCTACAAAAACAAATATATACATCGCAGGACCAGTACTCAAAAGCTAAGCTCCGAAATATTGAAGCACTTCCAACATAGCTGAGCGGGAATCCTAAGTTGGCGGATCTCTAAAATGAACATCTGTACCTACGGGCATGAAATGCAGCCCCCCTCCTCCGAAGAAAGAGGGGTCAGTACGATATATGTACTGAGTATACAAGCACAACATAACTGAGATAACAACTGAACTAGGGATGTAGGAAACCAAGTATAACATTTAATAAGGTACTGTGCCTACACCTCACCAAATAAAGTCATGTATACAACTATCACATACCGTATCTGGCTCGCTCGGGGACTCGGTGTTAAAAACACATTATCTATCATGTTAGGTATATATATGCCATTAACGCTGTGGGATGTACAGCCCGATCCCTTTATATAGAAAGTATATGCCGAGGAACGATGGCCCAATCCATGTATCATATAATAATTCTGAAGAACGACAGCCCGATCCGTATATCGTATAACAATGCCGAGGTACGACGACCCAATCCGTATAATGCATAATAATGCCGAGGTTCGATGGCCCGATCCGTATAATGCATAATTATGTCGAGGTATGATGGCCCGATCCGTATAATGCATAATAATACCGAGGTATGACGGCTCGATCCGTATAATACATAATAATGCTGAGGTACGACGGCCCGATTCGTATAATGCATAATCTGTCGTAGAACGTACGACCCGATCCTTACATAGCAAAATATGCCGAGGTACATTTGGCCCGATCCAGATATATATCCTAATACATATACGTGCATGTTAAACTCTGTAACATATCAAACATCCCGTAGATATCATCATCAAGCATGTTCAAGATCCCCTAGGTATAGGAGCTTACACATCCCAACACTATTCAACCTATAGGAGGCTCAAGGGTCGTAGTTCAACTACTTCAAGGTGGATACAAGTCATGAGTTACATCCAAAATCTATAAATGGGGCTATATCCAAATCCATGTCCTATAGCACCTTTAGTCTAGTCTTTCTAGAAGCAGGAAAAGACAAGCTTTACATGCACCACTTCCTATCACATGGGAGACTTGAAAAGTAATGACTTAACTTGTTACAAGAGTTCTAATCAGTAAGAAGTGAACAAAAGCCTTAACTCACACTCAGAGTTTTAAGAGTATAATAAATTCAAACATCATATACACAATACTTACATCTAAGTCATGCCAAAAGAGAGGAAGAATGTCATTACATACACTACTTCTGAGCATATAGAAGACTTGAGGAATGGAAGCTTAACTACTTTAAGAGTCTTAACATTCAACAATGGACACGAGTTATGAATCATGAATCATGTTTAGAGCTCATGAATAGAGTTACCCCAAGCTTCATACACATATCACTTGTCACTTAGATCTAACATATGCCCAAAAGAAAGAATATATAAGCTTTACATATTTATACCAAAACATGCAAAAAGAAAGCTTCATATATCTCTGGACTTTCCTTCAGGTGATCTTCATATACATATTTCGTACCCGGCCTTTCATGGGGCTCGGTGAACCACTATGGAATTGTAATCTCATTTTCGTATCAGATACATCTCACTGAGAATGAGAGATAGCTTCCCACATATTATATTCTGACACATAGAAGCCCTACTAGGCAATACTTAATCTTCACAGGAACTCTAATACTAAATAGTGGATAGGGGTTATGAGGCGTACTCGGAATTCTGGGAATGGAATTATCCCCGCACTTCATATACAATTTAATTAAGGCTAAATATTTCCAAAATGAAAGAAAGATAGCTGTACGAACTTATACCAAAACATGCCAAGAGAAAGCTTTATATACCTTGTCTGAATTATTCCTTATCCTGCTTGCCTCGCCGTCCTTTGAACTGATTCAACATGAAAGTAGTATGAATATCAACCCCTTTTATTTTCCAGCACCCTAGATTACATCTTAGTATTAATGGAATCTACTTCCTGAGTCATTTTCCTAACTAGTTCTATTATTCGCTAAGGCGTCGATGAAAATTAGGCAGCACCACCCTTATAATATGCCCTATCTAAATTTACAATTAGGTCCCTAAGACCTACAGCCAACCCACAACAACAACCTGCAGCAATTCATACCAACAATATACAACATAAACTCCAAACGACTTATTCAAAAATACGGTAGGACAATAGGGCGTCTTGCCTTTATTTCGTAAAACCTTTAATCGTGTAGAACGGAGGGTCGTGTGGATGCAACTAGAAGCTCCCACACCTCTTTTAAAATGCCTTTAGGACCTGCAACACACCATCACACACCTGCAACATCCCCCACATGCACAATGCCTCATTTCGACTACAATTTAACTATAGCGATTCCAATTTGGTTTATTTCGGACGTCAAGCATATTTATCATATTTTCACATTTCCAGCCACTTACACAACATATAATACCTTCTATAACAACACCATAAACTCCAATTTAAAACAAAAGGCCTTACCTTACATTAAACTTGTCAAACTCACCAAAACTATCCAGAACGTGAAATCTGGACAGCCCACTGTCTTATATTGTCGCTTAGTTTCAGAGGGGTAATTGAGGGAAACAGGATTTGTGGCCTTAATGAAAGTTATATACATGTGTATCAAGGTAGAAAACAATTTTGAATTACCCCTACAGAAATTTTATACGAAAATATATGACCAAAATACTCACAGCTGTCCGTGTAGGATTTCCAAAACACAATCTGGGCAGCAGCTCCCCCATGCTTCACCACCATTTTTCGAGCAGAGAAAAGAAACACTGGGTTGTAGAGTCTAAATGAAAGTTATATCCCTATGGAATATCTTTCCAAAACATCTTTAATCACTTAAAACTAAGCCTTAGAAAAGGAGTTATACTCGTTTTACTAACATCAGTTTAATTCAAAAACGGGTCTGTTCCCTAGCATTTTCTCTTTCAGCTTCTCATAGTTTTCCAAGTGTAGAACTGAAAATATGGTTCCGTAGGCCTCGTAATATACATATATACACCTCCACGTATTTGAGGAACACCTTAGATAATTAATTGATAGAGGAAAAGTGAAGAACTCACCTTTAATTCTTCTAAACCATGGCTGCCTCCTTCCCTTCTTCTTCTCCACGTTTTTCTCTTTATGTTTTGGGCTGATTTTGGATAAATAATGACTTAAGTGTAATTAGCATACATATATATGGTTCCTTAGGAAGTGCCACGTGTCAGCCCCTAAGGGTGACACGTGTCAAGCCCTTATTGGGCCACGAATCCATACCTAGCCTCCAAGGCTGCCATGTGGCGGTGTGGGACCCACATCAAGTAGGTGTGTCACCTACTAGGTCCAAGTAGGTGAATCACCTACTTAGTCAAAGTAGGTGCATCACCTGCTTGCTTCCGAGTAGGTGCTATGCCTCCTTTCGCCTCTCCCGTGGGTTCATAATCTCGTCTTACTTTAGGAGCCCATGTAATCCTTGCTACGTAAGCTCAACATGTACTCCAGTGGCTTAGTTATGTAGGTCGTCCAAGTTGGTAGCTTACGTAAGTAAGTCAAGTCCTACGACTTGTTATTTTGGCCTCCAATTCATTTCAAATCCTTATAGACCTATTTCCAACCTTCACTCTTAAGGGGCATCATGTCCTCCCTTCCTTAGAGTTATTTAATCATGTTATAGTAATCTGGGTCAAAGGACATCTTTCAAGAAGCTTAAGAAGATGTTCTGAAGCGTAAAGGTATGGGGTATAACAGTGGCAGCCTCGTCGGCTCACGTGCCCTTTCTTGTTATGATACAGGTTAATAAGGCTGCAGGTTTATGAAAAAAAAATTAACCCATTGGGGTTTGTGTATAGTATCACATCACACACGGTTACACTTAAGAGTACCTGATAGATATGCATAAGGGGGTCTAGGTTGGACCCCAGTCGCGGCCTATGGGGTTGTGTCGTGACAGAAATGGTATCGGAGAAGTTCGTCCTTTGAATGTCTACGGACCGTGTCTAGTAGAGTCTTGTCTATCGGTGTGTTGTGCACCACATCTATAGACAAGAGGCTACAGGATATTTAGAATGTTACTTTCTTTCATATCTAAGACCGTGCGATAGAGCCGAGTCATAAGGAATGAAATTCCTCATACTAACCGGTGATTTTAGTAGGAGGACCACATCGATAGAAGCAAGCAACTGACGATATCGAAAGTTACACAGCACATAGGTAAGAAAAGGCATGAAAGACATATATCAGGTAAGGTATTGAAATGTGATTGACATATACAATTGAAAAGTGAAAGGAAAGGTAAACAGGAAAGTGTAACAGGTGCAGCTTGAGTGGACATAACAGGTAAGTCCATTTTCATACTGCTAATTGTGGGCGCCCTATGCGGCTGTAATATGAGATGATATGACTATATATGTGTGCCCTGTGTGGATGAGATGTTATACAATATGAATATATATATATGTGTGCCCTATGAGGCAGTGTTGGTATTTTCTGCGTGCAGGTGTTGAGATAGTAAGAAATACAGAGAAAACTCGACCCAAATTTTCATAGAAATAAAAAGAGAATGAGATACGGGGTTGTAGTATGTCTTGAAAAGTTGTGCTCACAACAATGATGAGATTTGACTAAATGAGTATGGTTGACCTCGAAAAATGAGTTAATTGCTGAATTAATGGCAATAAAAACTAGGAGGTCGATATGGGTGTAATAGAACGAAGTTGGGAAGGACCTATAGACCAAAGAAGATGACTTAAAGAAGGCTGATCGATCGGGATAAAACAATACAGTAAGGCATCGCCTGAATTGATACATAGGGATAAACTATGACAAGTTATAGTTGAAAGATTTGTAGAACAATTGTTGCATTACGAGGTTATTAGAAGGATAAGTGGTATCTACTGGAATAAGGTTAGTATAATGGCGGAGCTGGAAACATGGATCATCAAAGTATGATTACTCCCGAGTGGAGAATTTGAACCAATTATGAGCATGAGCTAATTATTGATTGGGATGAATGCGGTTTTGAATGCACTACTACATGACGGATATTACTCGAGTATCAACCGTCAGATGAGATTTTATGTGATATATTGTGAATACCAAAGCACCCTATGGTTGTACTAGGGGTTCTTATAAGAGCAATCAAACGTATGGACGATCTAACAGAAGATGTAGACATGGTGTAGTATGTTAAAAATGTTGGAGTAGAATCATTCGCATGTGAATAGCTGAAAATAAATGGAGGATGACATGGGTACACCCTAAAAGGGGGAAAGTAGACAAGAGAAGTACAAACGTAAGAGAAAATCAACCGAAGCTATCATATTTAAATAGGAACGCTTAAACTTTAAATGAGACCCCATAAGGGATGGACACGATCATACCCTTACTAATGCATCGGATTTTGTCAAAACTCTGATGTTAAGCGTGCTTGGGTGAGAGTAGCACTGGGATAGGTGACCCCCTAGGAAATGAAAAAGGAAACGAAACAAGTATGACAAAAGAGACTGTAAGTGTGCGGTAGTACAATGACACATGTAGAGCAGAGTAAGCCAAGAGAAGGAAAGATTAAAACTAAAATGAAATGCACTTCATGCAAATAGCACAAGAATAGTTGTGCGGCCTACGAACATTGGCATATTAAGAGTAAGGTCAAGGGATTACTCGATAAAAAGAAGTTGGTAATAGCAGTGTGATGGCCACATTTAGAATTGATTGAGGAAAAGTGTAAGATGGTGCGAGGCAGAACTAGTAAGATATAATCGATATTAAGGACAAAAGCCATAGTGGAGCCCTGACCTCGACTGAAGGAGGTAAGCAGCTAGTATAGCGATGCTAAGGAATTTTCTGAATTTCTTTAAGTACCTACACACGTTTGTGTAAGAATTACCACATAATGTTTGGTAGTAAAACTGGAAAGAAGATCTGAGTAAAACAGCAAGATAGCATACCTAAGGTGTTACAAGTTGAATTAAGAGGAATTGTATAATAGCTTAAATGAAATGGAGCATCAGAAGCTTGATAGCGTGTTACGGGGGATGGGAATACTGACTTGGAAATTGAAGCCAATTAAGGTAGGTTATAGTCCAAGCTGACCTCACACTCTACGGAAGTATAAGTTTATATGGTTATAATGGATAAAGCTGCCTATAAGTGGGACCTACTATCCGATTTGAAGCAATACATTCAGTTTTCGCAGATCAATACTCTGCAAGTATATAAACGACCCTCCCAGAATATTTCCCGGGGAGGAGGTCTATATAACAGGGAGTTATCCTACGAGGGGAAACTTATTTCCATCTTGGATTGGCAGATTAAAAGGGGTGCGAACTAAGGACGTAGCTTTTGTCAAGGTACCGTGGCGGAATAAGAATCATGAAGAAATAACTTGGGAAGCTGAATAGGACATGAAACACAGGTATCCATACCTATTTACAAATGTCTACGGGTAAACCCCCACTCCTGGAACTCATATATTAATTACTTGGATGAAAATGTATGTGATTGCAATAGAAGGGAATCTCCCTACAGTTTGTATAAAGTCTTAAGGGAAGTTTTATTCAACATTCGGGGATGAATGTTCTAAAGGGGGGAAGGATGTTATACCCCACACTCTCGAGCTCGGAATATCTCTTAAGTTCTTTAGACATTATCATGTGAACCGGATAAGCTAGGACACTATCAAACGACTCCAAGGAAAGGAGAATGTGATACCCTATAGTGGAGAAGGTTGGAAATAGAGTCATAAGAATCCGGAACGAATTGGAGGCCATGTAATGAGTCGTAGGACTTGATTTACCTACGTAAGCTACTAATTCAGAAGTCTTATACACTTGAGTTGCTTAAGGACATACCAAGCTTACGTAGCATGGATTAAATAAGCTCCTAAAATAAGACGAGATTACGAACCCAAGAGGAGGGGGAAAAGATGACACGTGGAAGCCAATGGAGGAGCGACATGTGGCAGAACCTCAAGCAAGTAGGTGACCCACCTACTAAAGGTCAAGTAGGTGACCCACCTACTTAGGAGGTGGGGGCCACAAGGACACGTGGCAGCCTAGGGGTAAGGCATGGATCTATGGCCAATAGGGGTTGGACACGTGTCACCATATGGGGATGACATGTGTCACCTCCTAGTATTACATATATACATGTATATGTGTCTTATACTTCAGTTCTGATCCATTAAACTTCAGCAAAAACTCAAGAACAAAACCCTAGTTTAGAGAGAAACTAGCGACGGTTAGGAGGAAAAATAAGAGGTAAGTCCCAATTTCGTTCCATAAATTAATTATCTAGCATATACCATGATGATATGGAGGTATTAGAAGTATAAAATCATGGCTTGGTGCAGCCAAAATGGACAGCAACCAGTCCACACAGTTTCAGCACGCTAAGAAGGGTTCCGAGGCGCGATTTTGGCTAGTTTGGCCAATTTCGGGTAAGGTAAGGTTTCTCCTTTAAATTTGTACTTTATGTGGTTTTTATGGAGTGTATTATGTACTTTTTATACTTCTGGAAGTATGGAAAAATCGTGGGGATGCTAAGCGAAAGAAACAATCTAAATTGAAGTCGCCGTAGTTAAATTGTAGTCGAAGTGAGGCGTGGTGTGTTTGGAGGATGATGCTGGTTGGGTGGTCTGTGTTTCAGGGTCTAAATATGTTCTAAAATAGTTTTGTAAGTTTCTGGTTTTATCCACACGATTCCACACTTCGTACGATTAAAAGTTTCGCAAAATAGAGACTAGAAATCCTATTTTGGATATCGTAATTTCGAGCGAGTCGTTCGGAGGTTGTAATGTATAATGTTGCAAAGTTTTCTATATATACGAGCTGCTGGTTATGTTTTTGGTTGGCTATATATATTAGGGACGTGATTGGGAATTCGGATAGGGCACATTATAGGGGAGGTGTTGTCCGATTTCCGTTAATGCCTTAACTAGTTAAGGAACTAGTCGAGAAGGCGAGCAAGGGAATGGGGTTTATGAATACTCTTAAGTAATGTAAGATGCTGAAAGGTCTAAAGAGGTTGATGTTCGTATTTATTTCATGTTACCTAGGTTCACGGGATGATAAGGCGACAGGGATAAAGACTAACCCATAACAGGTATGTGAATCTTTCTTTTGGCATGTTTTTGGAATAAATATGTAAAGCTTATCCCTTCTCTTGGTATGCTTTTGGCATAAGTAGGTAAAGCTATTCTTCTTTATTTTGTCATGTCTTAGATATAAGTTATGAATGGTTTGTATATGGAACTTGGGGATAGTTTCATTCTAAAAGCTCAGAGTACAGTCCATAATTCTTATCCACTTCGTAATGGTAGAACTCCTATAATAGTTGAGTTATTGCCTTTTTAAGGCTTCTATAGGATAAAAGGTAATATATGTAGAGCCTATTGACTTGTGTTCACTTCTAAATGCTAAGGCTCTTAAGGTAGATTAGCTATCACCCTCAAGCCTTCTATACAGGAAATAATAACCGGATGCATGGGAAGCATGAACTACAACTCCTATTCATTTCTTAATATCAAAGTTCTTGAAGTAGTTGAACTGCTACCCTCGAGTCCCTATATGATGAATACTGATTGAATGTATGAGCTCCCATGCCTAAGAACTCTATAATGACAAGTGTCTCTGATTGCATAAGCCATTTTGTATTACCTTAATAAAAGCCTAGGACTCTTGAGACTCCGTCGATGTGGCCCCTAATGGAAGTTAGAGGATACGTGAGATGATGATACTTTTGATCCTCAAATGATAATCCATGACAATTGTTATACCGAATCTCAGAGGATGAAGTAATTGCATATGGTTCCTCGTTACATTACTCGTGTAGGCTGTTATTACGTCACTCACCGCATCCCATGAAGGGCTGGGCATGATAAACTCACTGCCTCCCATGAAGGGCCGAGCATGATAAATTCACCGCGTCCCATGAAGGGCCGGGCATGATAAACTCACCGCATCCCATGAAGGGACGGGAATGATAAATTCACCGCGTCCCATGAAGGGTCGAGCATGATAAATTCACCGCATCCCATAAAGGGCCGGGCATGATAAATTCACCGCGTCCCATAAAGGGTCGGGCATAATAAATTCACCGCGTCTCATGAAGGGCCAAGAATTTCACCGCGTCCCATGAAGGGCCGGGAATGATATATGATGCAATGATCATTCACCACATCTCATGAAGGGTCGGGCATGATTATGATGAAATGATTATGATACCGAGTTCACTAGAGGGTCGGGTACAGGGTATGATAAGGTAATGACCGTATATCCTAAGATGCAGGTACAGTAATCTGTTAACTGTTATACATATTTTCTGTATTTCCATTTCAATTGTTGTTTCGGTTATGATATGTTATGCTTTATATACTTAGTACATATGTTGTACTTACCCCCTATTCTCCGGGGGTTGCGTTTCATGCCCATAGGTACAGATGTTCATTTTGGAGATCGGTCAGCTTAGGAGTTACTCTCAGCTATGTCGGAAGTGCTTCACTGTCCTAGAGCCTAATTTTTGATACTGATCATTTAATATACATATTTATTTATTCAGGGGTACGGCGGGGGCCTTGTCCCACTATATGATGCAGTTATTACTCTTAGAGGTCTGTAGACATATGTATGTGGGTATTTTTAAGTTTATTTCAGTTGCGCTCATAAGACGTATTGCAAATGTTTTCATGGTGTGGCATCTTCATCGACTCGCATGTCCTTTCATGTTATGATACAGGTGAATGAGGCTATAGGTTTATGAATTTTTTTTTGACCCATTGGGGTTTATGTATGGTATCACATCACACACGGTTCCACTTAAGGGTAGGTGATAGATACGTATAAGGGGGTCTAGGTCGGATCCCAGTCGCGGCCTACGGAGTTGGATCATGACATAGGAAACACAGAGTCACCAAAGGGTAGGTTTATTTCATACCTTAAGGCAAGAAAAATGATTAACAAGGGGTATATTTATCATTTAGACCGCGTACACTATCTGGAAGCTGAAGTGCCAACTCTTTAGTAGGTGCCCGTGGTTAATGAATATCCAGATGTGTTTCCAGATGAACTTCCAGGCCTCCCTCCAGAATGGGAAATAGAGTTCACTATAGACGTACCACCAGATACTCAGCCTATTTCTATCCCCCCATATAGAATGGCACCCACAGAATTAAATGAGCTAAAGGAGCAGTTGAGGGACCTACTGGAGAAAGGGTTTATTAGGCCCAGTACATCACCATGGGGAGCACCAATACTGTTTGTGAAAAAGAAAGATGGATCGCTGCGAATGTGTATTGACTATAGGCAGCTGAATAAGGTAACAATTAAGAACAGATATCCCCTCCCCAAGATTGATAATTTGTTTAACTAGTTGCAGGGTGCCTAATGTTTTTCGAAGATAGATCTGCGGTCAGGCTATCATCAGGTACGGGTAAGGGAAGCAGATATACCAAAGATTGCATTCAGGACCCGATATGGGCATTACGAGTTCAAAGTGATATCCTTTGGCCTGACAAATGCTCCAGCGGTATTCATGGATCTAATAAACTGAGTGTTCAAACCATTTTTAGATTTATTCGTGATAGTATTTATTGATGATATTATGGTCTATTCATGATCGCAGATGGAACACGTAATGTGAATTTTGTTTAACTTCAACACCAGCAATTATATGCTAAATTCTCTAAATATGAATTTTGGTTAACTTCAGTAGCTTTTCTGGGACACATTATTGGGATTGATGGTATTTGCATAGATACATAGAAAATTGAGGTTGTTAGGCTTGGCCAAGACCTACAACCCCTACGGAGGTACGAAGCTTCTTGGGGTTAGCAGGGTACTATAGAAGGTTCGTGGAAGGGTTTGCTTCCATTTCAGCGCCTTTAACAAGACTGACTCAAAAAGCGGCTAAATTCCAATGGACTGATGCTTGTGAACGAAGCTTCCAGCTGTTAAAGGAAAAGTTGATTACAACTCCTATTCTAACTCTCCCTAATGGACCAAACGGTTATGTTATTTATTGTGACGCCTCCGGTATTGGACTAGGGTGCGTTCTGATGTCGAATGGTAGAGTTGTAGCTTATGCCTCCCGACAGCTTAGGAAGCACGAAAAGAATTATCCAACCCATGATCTGGAATTAGCAACGGTGATCCATGCTTTAAAAATATGGAGACACTACATGTATGGTGTACATGTTGATATTTATACGGACCACAAAAGCCTCTAGTATATCTTTAAGCAGAAGAAGCTAAACCTATGGCAGAGAAGGTGGCTGGAGTTATTGAAGGATTATGATGTTGACATTTTATACCACCTAGGGAAGGCAAATGTGGTGGCGGATGCGCTCAGCCATAAATCAATGGGTAGCTTGGCAGAGGTACAACCGGTACGGAAGGAGATGATCCGTGAGATCTGCCAACTTGCCAGCCTTGGAGTCCGCTTAGTTAATTCGGGTGATGATGGGGTTTCTATTCAAGGAATTGTTGAATCCTCCCTCATAGAGGAAGTAAAACGATGTCAATACTAGGACCCTATTCTAGCACAGTATAGAGATAAAACTCTCCAAAAGGAAAAGACTCCATTTGAAATCACGGCCGGTGGGATACTACGATATCGAGGCAGAGTCTTTGTATCGAAAGTTGTAGGTTTGCGGCAGCAAGGACTAGGAGAGGCATATTATGCCTGTTATTCCATTCATCCGGGGTCAACCAAGATGTATCACGAGCTCAAATATTTATATTGGTGGGACAGTATGAAAAGGGATGTAGCAGAGTCCGTAGCCCAATGCCCGAATTGCCAGCAAGTTAAGGTTGAACATCAAAAAGCGGGTGGGCTACTACAAGAGATGGAGATTCCAACCTGGAAATGGGAAGCGATTAACATGGATTTCATTACTGGATTATCTCGTACTTCTCGGAAGCAGGATTCTATATGGGTTATTGTAGATAGGCTGACAAAATCAGCCCACTTCCTCCCAGTCAAGACCACATACTCCATCGAGGATTATGCGAAGTTGTACATCAAGGAAATAGTACGACTTTATAGAGTTCCCGCATCTATTATTTCGAACAGGGGAGCCTAGTTCATAGCCCATTTTTGGTGGTCATTCCAGGAAGGCTTAGGAACACAAGTAAGCCTTAGTACATCATTTCATCCCCAAACTGATGGGTAGGCCGAGTGCACTATTTAGACACTAGAAGATATGTTATGAGCCTGTATAATTGACTTTAAAGGTAGCTGGGATGATCATATACCACTTATTGAGTTTGCCTACAATAATAGTTATCACTCTAGCATTCAAATAGCACCATATGACGCTTTATACGGCAGAAAGTGCAGGTCACCTATCGGTTGGTTCGATGTTGGTGAAACGTAACTAATGGGTCCAGATATAGTCCAATAAGTAGTGGAAAAGGTAAAGCTTATTCGTGAGAGATTATTAACTGCCCAAAGTCGATAGAAGTCATACGCAGACAGTCGACGTCGACCATTGGAGTTTCAAGTAGGCGAATTGATGTTTTTGAAGTATCTCCCATGAAAGGAGTAATGAGGTTCGGCAAGAAAGAGAAGTTGAGTCTGAGATATATTGTCCCTTACTTAATCCTTCGCCGAATAGGCAAGGTTGACTACGAATTAGACTTGCCAGCCGACCTGGAAGCAGTACATCCAGTTTTCCATGTATTAATGCTTCGCAGATGTGTAGGTGACCCGTGCTGAGTGCATTCCGTGGATGACATCTAGGTCACTGAAGAACTAGCCTACGAAGAACAGCCAGTCGCCATCCTGGGTCGACAGATTAGAAGATTGTGAACTAAAGACGTAGCCTTAGTTAAAGTGCTATGGCAGAATAGGAATCAGGAGGAAATGACCTGGGAAGCTGAAGAGGACATAAGACACAGGTATCCGTACCTGTTCCCTATATCTACAGGTAACCCCAACTTTTGAGCACTCGTATATTAATAATATGGATGGAAATGTATGTGATATCATAAATGAAAGGAACCTCCCTATAATCTATATAGAGTCTTAAGGGAAGTTGCATTTAACATTCGGGGATGAATGTTCTAAAGTGGGGAAGGATGTTACACCCCACATCTTTGAACTGGGAAGGTTCCTTAAGTTTTTTAGAAGCTAGTATGTGAGTCCCCTAAGTTATGACCCTATTGAACAACTCTAAGAAGGGAGAATGTGGCATCCCATGGTAGGGGAGGTTGGAAATGGGGTCAAGAGAAGTCGGAGGGAGTTAGAGTCCAAGTGATGAGTCGTAGGACTCGATTTGCTTACATACGCCCTAACTTAGAAGTTTTACATACTTAAACTATTTTAGTATATATGAGGCTTGCATAGCACGGATGACATAGGCCCTTAAAATAAGACGACATTACGAACCCACGAGGAAGAAAAACAAATTATGCGGGGCGGCCAATAGAAGGGTGAAATGTGGCAGAACCTAAGAAAGGAGGTGACCCACCTTCTTGGGTCCAAGTAGGTGACCCACCTACTTGGGGGAGGTGGGCCGCACTGCCATGTGGCAGTCACTCCTTCAGCATGTAGATACGGTGGCCCAATAGGGGATGGACACGTGTCACCTCTTGGGGATGACATCTGTTACACCCTATGACCACCTATATATATGTATATGTGACTAACACTTCATCTTTTTCCTCAAATTTCAACCAAAATAAGAGAAAACAAACCCTAGAACTAAGGAGAAAAGAGTGACGGCTTTGGAAGAAAACAATAGGTAAGTCCCGATTTCATTCTGTAAATTAATTACTTAGTGTATACTAAGGTTATATGGAGGTATTAGTAGTATAAAATTAGGGTTTTTTGCAGCAAAAATCGGACAGCAAGCTGCCACGACGTACAACGCGCTAAACAAAGTTCTGAGGCACAATTTCGGCAAGTTCTAGCCAATTTCGGGAAAGGTAAGTTCTTCCCCTCTAATTTGAAGTTTATGATGTTAAATTAGGGTTTATTACATACCTTACGTTCTGATGTAAGTTGGGGAAAAGGTTTGAAATGATCGGCGTTCGAAATAAGCGAAATTGGAATCGCTATAGTTAATTGTAATCAAATAATGTGTTGCGCTTGTGGTATGTGACTGCTGGTCGGGTGGTGAGGTATTGTGGTGCTGGAATGTATGTTAATAAGGGCATGGGGGGCTGCTGGTTGCAGCCACATGACCCTCCGCTGTGCAATTAAAGAATTCGCAAAAGAAAGATTAAAAACTTTAGTTTTGGTATCATAGTTTCGAGTGAATCGTTGGGGTTTTATATTGTGTAATGTTGTCATAATGTGCATATGTATGGGCTTATGGTTGTATTGTTGGTTGTCTTCAGGTGTTAAGGACATGTTTGGGAATTCGGATAGGGCACATTATAGCGGAGGTGCTGTCCAATTTCCGTTAACACCTTAACTAGTTAAGGAACTAGTCGAGAAGGAGAGCGAGGGGATGAAAGCTATGAATATTAATAGGTAGCCTAAGTTGCTGAAAAGTATAAGGGTTATTAATACTCTCCTTACTTCCGTGTTAAATAGGTTACGAGGACAGTGATATAAACACAATTAAGGGGAGTCCATAAGAGCTATGTGAAGCCTATCCCTTCTCTTCTTTTGGCATGTCGTAAAGGTAAGTAAACAGTGATATAACTTCTAAAGTAATTCCATTCTTGAATGCTACTTATTCAGTTCTTAATGTTAAAGCTTACATGATAGTTAAGCTAATTTCCTTGAGTCTTTTATACACTAAGGACGTAATGAATATACAGACTCCTAATCATAACACTATTTGAAGACAAATACTCTAGAATTCTTAAGTGAATAGTCTTACTTTGGTATATTTCTAGGAACCTCGAGATGTAATTAATATAGCCCCTAATGGAATTTAGAGGGCAGCTAGAATGACTAAACTATTACTCGAATTCGTAGACAATAACTTAGTCCTCTTATATAGTTGAGTCTCATATAATGACTTAAACTGTATTTTGTTTCTCACTACTCTACTCGTGTATACTGTAACACTTCCTCTCCGAGTCCCAGGCCGGTTATCAGATTCATGTAATTCACTACATTTTCCACAGAGTCCCTCACTAGAGGGCCGAGATCCGTATGTATATATATGATGAGGATGGGGTGTAATAAGGTGACGATGGCATGGGGCCTGATACTAATACTATGATGATGTGTTCTAATAACGTGACGATGGCACGGGGCCTGATACTGATACTATATATATGATTCATCGGACCCTTGATAGGGCTGGCTATATTGAAAATTTGAGCATGTATGTTTTTATGTTTCACAGAGTATAGGTACATGTTTCCGATTTGATAAATTATTCTCCTGCTCCTTTGTTTCGGATATACTTCCGGTTTTGTTACATTACACTTTACATACTCAGTACATATGTCGTACTGACCCCTATCTTCGGAGGGCTGCATTTCATATCCGTAGGTCCAGGTACACAGGTTGAGGATCCGCCAGCGTAGGATTCCCACTCAGCGGTCTAAGAGCGCTCCATTGTGCTGGAGCTAAATTTTGGGTACTAAGTTCTGATGTATATATTAGTTTTGTTCATGGGTATGGCAGTGCCCTGACCCACCCTATGTTACTGTTTTCTTACTTTTAGAGGTCTGTGGATACAAATGTGGGTTGTACATATGTAAGTGTGGGTGCATATCAGTTGTATATGAGTTGATATGAACTGTATATGAACTGTATATGAGTTGCATATGCGTGAGTGTATAGCTGTGCTGGTATGACTTATGATTTATGGCGTTCCTTGTGTCATGGCAGCCTTGCCGGCTCATATATATATATGTATCACGGGATGACCCCATGTGTTACAATAGCCTTGTCGACTTATAATTTTTCTTATTTGTTGATGTATTTTGAGTATAACCAGGGGACAGACTATGTATAGTTGGCCAGGGTAGACAGGGGTGTCCAGTTCAAGCACCCATCACGACCTACGAGGTTGGGTCGTGACAATATCATATCATCATCTCTTTTCATCATATATATCACTTCATCGTGTCATCGTATATGGCATCATACAATCGTACAAGGCATAACCTCATTGTATATATATATCATAGCATATCCGGCCCATTATGGGGTTTGGTGTCATAAATGTATTAATATATTTGCACATGCATGCCTACCTAGGGTATTTAGCCCTTTAGTGAGGGACTCGGTAAAGAGAGTAGGGTACATCTATAGCATACCTGTGATGTATATATACATACCGTACCCATCCCTCTAGTGAGGGACTCGATGTTCCTTTCTTATATCACCATATACCATACCCAACCTATTATGGGACTCGATGTCATAATTATCATATTTTATCTGGCCCGGAATGCAGTGAATACTCATATCGTTGTTGCAATGTAATATCATCACATCATCATATCATCATATATAGCATCCTCTCCTCATACGTGGTATCACCCATCATGTCATGATATCATATCGCGTCCAGCCCGGGACTCGATAAAAGAAGTACTAAAGATGCACACGATATTAGGCCTGGCCCCATGTGGGACTCGATGATAGAATGGTTACCGTATGCACGAGTAGAGTAGTGAGAAACCATATGCAATTAAATCATCTCCTAAGACTCAATGAAACAGTCAAGTGAACCGTCACTTGAAGACTAGGAAAGTAATTCTCCGAGGTACCCTTTAGATGTTATTAAGGATTACATCAATTAGGGCCTCAGGAAGCATAGGCGTGTACCAAGATAATGCCACACAGTTTATGCAATCAAGGACACAACTTATGAAATTAGACACATAGCTTATGCAATTAGAGATACAACTTATGCAATCAGAGACATTTATCCTCTCAGAGCCTTTCAGAATAGGAGCTTATATCTCCACTTACTATTCAACATATAGATGGATCAAGAGTAGTAATTTAACTACTTTAGGACCCTTAGTATTCAGAAGTGACTACGAGTCACAAATTATATCCAGAACCTATAAATGGAATTACCTCTAAACTCATATCAGACATCATTTCACTTACCTTAAGCAATTTCAACAAAAGATGGAGATAGGCCTTATATGTACTACTCTTCATCCTACAGAAGACTTGAAAGGCGATGAGTCCACTTAGTGCAGGAGTTCTAACATCCAGAAGTGAACAAGGGTATTGACTCATACTCATAGCTTTATGAATGGAATGACTCCAAAGGTTCGTATATATATAACTTAAGGCTAAGACATGCCAAAAGAAAGAAAGGGTATGCTTCACATACCTTTTGTGGATTAATTGTAACCCAGCTCGCCTAGTTATCTCCTTGACCTATCAACATGAGAGTAATACTAAGGTTAATAACCTTTCACTTTCCAATTTCCAACTCTACAACCAAGTACCCCTAGGAATTGTTTCCTTATCCAATACCCTTGTCTAGTTTGTTACTAGTTCCGAAGTTATCGAAAATTGGGTAGCATTTCCCCTATAACTTTAACATCCACGAGATTTCAACTCGGACACCGTGTCAACAACCATACCAAAAAAAATAACCATCATCATATACAAAATTAAATTACTTCAACAATACACAATACAAACTCCAAACAACTCGCCCAAAGCTATGATATCAAAATAGAGTTTTTAATCTTTATTTTGCAAAACCTTTAACAATATGAAACAGAGGGTCACATGGATGCAACAAGAAGTAACCACACACTTTTTAGAACCCTTTACATCCCTACCACATACAACCACACCAGATGCAACCACGTCCCACAATCACAACACCCTACATGACTTCGATTTAGCTATGACGACTTCAGTTTAGTTTGTTTCTAACGTCAAGCATCCTTAGGTAATTTTTACACTTCCAACCTTATTTAAGACATTTAATATACCTTATAAAATCATCATAAACTCTAATTTGAAAGGGAAACCCTTACCTTGCCCAAAACTTGTCAAACTCGTCAAAAATTGCCTCAGAAGTTCCTTTAGCGCGCCTAAAACTTTGTGGCTGTTTGATAACGTTTTGGGATGATCCAAATCACAAATTTTCATTAATAAAACCATTATATCATCGTGGTTCACCCTAGATAATTAATTCACAGAACAAAATCGGAGACTTACCTTTTTTTTCTCCTTGGCCGAACCTACTCTCTCTCTAGTTCTAGATTTTTCTTCTCTTCTTTCTTTCTCAAGAAGACTCTTGAACTTAGAAGATAATGACTTTTTGATAAGGTTGATCATAAAATATCTATATATATATAGGCTACTTTAAGAGGTGACACACGTCAACCCCTAAGTGGTGACACGTGTTAAGCCCTCATTGGGCCAACACACTACCCCCTCCAACCTTGGGCTGACATGTGTCATGTGGGCCCCACCACCCTTTCTCCATGTTATTCCACATGGCACTATCTCATGATGCCATGTGGAACTCTCTCATGCTGCCATATGGCACTCTCTTTTCTCCCTCATGGGTTTGTAATCTCGTCTTACTTTACAAACCTATGTAATCCTTGCTACGTATGCTTGGTATGTACTCAAGTAGATTAAGTATGTAAGATTTTCAATTTGGTAGCTTACATAAATAAGTCGAGTCCTACGATCCATTATTTGGTCTCCAACTTCTTCTGGATTCTTATAACTCTATTTCCAATCTTCTTTACTATGAGATATCACATTCTCCTTTCTTTAGAGTTGTTTGATAGTATTATAGATTACCTGGATCACATGGTAACTCTTAAGAATATTAAGAGTTCTTAAGAAGGCTTAAGAAGCTTTAAGAAGCTTTAAGAAACTTTAGGAAACCTTAAGAAACTTAAGAGGCTTATGATCCTTCCAAGAACTTAAGGGCCTTTCAAGAGACTTAAGACGCGTTCCAAAGGAAAAAAATACGGGGTGTAACACAAATACTCCGCCAGTGTTTATTGAACTCATGAATAGGGTGTTCAAGCCCTACCTTAATACATTTATGGTAGTCTTCATTGATGATATTTTAATTTACTCTCATGGTGAGGAAGAAACTAAGAGTCATTTGAGAATCATGTTTCAAACCTTGAGGGATAGGCAATAGTTTGCCAAGTTTAGTAAATGTGAGTTTTGGTTAAAAGAGGTGGTGTTTCTTGGTCACATAGTGTCCGGTGATGAGATTAAGGTTGACCCTAAGAGAATGGAAGCGGTGAGGAATTGGCCTAGACGATCGTCTCCTTCAGACATTAGGAGTTTTTTGGGTCTAGTCGGGTATTATAGAAGGTTCTTTGAGGGGTTATCTTCCATCTCATCTCCTATAACAAAATTAAATCAAAAGAATGCAAAGTTTCTATGGACAGATGAGTGTGAGAGAAGTTTCCAAACTTTGAAAGATTATCTTACCTCCGCTCCTATCTTGACTCTATTAGAAGGATTAGAAGGGTTTGTGGTTTATTGTGATGCTTCAAAGATTGGTTTGGGTTGTTTCTTGATGCAAAACGGCAAGGTTATAGCCTATGCCTCTAGGTAATTAAATATGCACAAACGTAACTACCCTACCCATGATCTTGGTTTAGCAGTCATTGTATTTGCTCTAAGTATTTGGTGATACTACCTCTATGGGGTACATGTTGATGTGTTTACCAATCAAAAAAGACTCCAATATATGTTCACTCAAAAGGAACTCAATCTAAGACAAATGAGGTGGCTAGAACATTCAAGGACTACAACATGAGTGTGTATTATCATCTAGGTAAAGCCAATGTGATTGTCGATGCACTTAGTAGCCTAAGTTGCTGAAAAGTCTAAGGGTTATTAATACTCTCCTTACTTCCGTGTTAAATAGGTTGCGAGGACAACGACATAAACACGATTAAGGAGAGTCCATAAGAGGTATGTGAAGCCTATCCCTTCTCTTCTTTTGGCATGTCGTAAAAGTAAGTAAACAGTGATATAACGTCTAAAGTAATTCCATTCTTGAATGCTCCTTATTCAGTTCTTAATGTTAAGGCTTACATGATAGTTAAACTAATTTCCTTGAGTCTTTTATACACTGAGGACGTAATGAATATACAGACTCCTAGTTATAACACTATTCGAAGACAAATACTCTAGAATTCTTAAGTGAATAGTCTTACTTTGGTATATGTCTAGGAACGTCGAGACGTAATTAATGTAGCCCCTAATGGCATTTGGAAGGTAGCTAGAATGACTATACTGTTACTCGAATTCTTAGACAATAACTTAGTCCTCTTATATAGTTGAGTCTCAGATAATGACTTAAACTGTGTTTTGTTTCTCACAACTCTACTCATGTATACTGTAACACTTCTTCTCCAAGTCCCTGGCCGGTTATCAGATTCGTGCAATTCACTGCATTGTCCACCGAGTCCCTCACTAGAGGGCTGGCATCCATATGTATATATATGATGAGGATGTATTATAATAAGGTGATGATGGCACGGGGACTGATACTGATACTATGATGATGTGTTGTAATAAGGTAACGATGGCACGGGGCCTGAAACTGATACTATGATGATGTGTTGTAATAAAGTGATGATGGCACGGGGCCTGATACTGATACTAAATATATGATTCACCGGACCCCTGATGGGGCCGGCTATATTGAAAATTTGAGCATACATGTTTTTATGATTCACAGAGTACAGGTACATGTTTCTGATTTGATAAATTGTTCTCCTACTCCTCTATTTCGGATATACTTCCAGTTTTGTTACATTACACTTTACATACTCAGTACATATATCGTACTGACCCCCTATCTTCGAGGAGGCTGCATTTCATACCCGCAGGTAAAGGTACACAAGTTGAGGATCCGCCAGCGTAGGAGTCCCACTCAGCGGTCTAAGAGGGCTCCATTGTGCTGGAGCTAAATTTTGGGTACTAAGTTCTGATATATATATTAGTTTTGTTCATGGGTACGGAGAGGGACCTGTCCCGCCGTATGTTACTGTTTTCTTATTCTTAGAGGTCTGTGGATACGGATGTGGGTTGTACGTATGTAAGTGTGGGTGTATATCATCTGTATGTGAGTTGTACATTAACTGTATATGAACTATATATAAGTTACATATGCGTGAGTGTACAGCTGTGTTGGTATGACTTATGATTTAGGGCATTCCCTGTGTCGTGGCGGCCTAATCGGCTCGCATATATATGTATCACGGGATGACCCGATGTGTTACAATAGCCTTGTCGGCTTATAAGTTTTCTTATTTGTTGATGTATTTTAAGTATAACCAGGGGACAGACTATGTATAGTTGGCCAGGGTAGACAGGGGTGTCCAGTGTAGGCACCCATCATGGCCTACGGAGTTGGGTCGTGACACATATATAGTCATATTATCTCATATCGCAGCCGCATAGGGAACCCACAATTAGCAGTATGAAAATAGGCTTACCTCATATGTCCACTCGAACTACACCTATTACACTTTCTTGTATACTTTTCCTTTCATATTTCAGCTTTATATATCAATCGTATTGCAACGCCTTACCTGACATAGGTCCTTCGTGCCTTTGCTTACCTATGTGCTTTGTAACTTTCAATATCGTTAGTTACTTTCTTCTATCGATATTATCTTTCTGCTAAAATCACAAGTTAGTATGAGGAATTTCATTTCCTACGACTCAGCTCTATCGCACGATTCTAGATAGAAAGAAAGTAACATCCTAAATGTCCTATAGCCTCTTGTTTATAGATGTGGTGCACAACACACCGATAAACAAGACTATACTAGACATGGTCTATAGACATTCCAAGGACGAACTGCTCTATTACTACTTCTGTCATGACCCAACCCCGTAGGCCGCGATTGGGGTCCGACTTGGACCCCCTTATGCGTATCTATCAGCTACCCTTAAGTTGAACCGTGTGTGATATGATAGAATATACAAACCCCAGTGGGTCAAAAAAAATTCATAAACCTGTTGCCTCATTCACCTTCACCTGTATCATAATAGGAAAGGGCAAGCGAGCCGATGAGGCTTCCATACCATGAAAACATTTACAATACGTCATATGAGCACAACTGGAATGAACTTACAAATAACCCACACACACATGTCTACAGACCTCTAAGAGTAATAACTGCATCATATGGCGGGACAAGGCCCCCGCCGTACCCCTGAATAAATAAATATGTATATTAAATTACTAGTATCAAAAATTAGACTCCAAGACAGTGAAGCACTTCCGACATAGCTGAGAGGAACTCCTAAGCTGACCGATCTCCAAAATGAACATCTGTATCTATGGGCATGAAATGCAGCCCCCCGGAGAATGGGGGGTCAGTACAACATATTTACTGAGTATATAAAGCATAACATATCATACTGAAATAACAACTGAGATAGGGATACAGAAAACATGAATAACAGTTAACAGATTACTGTACCTACAGCTTAGGATATGCAGTCATATACCTTCTCATACCCTTTACCTAGCCCTCTAGTGAACTCGGTATCATAATCGTTTCATCATAATCATGCCCGGCCCTTCATGGTACACGGTGAATGATCATTGCATCATATATCATGCCCGGCCCTTTATGGGATGAGGTGAATAATTATTTCATTATATATCATACCCGGCTCTTCATGGGATGCGGTGAATTTATCATGCCCGGCCCTTCATGGGACGCAGTGAGTTTATCATGCCCGGCCTTTCATGGGACGCAGTGAATTTATCATGCCCGGCCCTTCATGGGACGCAGTAAATTTATCATGCCCGGCCCTTCATGGGATGTAGTAAATTTATCATGCCCGGCCCTTCATGGGATGCGGTGAATTTATCATGCCCGGCCCTTCATGGGACGCGGTGAGTGACGTATTAACAGCCTGCACGAGTAAAGTAATGAGGAACTATATGCAATAAGTTTATTATCTGAGATTCGGTATAACAATCGTCATGGACTATCATTTGAGGATCGAAAATATCATCGTCTCACATATCCTCTAACTTCCATTAGGGGCCACATCGACGGATTCTCAAGAGGCCTAGGCTTTTATAAAGTTAATACCAAACGACTTATGCAATTAGAGACACTTATCATTATAGAGTTCTTAGGCATGGGAGCTCATACATTCAATTAGTATTCATCATATAGGGACTCAAGGGTAGCAGTTCAACTACTTCAAGAACTTCGATATTAAGAAATGAATAGGAGTTATAGTTCATGCTTCCCATGCATCTGGTTACTATTTCCTGTATAGAAGGCTTGAGGGTGATAGCTCAGCTACCTTAAGAGCCTTAGAATTTAGAAGTGAACACAAGTCAATAGGCTTTACATATATTACCTTTTATCCTATAGAAGCCTTAAAAAGGCAATAGCTCAACTATTACAGGAATTCTACCATTACGAAGTGGATAAGAATTATGGACTGTACTCGAAGCCTTACGAATGGAACTATCCCCAAGTTCTATATACAAACCATTCATAACTTATATCTAAGACATGCCAAAATAAAGAAGACTAGCTTTACCTACTTATGCCAAAAACATGCCAAGAGAAGGGATAAGCTTTACATACTTATTCCAAAAACATGCCAAAAGAAATCTTCGCATACCTGTTATGGGTTAGTCTTTGTCCCGGTCGCCTTGTCGTCCCGTGAACCTAGGTAACATGAAATCAATATGAACATCAACCTCTTTAGACCTTTCAGCATCTTACATTACTTAAGAGTATTCATAAACCCCATTCCCTCGCTCGCTTTCTCGACTAGTTCTTTAAATAGTTAAGGCGTTAACGAAAATTGGACAACACCTCCCCTATAATGTGCCCTATCCGAATTTCCAATTACGTCCCTAATATCTACAGCCAACAAAAAACATAACCAGAAGCTCGTATATATAGAAAACTTTGCAACATTATACATTACAACCTCGGAATGACTCGCTCGAAATTACGATATCCAAAATAGGGTTTCTAGTTTCTATTTTGCGAAACCTTTAATCGTACGAAGTGTGGAATCATGTGGATGAAACCAGAAACTTCCACACCTATTTTAGAACACATTTAGACCCTGCAACACACACCACCCAACCAGCAGCAGCCTCCAAACACACCACGCCCCACTTCGACTACAATTTAACTACGGCGACTTCAATTTAGATTGTTTCTTTCGCTGAGCATCCCCACAATATTTCCATACTTCCAGCAGTATAAAAGGTATAATACACTCCATAAAAACCCCATAAAGTCCAAATTTAAAGGAGAAACCTTACCTTACCCGAAATTGGCCAAACTAGCCAAAATCGCGCCTCGAAACCCTTCTTAGAGTGCTAAAACTGTGTGGACTGGTTGCTGTCCATTTTGGCTGCACCAAGCCATGATTTTATACTTCTAATACCTCCATATCATCATAGCATATTCTAAATAATGAATTTATAGAACGAAATCAGGACTTACCTCTTTTTTTTCCTCCTAGCCGTCGCTAGTTTCTCTCTAAGATAGGGTTTTGTTCTTGAGTTTTTACTGAAGTTTAATGGATCAGAACTGAAGTATAAGACACATAAACATGTATATATGTGGTCCTAGGAGGTGACCCATGTCATCCCTATATGGTGACACGTGTCCAGCCCCTATTGGGCCACGGATCCATGTGTTACCCCTAGGCTGCCATGTGTCCTTGTGGGCCCCACATACCAAGTAGGTGGGTCACCTACTTTCTTGAGGTGCTGCCACATGTTGCTCCTCCATTAGCTTCCACGTATCGTCTTTTTCCCTTCCTCGTGGGTTCATAATCTCATCTTATTTTAGGTGCCTATGTAATCCATGCTACGTAAGCTTAGTATGTCCTCAATTAGATCAAGTATGTAAGACCTCTAAGATGGTATCTTACATGGGTAAATCGCATCCTACGACTCATTATTTGGCCTCCAATTCCTTTCAGATTCTTATGACTCTATTTTCAACCTTCTCTACTATGGGGTAATACATTCTCCTTTACTTAGAGTCATTTGATAGTATCGTAGCTTATCCGGCTCACATGATAATGTCTAAAGAACTTAAGAGATATTATGAGCTCGAGATTGTGGGGTGTAACACTAATATCATTGATCCACAAGTAACATTCCTTCCAAAGTCATCTAGCGCTGGAGTGCGAAGTGAGTCTTGTAGCCCTGGTCATATTGTGGGATTTTCGACCTCGCATATTACTTTCTGTCTTCTGTAAATTACATCAACTGGTACCCTTACCTTTTGGGTTTTGCTTTTTTTCCCTCCCTAAGAGTTGGCTGCCAAGTGGTTTCGAAATTCTCTCACCCACTGGCCCATATAGCCATTCTTTGGTTTGCCTCTCATTAACTGGTACTATGTTGAAGAGTTGTGGCATTCGAGTGCATCGTCAATTAGAAATTAGCTAATCCTTCTTGTCTTGCTTAAATACTTTTAACAATACCCTCAACGTAATTTATAATACTCTAGGAACATAATCTCATGTCATTTCTCTGCCGCTAGTTCAGATTCTTCCATCTCGCGCAACCACACCTGCACTATCGCATTAAATTCCACTAGAATTTACAAGTTAAGAGACTTTGGGAGAGAGAAATACTGGGATGGGTGACCTCCTTGGGAAGTCCTCATGTCGCATTTCATGGCAATCCTTGCAATAATGTGTAGGGCACTAAACTTAGCCCAAAATTTATCTTAGCGTCGTCTCACTAGTCTTTATGTGTTGATGTTACACCCCATACTTTTAAACTCGGAAATGTCTTATAGGTTCCTTAGACAGTATCATGTGAGCCGGATATGCTACGACACTATCAAACGACTCTAAGGAAGGGAGAATGTGATACTCCATAGTAGACAAGGTTGGAAATGGAGTCATAAGAATCCGGAAGGAATTGGAGGCCAAGTAATGAGTCGTAAGACTCGATTTACCTACGTAAGCTACTAACTTGGAGGTCTTACATACTTAAGCTATTGGAGTACGTACCAAGCTTGCGTAGCATGGATTACATAGGCTCTTAAAATACGACGAGATTACGAACCCACGAGGGAGAAAAAAAGTTACATATGGTAGCCAATAAAGGAGTGCCACGTTGCAGCACCTCAAGCAAGCAGGTGACCCACCTGCTTAGGGACAAGTAGGTGACCCACCTGCTTGGGGGAGGTGGGCCCCACTACCACGTGGCAGCCCCTAATTGGAGGCATGTATGCGGTGGCCCAATAAGGGCTGGACATGTGTCACCCTTAGGGGATGACACATGTCACCTCCTAAGGACACCTACATATATGTATATTGTGACTAAGGGGCTGCTTCTTATCTCAAAATTCCATCCAAAACTGTAGCAGCAAATAAAGGAAAGCAAACCCTAAAGTTGAGAGAAAATAGTGATGGCTTGGAGGAAAAAATAAGGTAAGTCCTGATTTCGTTCTGTAAATTAATTATCTTGCATATACAATGATGATATGGAAGTATTAGTAGTATAAAATTAGGGTTTTGGGCAGCAAAAATTGGACAGCAAGATGCCATGACGTTACAGCGCGCTAGAAAAAGTTCTGAGGCACAATTTTGGCGAGTTCTAGCCAATTCCGGGAAAGGTAAGGTCTTCCCCTCTAATTTGAAGTTTATGATATTATTATAGGGTGTATTACACACCTTGTGGGCTATGTAAGTTGGGTAAAAGTCATAAAAATTTTGACATTAGAATTAAGCGAAATTGAAATCGCTATAGTTGAATTGTAATCGAATAACGCATTGCGCTTGTGGTGTGGGATTGCTGGCCATGTGGTAATGTATTATGATGCTGGAAAATGAGTTAATGAGGGCGTGGGAGCTTCTGGTTGCATCCACACGACCCTCCACTTTGCACAATTAAAGGATTCACGAAAAGAAGGATAAAAACCCTAGTTTTGGTATCATAGTTTCGAATGGGTTGTTTGGGGTTTATATTGTGTAACATCGCTATAATATACATATATATGATCTGCTGGTTATTTTGTTGGTTGGATGTAGGTGTTAAGGACATGATTGGAAATTCGGATAGGGCACATTATAGGGGAGGTGCTGTCCGATTTTCGTTAACGCCTTAACTAGTTAAGGAACTAGTCGAGAAGGCGAGCGAAGGGATGAATGCTATGAATACTCGTGGGTAGTCTAAGTTGCTGAAAAGTCTAAGGTTGTTAACACTTGCATTACTTCCATGTTAAATAGGTTTTGAGGACAACGACGTGAACACGATTAAGGGGAGTCCATAAGAGGTATGTGAAGCTTCTCTTGGTATGTGTTTGGTATAGGTATGTAAAGCCTATCTTTTCTCTTTTGGCATGTCTTAGATGTAGGCAGGATATGATATGAGCTTTGGGGGTAATTCCATTCCCAGGTTCTGAATATGACTTCAGGACCCTCACTTATTTTTGAATGATTAAACTTTAAAGTACTAAGTTGCTATCTTCGAGTCTTCTATATGACTGTATAACAATTGATTCGACTAAGCTCTTATTTGTAAAAAAGGAAAGGCTCTGAGATAACTAATGCTCGGACTGCTATAAGATATTTCACATTGGTATATGTCTAAGATTTCCAAAAACTCTATTTTACATAGTCCTTAGTGATAGTTAGAGAGTATACGTCAGATACCTTCTACCCTGATCCCTAGGTGATGGTTCACTTGATGACTTCATTGAGTCTCAGATAATGATTTAAACTGTGTTTTGTTTCTCACTACTCTACTCGTGTATACTGTAATACTTCTTTCACTGAGTCCCAGGTTGCGTACGTTATCGTGCACAATTCACTGTATTGTTCACCGAGCCCCTCACTAGAGGGCTGGGTACGTATGTATATATATGATAATGTGTTGTAATAAGGTAGTGATGGTGTCGGGCCTATGATGGTCCTACAGATGTGATTTACTGGACCTCTGAAAGGGCCGGCTATATTATATAAATTGAGCATGCATGC
Organism: Solanum dulcamara; assembly: GCF_947179165.1. Taxonomy (NCBI): domain Eukaryota; kingdom Viridiplantae; phylum Streptophyta; class Magnoliopsida; order Solanales; family Solanaceae; genus Solanum; species Solanum dulcamara. The sequence goes on along the minus strand of NC_077237.1, from coordinate 29,722,414 downwards.
TTTTGTGATTCATAGAGTACAGATACATGTCTTCGATTTGATAATTTATTCCCCTGCTTCTCTATTTCGAATATACCTCCAGTGTATTATGTTACGTTTTAAATACTTAGTACATATGTCGTACTGACCCCCTTTCTCGGGGGGCTGCATTCTTACCCGCAGGTACAGATACAGGTTTTGGTAGTCCGTCAGCTTAGGATTCTATGCAGCTCAGCTGGAAGAGGCTCCATTGTATCGGGGCCTAGTTTTTGATACAGTCCACTAATGTATAAAATTGTTTTGTCCATTCGGGGGTATGGCAGGGGCCCTGTCCCGCCATATATTGTCATTTATATTTTTAGAGGTCTATAGATATGTATATGTGGGTTGTGTATGTCATTTTGATTTAGCTGGGTCTACATGGTATATGATATATGTTATTATGTTATTGCAGCCTTGTCGGCTTGCGTGCCCTGTCATGTTGTGATACAAAAAAAAAGGGCTACAGGTTTATGAAAATGTTATTGCCCAGTAGGGCTCTGTTACATGATATTATTTTATTTACAGTTCAATTTGACCACAGTTGATAGCTAGGTACACGGGGGGGTCCAGGTCAGACCCCAGTCACGGCCTACGGGGTTGGGTCGTGACAGTTGCCTTACCCTTTCCTCTGTTATCTTACAACTGGTATAGGGGTAGATCTTTAGTTCTACTACGACCATGTCCCTTTTTGGTCATTTTGGTTTAAATCCTTCTATTGTATTCACCCCTTTTTGTACGCACCCATTCATTAGGGTTGGCTACTGAGTAGCGCTAAAGTTCGTTCATATAGTGCCCTTTGGGCCACTTTGAGTTCTGTCTATCATTACCTGGCATAGTTTAAAAGGAATTTGACATATAAGCTTGCCAATCCTATAGTAAACAGCTAGTCCTGTCCATCTTATTTAAATCATTTCACAATTTTTCCTTACCCCCGCTTGTAACCTTCTTAACACATTCTCATGTAATTATTTACCTTTATGAGAATATGAGAGATTGCAAGAAATACCTTGTCGCACTTCTTTCTTTTCCCCTATTCACTCTGTGTTCTTCTCATTTTCTACCACATGAGGCTTTCTATTTCTTTTTCTTTGGTTATTTATCTATCGCAGCATCATTTGCAACTAACTCTATAGCCAACATTTTGGCTTTTGGTCTAGCATGCTGTCATTATCCTTTGTAAGGTCTCTTGAGTTATTCGATATCTTTTCATGGTTACACTCTTCTATTTTTATACGTAGCCGCCTTCTAGTGTTATGTTGTTCAGGGTCTCGTCACAAACTTCTTACTGCTGCCTTATGTAGCATTCTGGCTTCCATCCAATTATTGGTGGCTGTTAGACCTTTCTAACTTGGCTTGGGAAGATATTTTATTGAAGCTTAGACGTCTATCTCAAATATATTGCCATATCAATTGCCTCCTCCTACTTTTGCCATTTTCTCATTAACTTCCCCCCTTTAGAGGGTACTCGTACCTTTATCTACTTGTACCTTGCTCTATGTCTCTATGACCAGTCTCAATTTCGTCCAATCTCTTTCTCCAATCTACTTGGTACTGCATCAGGTCCCCATCTTCCTGTATATTTTACAACCTGGTTATCCGCATACGGAATCTTGGCTAAATTATTAAACAATGAGAACCTTTTCATACCTAGTGTGACACCTCATCTATTACTCTATACTTAAGTAATGGGACCCATAGAATAACTCATCCAAGGCCACATTCTTCTTGTCTTTATTAAAAGTTAATATAGACTTGTAGTCGTTCTAAATTTTCTTTTAACTAGGCAACATTTGTATTCCGACATTCATTGTCCCATGTTCTCTTGGAGTAGGGGCTTTCCCAACTTATATCCTTTGTTTCTTGATATGAATGGAAGTTGCGACTTTTATTCCTTGGGGTGAATGTAGGTTACACCAATTATTCCTTAAGTTTGCCATCCTCGTCCCTTAAGGGTTCCACTATTTTTGGGGCGAAGTTGTGTACATGCGTCATTTCTTTGTATCTTAAACTCCGTGATCTTACTATGTACTCAATGCAGGCTTTTAACTTAGTCAACATATACTAAGTGTGGCTTACTAGTGGTCCTACTTTATCCCTGTATAATTGTATCACCCCATTCAATTCATACTTACATATCCCCCTTTTTGTTCGTACGCATATTCAGTTTCTAACATCTCTTTGTAGTGTTCCTGTTTGAAGCTCTTTCCCCAATTAGTCGATGGAGGACTATAAACTATTATCATAAACCATTTTTAACCATTGTTTGAAGAGACTAGAATCTCTTAAACATCACAGTACTTCTTTTAATACTTAACCTACCTGGTCTCCTTCTGGGTTTATCCTCGAGTTATGAACAACTTATTTAATTTACAATTAGGAGTTGGGGGCTTGATACTTTCAAAATGAGGGAAGCTCAATTACTGGACATCTTACCTTTCAACCTAAGCTTCTTTTTTTTTTCTACAGCATAATTATGGCTGGAGATACTGTGGTCTGAACTGTACTGCTCAGACAGACTTTCATTTTTTTATAATAAACTTCCCTAAGTAAAAAGGGTGTACCTTATCGACGACATCAAGAATACCTTGTACAGCTTTAATTGGGCATAATATGTGTCACGATCCAACCCCGTAGGCCGCGACTTGGGTCCGACCTGGACCTTCCGCATATATATCTATCAGTTGTGGTCACATTGAACTATAAATAAAACCATATCATGTAACAAAGCACCACTAGGCGATAATATTTTCATAAACTTGTAGCCCTTTTTATTTGTATCACAAGATGACAGGGAACGCAAGCCGACAAGGCTGCCATAACATAATAACATATATCATATACCATGTAGACCCAACTGAATCAAACTTACATACACAACCCACATATACATGTCTGTAGACCTCTAAAAATATAAATGACAACATATGGCGGGACAGGGACCCCGCAGTACCCCCGAATGGACAAAACAATTTTATACATTTGTGGACAGTATCAAAAACTAGGCCACAATACAATAGAGCCTCTTCCAGCTGAGCTGCATGGAATCCTAAGATGACGGACTCTCAAAACCTGTATTTGTACCTGCAGGCATGAACACAGCCCCTCGAGAAAGGGGGTCAGTACGACATATGTACTGAGTATGTAAAATGTAACATAATACACTGGAGGTATATTCAAAATAGAGAAGCAGGGGAACAAATTATCAAATTGAAGATGTGTACCTGTACTCTATGAATCACAAAAGCATACATGCTCAATTTATATAATATAGCCAGCCCTTTTAGGGGTTCGATGAATCACATCTATAGGACCATCATAGGCCCGATGCCATCACCACCTTATTACAACATATCATCATATATATATATATGTACCCGGCCCTTTAGTGAGGGGCTCGGTGAACAATGCAGTGAATTATGCACAATAATGTACCCGACCCAAGACTCGGTGAAAGAAGGGTTATAATATACACGAGTAGAGTAGTGAGTAACTATATGCAATTCAAATCATTATCAGAGACTCGACAAAATAAAAAAGTTAAGCTTTTATTTGAGGACCCAAGTAATGGTGTAGTCATCTCAAGTATCCTCTAAATGCCATTATGGGCTGTCTTAAAAGTAATCTCGGTGAACCTAGACATGTATTAACATAGGGCCAAATCATTTATGGAATCAAAAACACTCAATCTCGTATAGTCTTTACGACTTGGAGCCTATACATTTGGTACCTCTTTAACATATAAAAGTTTCCCGGGAAATGGTTCAACTACTGTAGGAGTTCAATATTCAGAAGTAAATAAGAGATGTTTAAGAATGGAGTTACCCCGGAGCTCAGATCATATTCAACTTACAACTAAGACAAAGACATGCCCAAAAGAAGAAGGAGAATAAGCTTTATGTAGTCTGTACTTTCCTTCAGGTGATCTACATATACATATTTCATACCCGACCCATTATGGGGATCGGTGAACCACTATGGCATCATAATCTTATTTTCGTACCAAATACATATCAAGGGAAATGAGAGATAGTTGTACGTACTTATACCAAAACATGCCAAGAGAAAGCTTTACATACCTCTTGTGAGTTACTCTTTATCCCATTCGCCTCGTCGTCCTTTGAACCTATTCAACATGAAAGTAATACGAATATTAACCAGTCTTAGCTTTCCATCATCTTAGGTTGCACCTTAGCATTCCTGGAATCTATTTCCTTGCCTGTCTCTTCTACTAGTTCTTTAATTAGGTAAGGCGTTAACGAAAATTGGGCAGCACCTCCCTTATAATGTGCCCTATCTGAATTTCTAATTAAATCCCTAAGAACTACAGGCAATCAACAACAACAACCTGCAGCATATATATATACATAATCATGGCAATATTACACAACACAAGCTCCAAACCACTTACTGAAAATTATAACACCAAAATAGGGTTTCTAGTCTTTGTTTCGCAAAGCCTTTAATTATACAAAATGAGGGGTAGTATGGATGAAACCATCACCAATCCTACCCCTTTTTGAACACATTTAGTCCCTGCAACAAAAAACCATACCCCTTCAGCAGCACCTCACAAGAACAACACGTTACTTCGACGACAATTCAACTATAACGACTACAATTTGGATTGTCTCCAACGTCAAGCATTTCTATACCCTTTTTATGTTTACGACACACACAAGGTGTATAATAAACTCCATAACAACACCATGAAGTCAAAATTAAAATTAGAAACTTTACCTTACCCGAAATTGGCCAAAACACTCCCAAACTGCATCTCGGAAACTTCTTGATGTGCTGAATTAGGGCGGACTGTTTGTGTCCCTTTTCCACTTCCCCAAATTGCGATTTTATGTTATCAAATACTATTATATAACCGTGGGATACCTTAAATAATTAACTCACATAACAAAATTAGGCCTTACCTTGGTAACCCTTCAAACCCGTAGCTTTCTCCCTAGGTTCTCTAAATTTTTCTTTCAACTTTCTCCTACTTGTTTCAAGTGCAAAGCTGAAAATATGGTTCCGTAGACATCGTAATATACATATATACATGTCCACATGGTTTAGAAACACCATAGATAATTAATTCATGGAGGAAAATTAGAAAACTTACTTTTAATTTTCCATACCCATGGCTGCCTTTCTCTCACGTTTGTTTCCTCTCCTTGGCTGATATTTTTGGATAGAAACTGAAGTTATACATCACATAAAACACACACATATATATATATATATATATCTTTAGAAGGTGCCATGTGGCATCCCCTTAGGGGTGACATGTGGCAGCCCCTTAGGACGCCACCTAGGCTCATGCGGCCTATCACACGCCACCATGTGGCAGCGGGGTCCACCTCCCCCCAAGAAAGCAGGTGAGTCACCTGCTTTCTTGTCACCTGCTTTCTTGAGATGCTTTCTTGTCACCTGCTTGCTTCACTTTCATAAGTTTGGAAACTAGTTTTTGCTCCTTCTCGTAGGCTCATCACCTCACCTTATTTTATGAGCCTATGTAATCCGTGCTATGCAGGTTTGGTAAGTCCTCTAGTAGCTCAAGTATATAAGGCCTTTACATTAATAACTTACGTAGGTAAATCGAGTCCTACGACTCATTACTTGGCCTCCAATTCCCTCCGGATTCTTATAACTCCATTTCCAACCTTCTCTACTATGGGGTATCACATTCTCCCTTCCTTAGAGTCGTTAGATAGTGTCGTAGCATATCTAGCTCATATGATAATGTTTAAGGAACTTATGAGATATTCTGAATTTAAAAGTGTGGGGTGTAACAATATGGGTACTCAGTATCAATTTCCAAGACATGTTATAAAGCTATGTTTTATCCCCTTTTTCTTGTTCTAAGAAAATTTTGGCAGAGTTTCCTCTATATTTCTTACTTATCCCAAACCTGCATGCATAAAATACCAATAATTCCTCACAGGTCCAACACATATATATTCATATCATATCACAGCCGCACAGAGCTTTCAATATCATCTCATATTACAGCCACACAGGGCTTTCAATGTCAATAATAATATAAAAATACTGGACTTATCTCATATGTCCAACTTCAAACTCCATCAGTTGCACTTCCTGTCTGCTTTCCTTTTAGGTTTCAACTTTACATTTCAATCACATGTCAATACCTTACAAAATAGATATCTTTCGGGCCTTTACTTTACTTACCAGCATGCTTCGTAACTTCCCATATCGTCAGTTACTTCTTTCTATTAGTGTCATCCTTCTGTTAAGATCCAAGGTTAGTATAAGAAATTTTCCTATGACTCGGATCTAAAGCATGATCTTAGATGTGGAAGAAAAGTAACATCCTAAATTTCCTATAGCTTTCTGTTTATGGATGTGGCATGCAACACATCGATAACCAAGACTCTACTAGACACGATCAGCAGACACTCCAAGGACAAACTGCTCTGATACCTCTTCTGTCACGACCCAACCCCATAGGCCGCGACTGGGGTCCAACTTGGACCTTTCGTATACATATCTATCAGTTGTGGTCATATCGAATTATGAGCATTCAATGCATATAAATTAAGTGTAGTCAAACCAGACTACAACGACATGATACATACATGAGAACCCCCATGGGTCATAACATTTCATCATCTATAGCCTTTTTTATTTGTATCATAACATGAAAGGTCATGCAAGACGACAAGGTTGCCATAACATAATAACATATATCATACATCATGTAGACCCAGCTAAATCAAAATGATATACACAACCCACATATACATGTCTGCAGACCTCTAACAATATTAATGACAACATGTAGTGGGACAGGGCCCCCACTGTACCCCTGAATAACAAAACAATACTACACATCAACGGTCAGTGCCAACAACTAGGCTCCGATATAATGGAACCTCTTTCAGCTGAGCTGAGCGGAATCCTAAGCAGACAAACTCCAAAACCTGTATTTGTACCTATGGGCATGAAATGCAGCCTCCCAAAGAAAGGGGGTCAGTACGACATTGTTATATCCCGTACTTTTGTACCTTGATACGTGTTCATAAGCTTCTTGAAAATCTTTATGTGATCCCTATTATCTATCACGTTACCAAATAACTCTAAGGAAGGAAGGATGTGATGCCCCGTGATAGTGAAGGTTGGAAATAGAGTTATAAGTATTTGAAAGGAGTTGGAGGCCAACTAACAAATCCTGGAACTCGACTTGCTTGCATAAGCTACTAACTTAGAAGTCCTACACACTTAATCTACTTGAGTATACATCGAGCTTAAGTAGCATGGAGTGCATAGGCTCTTGAAGTAAGATGAGATTACAAGCTCACGAAAGAGAAATAAGGAAATGACATGCCTACTCGAAGAAAGTAGGTGATACACCTACTTGGAAAAGTAGGTGAGGCACCTACTTAGGGTCAAGTAGGTGATGCAGCAGCTTGGGGTGGACCCCACTGCCATATGGCAGCATGTGATTGGCTGCATGGATTCAGGTGGCACCCTAGGAGGCTGCCACGTGGCACCTTCTAAAGAGGTATATATATATATGTGTTATTTTACCCCTAAGTTCAGTATTCATCCAAAACATAAGCCAAAAATAGAGAGAAAACATGAGAGAAGAGAAGGAGGCAGTCATGGCTTAAAAGAGTTCAAGGTAAGTTTTCCAACATTTTCCTCCATGAATTAATTATCTACGGTGTTCCTCAACCATGTGGAGATGTATATATGTGTTTTATAATACCTATGGAACCATTTCTTCAGCTTTACACTTGGAACAAACAAGAGAAAGTGTGAAAGAAGAAGAGGAAAACGTTGGAGGGCAAGAAGAGGAGCTACGGGTTTGGGGCTGCCAAGGTAATACTCGGAGTTTCATTCCGTAAATTAATTATTTAAGGTATACCAAAGTTATTTAATGCTGTTTTATAACATAAAATTCCAATTTGGGGCAGCAGAAAAGGGGCACAAACAGTCCGCCCCAATTCAGCATACCAAGAAGTTTCTGAGATGCAGCTTTGGCCAATTTTGGGTAAGGTGAGACCTTTCCCTTCAAATTGGGGTTTATGATGTTGTTATGAAGTTTATTATATGTTTTTTAAGTGGCTGGAAACGTGAAAACATCATGGAAATGCTTGACGATCGAAACAAACTAAATTGAAATCGCTATAGTTGAATTGTCATCGAAGTAAAGTATTGTGCTTGTGGTGTACTGCTGCAGGTGTATGGGGGTTTGTTTTAGGGCCTAAATGTGTTCTAAAATGGTTTTGGGTGCTTCTGGTAACAGACACACGACCCCTCGTTTTTTATAAATAAAGTCTTTGCGAAATAAAGACTAGAAACCCTATTTTGGTGTCGTAGTTTTCAGCAAGTTGTTTGGAGCTTGTGTTGCGTGATATCGCCATGTTTTATATTTTTATATGATGCAGGGTGTTGTTTTTGGTTGGCTTTAGTGATTAGGGATGTAACTACAAATTCGGGTAGGGCACTTTATAGGGAAGGTGCTGCCCAATTTTCGTTAATGCCTTAACGAATTAAAGAACTAGTTGAGGAGACGAATAAGGAAATAGGTTCCAGGAATGCTAAGGTTCAACTGAGGGCACTGAAAATTTAAGGTTTTTGATACTCGCATTTTTCCCATGTTAAATAGGTTCGTAGGAAGACGACGTAGACGTGATTGAGAAAAGTCTATACGAGGTATGTGAAGCTTTCTTTTGGCATATTTTTGGAAGAAGTATGTAAAGCTTATTCCTTCTCTTGGCATGTTTTTGGCATAAGTAGGTAAAGCTATTCTTCTTTATTTTGGCATTTCTTATATATAAGTTATGAATGGTTTGTATATGGAACTTGGGGATAGTTTCATTCGTAAAGCTCCAAGTACAGTCCATAATTCTATTTCGTAATGGTAGAACTCCTGTAATAGTTGAGCTATTGCCTTTTTAAGGCTTCTATAGGATAAAAGGTAATATATGTAGAGACTATTGACTCATGTTCACTTCTAAATGCTAAGACTCTTAAGGTAGCTGAGCTATCACCCTCAAGCCTTCTATACAAGAAATAGTAACCAGATGCATGGGAAGCATGAACTATAACTCCTATTCATTTCTTAATATCGAAGTTCTTGAAGTAGTTGAACTGCTACCCTCGAGTCCCTATATGATAAATACTAATTGAATGGATGAGCTCCCACGCCTAAGAACTCTATAATGACAAGTGTCTCTGATTGCATAAGCCGTTTGGTATTACCTTTATAAAAGCCTAGGACTCTTGAGACTCCATCGATGTGGCCCCTAATGGAAGTTAGAGGATATGTGAGACGATGATATTTTTGATCCTCAAATGATAGTCCATGATGATTGTTATACCAAATCTCAGATAATAAACTAATTGCATATAGTTCCTCATTACTTTACTCGTGCAGGCTATTAATACGTCACTCACCGCATCCCATGAAGGGCCGGGCATGATAAATTCACCGCGTCCCATGAAGGGCTGGGCATGATAAATTTACTACATCTCATGAAGGGCCGGGCATGATAAATTTACCACGTCCCATGAAGGGATGGGCATGATAAATTCACCGCATCCCATGAAGGGCTGGGCATGATAAACTCACTGCGTCCCATGAAGGGCCGGGCATGATAAATTCACGTATTTCTCCTGAAAGGGTAATTGACTTTGGCATAAATCTCCTTCCAGATACCTAACTTATTTCTATTTCTCCTTACCATATGGCTCCGGCAGAACTTAAGGAGTTGAAAGAACAATTGAAGGATTTGTTGGATAAGGGTTTTATAACATCGAGTATTTCACAATGGGGTGCTCCTGTGTTATTTATTAGGAAGAAAGATGGGTTACTCCGAATTTGTATAGATTACCGGCAATTGAATAAGGTCACCATAAAGAACAAATATCCAATTCCAAGGATAGATGGCTTGTTTGATCAATTACAAGGAGTAAGCTACTTTTCTAAGATTGACCTCCATTTTGGTTATCATCAATTGAGGGTAAGGGAGTTGTGATATTCCCAAAATGGCTTTTCGGATAAGGTATGGTCATTTTGAATTTATAGTAATGTCATTTGCTTTGACTAATGCTCCCGCTATATTTATGGATTTGATAAATAGTATTTTCAATCCATATTTGGACATGTTTGTAATGGTGTTCGTTGATGATATCTTGAGTTATTCTCAAATTGAGGAAGATCATATGGGTCACTTGAGGATTGTGTTGCAAACATTGAGAGAAAAGCAATTATTCGCTAAATTTAGTAACTGCGAATTTTGGCTGAGGGAGGTTTCATTTCTTGTCCATGTGGTATCCGGTGATGGGATTAAAGTAGATCCAAATAAAATGGAGCCGGTTAAGAATTGGCCTAGAATATTATCTTCTTCGGACATTAGAAGCTTTTTGGGCTTAGCCGGATACTATAGAAGGTTTGTTAAAGAGTTCTCATCTATTTCTTCACCTTTAACAAAGTTGACACAAAAGAAGGTAAAATTTCAATGGTCAGAAGAATATGAGATAAATTTCCAAATATTAAAGGATCGTCTTACGTCGGATCCTATTTTAACATAGCCCGAAGGTTCGGATGGGTTTGTGTTTTATTTTGATACTTCGCGTGTTGGTGCAGGTTGTGTCTTGATGCAACATGGTAAGGTTATTGCCTATGCCTCTAGATAACTTACAGTGCATGAAAGGAACTATCCAACCCATGATCTTAAACTTGCGGCTGTTGTGTTGCATTGAAAATTTGGCGCCATTATCTTTATGGGGTGCATGTTGATATGTTTACTGACCACAAAATCTTGCAATATGTGTTTAGTCAAAGGGACTTGAACCTTAGGCAAATGAGGTGGCTTGAACTCCTAAAAAGACTATGAAATGAGTGTATTGTACCATACATGTAAGGCAAACATTGTAGCCGATGCTCTTAGTCAGTTCTTTATGGATAGTGTTGTTCATGGGGAAGATGACAAGAAAATGTTTGTTAAAAATGTTCACCGATTTGCTTGTTTGGGGGTAAGATTGAGTGATTCTAATAAGTGTGGTGTTTTTGTTTAAAATGGTCGAAAATTATGATTGGTAGTGCATGAGAAATTGATGGTTGATGAGAAGATCAAGGTTCTCTCATAAAGGGGAGATGGAGTATTTCATTACCAAGATTAGTTGTGTGTCCCAATGTAGATGGCCTAAGAGAAATGATATTTAGTAAAGTTCATAGCTCTCGATGGATGAGTTAGGGAGGATTGGGGGAAGAGTGGGTATTCTATATTGTGATAATTGTGGTATGCTTGGTCCATTTAAGGTTATATACATGGAAGAAGAGATAGATAAGACCTCGTTATGTGTAATAGATAGGTAAGAGTATATTGGTGTGATCTTTGGTAGGAGTGAATACCAATGAGGATATAGAGATGTAAAGGTAGACACAATAATTACTTAGTGATGTTGACTTCAAGGGAGACATAAAGTGGTTAGAATGGTAGGCTTGAATGTGTGGTTGTACATATGTGAGTGATTGTAGTAGGCTATTGATGACTTCTTGTTAAAGGTTTCAAGTGATTGTATTAGAGTGGTTATAGAGCTAGTCTGGAATGTAGTGTTGATGGCATAGGGCTGAATGTACGATGTATTGGGTATTTCTTTATTAGGTCTCGAGGTTTTTTGAATATAGTGGTAAGGGGTAGTACTCTTGGGATAGAATTTCCTATAGAGGTAGAGGGCCCTAAGGTGTATTGGTGGAATGGCATGAAGAGGACATAGTAGAGTTTGTGTCTAAGTTTCCTAATTGTCAATAAGTGAAAGTTGAGCATCAAAGGTCAAGAGGTCTAGCTCAAGAAATCAAAATTCCTACATGGAAGTGGTAAGATGTGAATATCGACTTTGCCTCATACTAGAAGACAACATTATTCTATTTTAGTCATTATGGACCGAATGACCAAATCGGCACATTTTCTACTTGTCAAGACTTTTTATGATGCCGAAGACTATACTAAGTTGTACATTTGTGAACTTGTGAAATTTATGGTGTTACATTGTCGATTATATTGTATAGAGGTACTCAATTTAATTCATATTTTTGGAAGTCATTTCAAAAAGGTCTTGGTACTAAAGTCAAGCCAAGTACCAATTTTCATCCTCAAACTGATGGACAAGCCAAAAGAAAAATCCAAACCTTGGAGGATATGTTAAGGGCCTATGTGATTGATCTTAGAGGAAGTTGGGATGACCATTTTCCCTTGATTTAGTTTTCCTACAATAATAGTTATCACTCTAGCATCCAAATGACTTCTTTTGAAGCCTTGTATGGAAGAAGATGTAGGTCTTCGGTGGGAAGGTTTGAAGTAGGTGAGAGGAAATTGATTGGTCCAAATTTGGTAATTGATGCAATGGAGAAAGTAAGGCTCATAAGCGAAAGATTGAAAACGACTCAAAGTCATCAAAAGTCTTATTCGGACACTAGGAGAAGGGAGCTTGAATTTGATGTAGACGATATGATGTATTTGAAGATTTCACCTATGAAAGGGGTAATGCAGTTTGATAAGAAATGGAAGTTGAGCCCTAGATATATAAAACCCTATAGGATATTGAAGCGCATTGGCAAAGTAGTATATGAGTTAGACCTGCCACTTGAGTTGGCTTTGGTTCATCCAGTATTTCATGTGTCAATGTTGAGGAAGTTTGTGGGTGATCCAAATTCTATTGTGCCAATGGAGAATGTAAGTATTGAAGAGAATTTGACTTATGAGGATGTCCCAATTGAGATTTTAGACCGGCAAGTGAAAATGTTAAGAAATAAAGACGTTGCATCCGTCAAAGTGTTATGGAGGAATCAACAAGTAGAGAGTGCTACATGGGAAGCAGAATCAGTTATGATGAAGCGTTATCCGTATCTCTATCCTTTCACTCGATCCGAAAGGTACTAAGTTATTCATGATCAAATTGATTAAACTCTTACATTTCAGTTCCATATGTCATTCTGAATGCATGATTTATGAAAATAATATTTCTCAAGGACTATACCTTATGTGTTAAGTATGAAGCTTACATTTTCTATGCATTTTTCAAAGTGTCCTCATGTCCATGTTGGGTTTCTAAGTCCTTTTTCCATATCCTTCCTATATTAGTTGGATTTCATTCAAGGATGAATGTTTCCAAGGGGGGAGGTATTGTAATATCCCTTAAAATGTTCACAAGTTCCTTTGGAATAGGCCGCTCATGTAATGCATTATCCTTAATCCTTTTGGAAAATTTGAGTTCGGAATATCGGTCAGGAGGTCAAAACTTGTAGGAAAATAGTCTCGGTGAATTTTTAGGATCCGTATATCGAAAGATAGATTTTTCAAAGAAACTGTGCAAAACAGTAAAGTGCACGGCAATTTTGCATCGTGGACTTGCTTGCCTCCGCATCACGGACCTAGCGATGGCTTTCTAGCCGAATTTAGTTTTTAGCAAGGGCACTTTAGACTTTTCCCTAATTATTATCTACTGAACCTAGACTTTTTAGGACCTAATTCAGCTCTATAAATTAACCTAAACCTCTAACACTATTCATTCTTCTATAATTCACCTACTCAAATATTTCTCTCTCTACAAAAGACTCTCAAGGGCTCCATTGAAGACTTCAAGTAAATTCACTCAAGCTCTCCATAAAAAATCTCAAGTTCTTCAAAATTATTTGGTATTCTCACTTAAGGTATGTGGGTATTGATTCATGGATTCTTTCATCCATGAAGCTCAATCAATTTCTCAAGGTTTTCTATCAAATTAAAATATGGTATTTTATGGGTTTTATGTTCTCTATTCCTATTGCATGAATTATGATTTAAAGTATGATCATGAGTCTATTTTTATATAAATTGATGGTTATTGCATTAAATTGAAGAGTGTTTCCATGAATTCTCCTGTTTTGATCTCTAGGGTTCATGACGTAAATTACGAGTATTTTGAATTATACTTCCAAGGGATATTATCTATATGAATTATGTATGAGCTGATATAAAGTTTATGATCATGCATGTTTTGAAGTTAATTACATAATTTTCAAAGTCAATTGATTATTCAATTGAGTTCTACTCTAAGTTCAAGGTATGAATTTCATGCAAGTTATGAAATAAGGTGACTTAGGGCCCTATGTGGTGACCTAAGGCCTAAAAGGTGACTTAGGACCTTATGTGGTGACCTAAGACCTAACGATAAGAATTAGCAAATATAATTATAATGATGAAAGGACAATTATCACATTATAAGTATATTATGAAAATAAGTTACTCTATGATTTCAAATCTATGATCATGACTATGATATATATAATTATGATTTTTATGCTATGCATGTATTCTATGGAATTTGACTTAGCACCGAGTGGACTTAAGATAGAGGCTGTACCAAAAGCCTTAGTAGCAGCCTCATATCCTATAAACTATATGCCAGCGTAGGTTGCCTTCATGGTCTAGCTATTGGATCTACATATAGCGTATGTATGACCCGCCTAGCAGGGTAGAGTCTACCTTGGCAAGGAGATTTTCCTTTTTCTTTGTTGTATGGGGAGACAATTGGATTTTATGTTATAGCTTGCATGGTCTTTTTATCAGTTATGGTTCTTATCCAACATATGTATGATCTCTTATGTATGATACGATTTTAAATTATACTTTTTAAATGCTTTGGTCAATATGATTTTCTCATGACTTTACTTATCTCATCTTATCTTGTAATTTACTTGACCATTGCATTCTATGATTTATGTTGCATGTCACGTCCTCATACTTAGTACATTCCAACGTACTAATTCATACTTTTTACCTACATTATTTTATAATGTAGGGGTTGAGGTTGCAGATCATACTCATATACGTGGCTAGTTAAGCTTTCCTATCCAGCGGTGTTTGTGGTGAATCCTCATTTATCGAAGACTAATTATCGAGTTAGTTATTGCTTTTAAAGAATTTTTCTATGTTTCATATTAAGGGCGAGCTAGGGACATATCTTAGCCCCCGTCCATATTCATGAGTAGAGGCATCTAGTTGGACAAATGTTTCAAGTTTATATTGTCATGTGACGTTCTTAAATTTTCATTCATAGTTTAGATTCTCTTATGATGTTTTCGCTTTTGCTTTACCTTATGTATGCTTATGATATGTACAAGAGTCTTGGTTCGAGCCCTTCAGAGTTTCAATCTCCGTGTTATGACTA
The DNA here is from genome assembly GCF_947179165.1 of Solanum dulcamara. NCBI lineage: Eukaryota > Viridiplantae > Streptophyta > Magnoliopsida > Solanales > Solanaceae > Solanum > Solanum dulcamara. The sequence goes on along the minus strand of NC_077237.1, from coordinate 29,707,219 downwards.
GGACCTAGATCGGGTCGTGACAATTTGTAAAATCCTTGTACTTCTATTTTGATTTTGATGTTCGATTACTGACTAATGTCAGGTCTTGGGTGGTTTCTTGTATTTATTTCAGTTGTCCTCTTTCTTCTCATTACTACTTAATTTACACTTTACTTATTTAACTTTCGCTTGATAGCCCATTGCATTTGATTCTGGTCTAAGGATTTAGGGTTAGGCTTATCTACTGGTGGATGTTAGGAGTAGCAATTACGGCCTAAGAAATTTGGTCGTGACAATCATAGAATCATCTTTCAAGCCTTCTTTGCATAAAGCATCCATAAAATATAACTTGAAAATTATGATCATATCTCATAAATCATACTTGAAACTAGCAAGTAGTATGAGTCATTGAAATTTAACTTGAAATTATGCAACATGATGTAAATTATGCATAATTAGACTAATAACATTGAAATATATCGTAATTGGGAAGACCCAATGAAAATCATAAAATTAAGGCTTTTAATTGATGAAATTGCAAGAGGAATTCAGGAGACATCTTTGGGATTTTATGGGTGAAAGATACCCATGGATGAAGTCCAACATACCTTGAAAACTTTCAAGCTTGGAATTGAGAAAGGAGACTTGTTCTTGAAGAAAACTTAGCCAAAAACCTCTATGAAGAAGATGAATTATGAAGGCACCTTGAGAGAGAAGTCTTAAAGTTGATTTGAAATTAATGAGTGAAAAGAATAGACTTAGGAGTATTTAGGATATTTTCGTACTGAATCTAGTCCCAAAAACCACATACATCAATCAAAGAATAGGGAAAAGACAAGCTTACCCCTCATTAAACTTTAATTGGGACTCACCATGGAGGACCCATCACAGCCCGTGATGCTCTTCATGGTTCATGGTGGTGTCTATGATATTAGGCTTGGTATCTAAATTTTTGAAGTTGCAGGGGAAGGTTTTAGAACTGTCACAACCCAACCCCGTAGGCTGCGACTAGGTTCCGACCTAGACCCCAGTGTACCTATCTGTCGACTATAATCAAATTGGACTATGTATAATGTGATACTACTCACAAAAACCTCAATGGGTTAAAACTTTTTCATATTCATATAGCCTCCTTCATTCGTATCATATTATGGAAGGGCATGCAAGCGGACAAGGCTGCCACAACATAATAGCTTTTACAATATATCGCATAGGCATAACCAAAATAAACTCATAAACAACCCACACACATATATCTACAGATCTCTAAGAATAGGAACAGCAACATATGGCGGGATAGGGCCCCCGCCGTACCCCTGAATAACCAAATATATACATCGGAGGTTTGGTACCAAAATTTGGCTTCAAATCAATGAAGCTTCTTCTAAACTTGCTGAGTGGAATTCTGAGCTGGTGGACTCCAAAAACTTGTATCTGTACCTGCGGGCATAAAACGCAGCCCCCCCGAAAAGAGGGGGTCAGTACGACATATGTATTGAGTATGTAAAGTATAAAACATCATAAAGAGAGCACAACTAACATAAGGATGGAGGAAATCAAGCATAGCATTTAATAGGGTACTGTACCTGCACCTCACAAAATAAAGTCATGTATACCTTTATCACGTACCGTATCTAGTCCGCTCGGGAACTCGGTATTACAAAAACATCATCTATCATGATAGGCATATGCATATTATTAGCATTGTGGAACATACAGCCCGATCCATATATATAAAAAACACATGCCGAGGAATGATGGCCCGATCCACATATCGTGTAATAATGCTGAGGAACGATGGCCTGATCCGTATAACATATGATAATGCCAAGGTACGATGGCCCAATCCATATATTATGTAATAATGTCGAGGAATGATGGACCAATCGGTATATCATGTACCAATGTCGAGGTACGATGGCCCGATCCATATATAGCAAGATATGCCGAGGTACGTTCGGCCCGATCCATATATCATAATGCATATACGTGTACGTAAAACTCTATAACATATCAAACATCCCTTAGATATCACCATAAAGCATGTTCAAGAGCCCCTAGGTATAGGACCTTACATATCCCAACACTATTCAACCTATAGTAGGCTCAAGGATCGTAGTTTAACTACTTCAAGGTCCTTATCATTCAGAAATGGGTACAAGTTATGAGTTATGTCCAGAATCTATAAATGGAGCTATCTCCAAATCCATGTTCTATAGTACCTATTGTCCAGTCTTTCTAGAAGTAGGAAAATACAAATTGAAGGGAAATACCTTACCTTAATTTTAGAATAATTTTAGGCCCTGCAATACATCACCACACCCCCTACAGCCGCAGCACCACAAGCGCAATGCCCTACTCGACTTTACTTTAACTATAGCGACTCTAATTTAGTTTATTTCGAACGTCAAGCATCCCTATGAACTTTCATATTTACAGACACTTAAAAGACTTATAATAAACTCCATAACAACATCAAAAGCTCCAAATTGAAGTAAAAGACCTTACCATATTCAAAACTTGTCAAAACTAGCCTCGGAAGTTCCTTAGCGCGCTGAAAATTAGCGGACTGTTTGGGGCTGTTTGTGTCACGTTTTTGCTGCCCCAAATAGAAGTTTTTCGTTATTAAACACCGCTATATTACTGTAGGATACCTTAAATAATTAAATCACAGAACAAAATCGGGCCTTACCTTTATTTTTCTTGTCAAACCCGTAGGTCTCTCTCTTGTTTTCTCAAGTTTTCCTTCAATTTTTCCAAGTGAAAGATGCTGAAATGTGATGAATTAATCATCACTTAACATGTATATAACCTTTTGAAAGGTGACACGTGTCATCCTCTAAGGGTGATACGTGTCACAACCTTAGGCAGCCACATCACCTCATGCAACAAACACATACTGCCACGTGGCGATGTGGGACCCACCTCAAGTAGGTGCATCACCTACTTAGTCAAAGTAGGTGCATCACCTGCTTACTTCCGAGTAGGTGCTACACCTCCTTCCGTCTCTCCCATGGGTTCGTAATCTCATCTTACTTTAGGAGCCTATGTAATCCTTGCTACGTAAGCTCAACATGTACTCCAGTGGCTTATTTATGTAAGTTGTCCAAGTTGGTAGCTTACGTAAGTAAGTCGAGTCCTACAACTTGTTATTTTGGCCTCCAACTCATTTCAAATCCTTATAGACCTATTTCCAACCTTCACTCTTAAGGGGCGTCACGTCCTCCCTTCCTTAGAATTATTTAATCATGTTATAGATAATCTTGGTCACGGGAAAACTTTCAAGAAGCTTAAGAAGACGTTCTAAAGCATAAAGGTATGGGGTATAACATCCTTCCCCTCTTTAGAACATTCGTCCTTGAATGTTAACTAGCCTCATAAGGTCTTACTATTGCTTCAAGATTTCTCTGTATTGGTCTTCATCCAAAGGCCTCTTATTAACCCATATAGTCAATTTAAGAGGGTAGATTACCTATAGGCATAGGGAATAGGTGATATTTCTTTTCCATTTCTTCTTTCCAGATCTCTTACCACATATCATATTGCACCCTTTACACGAACATGTGTAGGAGCTTAAAGTAGCTCGGAAGATGCCTTAGCATAGCCATACTAGTCTGTACGTAAACCTGTATCATTTCTTACTTTGTTCATCTGATGTTAAGGCTCCACTATAGCTTTTGTCCTTAGTACTGATTGTACCTTAAAGGTTTTGCTTCAAACCATCTTATACCTTCCCTTAATATATTCGAATATAGCAGTTACATGGCTACTACTGACTTCTTTTATCGAGTAATCACCTGGTTTTACTCTTGGCATACTGCCATTCGTAGGTTGCATCAATTGTTTTTCAAAGCTACATCCCCTATCTCAAAGGGTCTTATCATATTTCACGGTGGAGTCATATATCCACAATACTTCTTTATACCACAGTGTCATGCAAGGACAACGTATACATACATCCATATCATCTCATATCACAGCCGCACAGGGCTTCCCAAGAGGTTACCCATCCTAGTACTACTCTCGCCCAAGCACGCTTAACTTCGGAGTTCTGATGAGATCCGGTGCGTTAGTGCTAGTATGATTGCATCCTTCCCTGTGGGGCGCATAGCTACCGAAGAAGATGATGACCCAGCGGTTGATCCGGTAGGCCAAGTTGCACCTCCCAAGTTACCCTTATATCCTTATTACACGGACCACATCCTATCTTTAGCCACTTTCTCACTAGGCTTTACTTATTTTCATAACAATCCTTATTATATTCACATCACATCCTATTCGTATTCTACCCTATAGTATAACACTTCTTAACCTTTTTCACGATCCTTATCATGGGTTACTTACCCTTCTTAGTTAGTCTTATCCTTATGTATTAATTCCATCGGTGCCTCAATATATCATTCTATCCAGAACTACCAGTCTTCTCTACATCATTTTCCTAGGATCACAAGTCTTTTCCAACTTCGGCTTACCATATCAATACTGACCTCCTAGTTTTTATTACCATTAATTCAATAATTAACTTATTTCTCGAGGTCAGGCATACTTGTGTTTTATCCAAATTTCATCACTATTGTGGGCACAACCTTTCAAGACATACAACAGCCCTGTATCTCATTCTTTTTTTATTTCTAGGAAAATTTGGGTAGACTTTCCTTTGTATTTCTCCCTATCTCAACACCTGTACGCAGGAAATGCCAACAGTGCCTCACAGGGCATGTATGTATGTATTCAGATCATATCATATCGCAGCCACACAGGGTGCACAATATCAATAGTATGAAAATGGACTTACCTCATATGCCCACTCGAACTGCACCTGTTAACTTTCCTGGCTACTTTTCCTTTCAAATTCAACTTTACATTCCAATTGTACCTCAATACCTTACCCAACATATATCTTTCATGCCTTTGCTTACCTGCGTGCTTTGTAACTTCCAATATCATCAGTCACCTTCTTCTATCGATGTTGTCCTTCTGCTGAAATCACAAGTTAGCATGAGGAATTTCATTCCCTATGACTCGGCTCTATCGCATGATCATAGATATGAAAGAAAGGTAACATCCTAAATGTCCTGTAGCCTCTTGTCTATAGATGTGATGCACAACACACCGATAAACAAGACTCTACTAGACACGGTCTATAGATACTCCAAGGACGAACTGCTCATATACAACTTCTGTCACGACCCAACCCCATAGGCTGCAACTGGGTTCCGACCTAGACCCCCATGTACCTATATGTCGACTATAATCAAATTGGACTATGTATAACGTGATACTACTCACTAAACCTCAATGGGTTAAAACTTTTTCATGTTCATATAGCCTCCTTCATTCGTATCATATCATGAAAGGGCATGCAAGCCGACAAAGCTGCCACAACATAATAGCTTTTACAATATATCGCATAGGCATAACCGAAGTAAACTCATAAACAACCCACACACATATATCTACAGACCTCTAAGAATAGGAATGGCAATATATGGCGGGACAGGGCCCCCGCCGTACCCCTGAATAACCAAATATATATATCGGAGGTTTGGTACCAAAATTTGGGTCCGAATAAATGGAGCTTCTTCTAAACTTGCTGAGTGGAATCCTGAGTTGGTGGACTCCCAAATCCTGTATCTGTACCTGTGGGCATGAAACACAGCCCCCACCCCACCCTGAAAAGAAGGGGTCAGTACGACATATGTATTGAGTATGTAAAGTATAAAACATCATAAATAGGGCACAACTAATATAAGGATGCAGGAAATCAAGCATAGCATTTAATAGGGTACTATACCTGTACCTCACAAAATAAAGTCATGTATACCTTTATCACGTACCGTATCTAGCCCTCTCGGGAACTCAGTATTACAAATACATAATCTATTATGATAGGCTTATGCATATTATTAGCACTGTGGAACCTACAGCCCAATCCATAGATATAGCAAGCACATGCCGAGAAATGACAACCCAATCCATATATCGTGTAATAATGCTAAGGAACGACGGCCTGATCCATATACCATATGATAATGTCGAGGTACGACGGCCTGATCTATATATTATGTAATAATGCCGAGGAATGATGTCCCAATTGGTATATCGTGTAACAATGCCGAGGTATGATGGCCTAATCCGTATATAGCAAGATATGCCGAGGTACATTCAGCCCGATCCATATATCATAATGCATATACATGCATGTAAAACTCTATAACATATCAAACATACCTTAGATATCACCATAAAGCATGTTAAAGAGCCCCTAGGTATAGGACCTTACACATCCCAACACTATTCAACCTATAGTAGGCTCAAGGGTCGTAGTTTAACTACTTCAAGGTCCTTATCATTCAGAAGTGGGTACAAGTTATGTTATTCATCTAGAATCTATAAATGGAGCTATCTCTAAATCCATGTTCTATAGTACCTATCGTCCAGTCTTTCTAGAAGTAGGAAAAGACAAGATTTACATGTACCATTTCCTATCACATGGAAGACTTTGAAAAGTAATGACTCAACTTATTACAGGAGTTCTAATCAGTAGGAGGTGAACAAGAGCCTTAACTCGCACTCAGAGTTTTAAGAGTGGAATAAATTTCAACTTCATATATATAATACTTACATCTAAGTCATGCCAAAAGAGAGGAAGAATAACTTTACATACACTACTTTTCAGCATATAGAAGACATGAGGAATGAAAGCTTAACTACTTTAAGAGTCTTAACACTCAATAGTGAACATGAATTATGAATCATGAATCATGTTCAGAGATCATGAATAGAATTACCCCAGGCTTCATACACATATCATTTGTCACTTAAATCTAAGACATGCCCAAAAGAAAGAAAAGATAGGCTTTACATACCTCTTATCGATTGCTTTGAACCCAGCTTGTCTCGTCGTCCTCTGAACCTATTTAACACGAAGGTAATACTAGTATTAACAATATTTGAATTTCCATATTTTAAGTCCAAAATCAAGCACCCATAGGAACCAACTCCTTATTCACCTTTTCGACTAGTCTCGACTAGTCTATTAACTAGTTAAGAAGTTAACAGAATTCGGGCAGCATCTCCTCTATAACTTGCCCTATACGAACATCCAATCACATATTCAATTAGTACAGCCAACGAAAAACAACAATCAGCAGCCAACACACAATTATACCACTTCAATATTACACAAAACAAACTCCAAACAACTCGCTTAAAACTACGATACCAAAATAGGGTTTTTAATCTTTATTTCGTAAAATCTTTAATCATACGCAATGGAGGGTCATGTGGCTGAAACCAGCAGCTCCCACACCTATTTTAGAATACTTTTAGGCCCTACAACACATCACCACACCCCCTACAGACGCATCACCACAAGCGCAACGCCCTACTCGACTTTAATTTAACTATAGCGACTCTAATTTAGTTTATTTTGAACGTCAAGCATCCCTATGAACTTTTAATATTTACAGCCACTTAAAATACTTATAATACACTCCATAACAACATCAAAAGCTCCAAATTGAAGGGAAATACCTTACCTTTTTCAAAACTTATCAAAACTAGCATCGAAGGTTCCTTAGCGCGCTGAAAATTAGCGGACTGTTTGGGGCTATTTGTGTCACTCTTTTGCTGCCCTAAATAGAAGTTTTTCATTTTTAAACACCGCTATATCACTGTAGGATTCCTTATATAATTAAATTATGGAATAAAATCGGGCCTTACCTTTATTTTTCTTGGCAAACCCGTAGGTCTCTCTCTTGCTTTCTCAAGTTTTCCTTCAATTTTTCCAAGTGAAAGATGCTGAAATGTGATGAATTAGTCATCACTTAACATATATATACCCTTTTTTAAGGTGACACATGTCATCCTCTAAGGGTGTCATGTGTCAAAACCTTAGGAATCCATGTCACCTCATGCAACAAATCACATGCTGCCACGTGGCGATGTGGGACCCACCTCAAGTAGGTGTGTCACCTACTTTGTCCCAGTAGGTGCATCACCTACTTAGTCAAAGTAGGTGCATCACCTGCTTGCTTCCGAGTAGGTGCTACACCTCCTTCTGCCTTTCCCGTGGATTCGTAATCTCGTCTTACTTTAGGAGCCTATGTAATCCTTGCTACGTAAGCTCAACATGTACTCCAATGGATTAGTTATGTAAGTCATCCAAGTTGGTAGCTTACGTAAGTAAGTCGAGTCCTACGACTTGTTATTTTGGCCTCCAACTCGTTTCAAATCCTTATAGACCTATTTCCAACCTTCACTCTTAAGGGGCATCACGTTCTCCCTTTCTTAGAGTTATTTAATAATGTTATAGATAATCTTGGTCATGGGACAACTTTCAAGAAGCTTAAGAAGACATTCTAAAGCATAAAGGTGCGGGGTATAACAAGAACTTCCTCTATAGGACCCTTAATGTCCTTGGAGTGCTTCACAAGACATGAATAGTGGGTGTGGTGAATGACTTGTAGGTGGGTCTACAGTAATGACCACCACGGAGCTCACCATGGTCCGTGAAGAGTCTCACGGCACGTGGTAGTTTATTATGGTCCTTTCCTTGGGATCATTATTTGAGGCATCAGTGGAGAGGTCACCATGGAAGGCTTTACGGCTATGGTGCCTTATCATGGACTTCACTCTGTAGGACTGAACCTCAGGGTCCCCACCACAGTAGCTCACCACGAGGAGTGATATTAACCATGGCCCGCGATGGCCTTTGTGGTCATCACCTAGTGCCAAAATGGAACCTTTTCTAGATTATCATATTTTGATCCTTATTTTCTGATTCAAAAAATTTTGGGGACTTACAATACATAGTTCTAAAAATTGCCTCTACTACATTAGAAGGGAGGGGGCTAAGATATGTTCCTAGATTATCCTCAAAATGAAATATAACAAAGTCTTTGAACTGAACCAAGTAACTCATAACTAGTCCACGATAGATGTGGACTCACCAGACACTTCTCTGATAAGAAATTCTACTAGCCATATATGATAGGAGCGTCATCCTCAACCCCTATATTTTGAGACAATGTAGGCTACAAATATGTGTTAGTACTTTTGAATGTAGTAACTATGAGGGCTTGACATGCAATATAAATCATAAAGTGTAATGATCAATCTTTAAAAATATGATAAAGATGATAAGTAAAGTCATGAGAAAACCATAATGATCAAAGCATAAAAAGGACATATTTAAAATCATGATTTAGCATAAGAGGACATACATATGTGGGATAGGAACCATAATCGACAATAAGACTATGCGAGCTATAACATGGAATCCCGATGTCTTCCCATTCAATGAAAGAAAGGGGAATCTACTTGCCAAGGTAGACTCTACCCCGCTAGGTGGGTCATGTACATACACTATATGTGGATCCACTAGCTAAGAAATGAAGGCAACCTAGGGTGGCATATAGTTTAAGGGATTAGAGGTTGCTACTAAGGCTTTTGGTAAGGCCCCTACCTCAAAGTCAAATCCCACGGAATACATAACATGACATAGTACGAATGGTTAACATATATCATAAACTTGTACATAGGTTTAACATTCATAGAGTAGCTCATTTTCATAACATAATTGCAATGTGAGTATTGTCCTTTCATCATTACAAATCGTACGTGCATAATTCATGTCTTTACATCCTAGGTCACAACATAGGGCCCTAAGTCACATCTCTTTGAACTTGCATGAAATTCATAACTTGAACATAATTGTACTTCATGATCATAATTCACATTTGAATTTAGAGTAAAACTCATAACATAGTCAATTTGAATGAAAAACAATGATAATACCTTAAAATCGTTGAATTTATAATCATACTTCATAATATCATCATAGAAAATAAATTCATGCATGGGAAATAATAATTAATACTTGAAATCATGCAATTCATATAGGAACATTTTTATAATGATCATATATAATGATTTAAAACATAATTTAAACAGGTCAATGCAATTCATCAAATTAGGTTACAAATCCAATTGAAATTCATGAAATTTTAAGTAGAAACCTTGGGACTCCATGGGTGGAAGGGACCCATCTATCAATCCCTACATACCCTGATTGAATTTGACCTTAGAATTAAAAGATGAGACTTTTTCTTGAAGAAACTCTAGCCAAACTTGCTGAAGAAGGTGAACCCTTCAATAAACCATTAGAGAGAAGTCTTAAAGTTGTTTGAAAGTTAATGATGAATGAAATAGAATTAGGAATATTTAGAATATTTTCGTAATAAATCTAGTCCCAAAAATATCCATATACATTAATGAATGAATAGGGAAATGACTAAAATATCCTTCATTTAACTAGAACTAGAAGTCACCATAGAGGACCCATCACAGTCCGTGATGCTCATCATGGCCCGTGGTGGTGTCCATGATTATTGACTTGAAATTTGAATTTTCAAGTTGCGGGGAAAAGGTTTCAGAACTTCCTCCATAAAATCTTTCATGGTCCGTGGAGTGCATTATGCCTCGTGAAACATAGGCGTGGTGCAGGCCCTGTAGGTTAGTCTGTAGGAGTGACCACTACAGAACCCACCGCGGTTGGTGAAGATTTGTATGGCCCATTTTTTCAATCATGATCCTTTCCTTGGGATCTATTTTTGAGGTCTCAAGGGAGGGGTCACCATGGAGGGCTTCACGGCCCGTGGTGCTCACCATTATCTGTGGTGACCTATAGTGGACATCACCCTACATTACTGAGTCTCAGGATTTCCATCACAGTGGCTCACCATGGTCTGTGGTGCCTATCACAGCCCGTGATGTCCTTCTATGGTCATCACCTGGTGCCAAAATTTTGGGTTTTTGAATTTTTATGTTTTGATCCTCATTTTTTGACTTTCCAAATTTTGGGATCTTACACCTTCGTAGACCCTTTCCCCAAAATTCGCACTTACCAGTGCCCTTCCACAGTGTCTCTATATAGAGTGTCAAGAGCACCATGGTCCATGAAGGGCTCCATGAAGAATCACCTGGTGCCAGAAAGCTGAGATTTTCTGGGAAACTTCCTCTAAACTCTGTTTTCTGACTTTCCAACTTCTGGGGTCTTACAAAGAATTTAATTCTAATTAGTTGGAAAAGTACCAACTCATCAAGGCATTATCGATCAACCCGAACCTACCACATAATATGAAATAGATATTCAAAGGGAACATGCAATATGAAAGTTACACCACCCCAAGTATAATGCCCATAATTTTTCCCATAAGGATTTAACATATATAAGACCACTACTAACTCTAATAACTAGTCTACTATCCTCCCTCAAATATATAAGCCAACCCTTGACCCAGATCATGTAAGGCTCTTACTAAACCATCTTAACTCAATCCCTCCTTCCTCTCATAAAAGATATGTTTTAAATGCTGAAACATAACAACCAGTTCCCGCACTTAAACTATGCACCAGACACCACCACCCCCCACTAGTATCAGCCTAACCTAGTAACCACAACTTAACAGAATAGCTAACATACAATTATAATCAAAAGTATAACATAGCCTGAACTTTTAGTCCTCACCTTAGATTTATATGTACAACCCGTTATACCATATTCAAATGCCTATCACATATCACAACCATTACGCATACATAGACTCCAGTTATAATATCATGAAATCAACCAATACCTACAATCAACCAATGCATGAAACATATTCCACATGATCACAAAAGCACATACTTGGTCCTCTCATAAAACCCATATTCACTATGTTCGTGTACCGGTGTGGTACCCATTCCCTTATTAGTGTACCAGCACGGTATCCCTTCCCATTGTCAATAAACCATATCGTGCCCCATCCAAATGTATTGATATGGTACCCGATCTAATTGTACCAATATGGTACCATGCTATACCCCATACTTTTGTGCCTCAAAATGCTTTCTTAAGCTTCTTAAAAGTTGCCACATGACCCAGAGTATCTAAATATTATCAAATAACTTTAAGGAAGGGAGGAGGTGATGCCCCATAATAGGGAAGGTTGGAAATAGAGTTATAAGGATTTGAAAGGAGTTAGAGGCCAAATAACAAGTCGTGGAACTCGACTCGCTTATGTAAGCTACTGACTTGGATGTCTTACGTAACTAAGCTACTTGAGTACACATCGATCTTAAGTAGCAAGGAACATATAGGCTCTTGAACTGAGACGAGATTACAAACCCACGGAAGAGGCGGAAGGAGGCGTAGCACCTACTTGAAGCAAGTAGGTGACTCACCTACTTGGGGTGGACCCTACACTGCCACATGGCAGCATATGAGTGGCTGCATAGATAAGGTGGTGCCCTAGGGGGGCTGCACAGGTCACCCCTAGGGGATGCCTTGTGCCACTCTCTAAAAGTGGATATATATACTTAGTCTTATGACTAAGTCTTCATTCTTGAGCTGAACTTAGAAAAATAAAATAGAGAAAAACGTGAGAGCAAGAGCAAGGCAGCCACGGGTTGCTCCAATTCAAGGTAAGCCTCCAACTTTTGCTCCATGAATTAATTATTTAAGGTATACTATGGTTAAATAATGGTGTTTAATAGTGTAAACAACTCATTGGGGAAGAGAGGAAGTAAATCAAATAGCCCCACCAATTTTCAGCACGTTAAAGAGCTTCCAAAGCCAATTTTCAGCAAGTTTGGGAAGCCGCTCGTTAAGGTATGGTGTGGTTATCTTCTCCCACGTTTTGGGTAAGGGTTTGGACATGTTATGAAGGTATAAATATGTATTGGAAACATGAAAATATACAGGTTATGACCAAAGAAAATTGCAGGTAATGTATGGGCTGATTTGACGTTATTCTAACAGGTTAAAGTTTGGCTAGAGTTGTAGATATTGTGGTGTTGTGTTGGGCGTTGTTTTGTAATGTTGTAGGGATGGAACATGGTTAAAAATAACTACATAGTCATCTGGTTTCATACATGTAACCCTCCATTTTGGTGTGGTTAAGAGTTTATGAAATAAAGACTAAAAACCCTATTTTGGTATCATGATTTTGGGCGAGTCATTGGGAACTTGTATTGTGTCGTATTATCGTAATTCAAGGTTCTATATCTGATGGTTGTTATTTTTAATGTGGATTATAAGGTTTGGGGGTTAAAACGGAAGTTTGTATAGGGAAAGATATAGGAGAGATCCTGCCCAATTTTTGCTAACTTTGGAACTAGTAATAAACTAGTCGAAGGAAATGGATAAGGGATTGGTTCCTATGGGTAATTGGTGGTAGAATTACAAGATGGAAAGTATAAGGTCACTAACCTTAGAATTAATTTCGTGTTAAATAGGTTAAAGGAGTAGCGAAGTGAGTCTGGATGCGATTAACCCATAACAGGTATGTAAAGCTATCTTTCTCTTCTTTTGGCATGTCTTCAAGTTAAGTAATGAATGATATGAGCTTGATGGTAAATCTATTCATAAATGCCAAGCGTAATTCACGGTTCTTACTTACTTCTTAATAAAATCACTATTCCAGTAATTGCACTAGGGCTTCTCAAGCCTTCCATATGTTAGAAAGTGATATGTATGTGAAGCTATCCCTTATTCTCTCTTGGCATGTCTTAGCCATAAGTGGTTGGTATATGTAATATAGGGATAATTCCATTCTTATAACTCCAAGCATGATTCGTAAATCTTATTCACTTCTTGATATTAGAACTCCTGCGATAGTTGAGTTATTGTCTTGTAAGCCTTTTATGTGATGAAAAGTATTATACGTGAAGTCTATCCCTCCCTTCTCTTGAAAGGGCTTAATGTAAGTGAAATGATATATGATATGAGTTAGAGATAGTTCCATTTATAGATTCTGGATGTGATTCATGACTTGTACTCACTTTTGAATGATAAAGGCCTTGAAGTAGTTGAACTATGACCCTTGAGCCTTTTATAGGCTGAATAGTGATCGGATGCGTAAACTCCTATACCTAAGGGCTCTTGAACATATTTTATGGTGATACCTGAGGGATGTTTGATATGTTATAGTATTTTACGTGTATGTATATGCATTATGATATATATGGATCAGGCCAAATGCACTTCGGCATATTTTACTATATAGGGATCAGGTCGAACGTTCCTCGGCATATTATAATATATATGGATTGGGCTGTATGTTCCTCAGAATCATTATATTAAATATGGATCGGGCCGTACATTCCTCAGCATCATTATACTATATATGGATCGGGCCGAATGCTTCTTGGCAACCTATCATATCTATATGGATCGGGTTGTATGTTCCACAGCGTTAATAGTATGCATATGCCTATGATGATAAAAAGATGCATTTGTGACACCGAGTCCCATAATGGGTCGGGTACAGTATGACATATATGATAGTAAGATATGATGATATAGCGATGGTACGATATAAAGGTACAGTACTCCTCTCACCTAGTCCCTCACTAAATGGTCGGGTATAGTCTATACGTATGCATATGAAACAATAGTGATACATTTGTAGAACTGAGCCCCACGATGGGCTGATCACGGTATGTGATGATGATATGCATGATTCCATATTGTAAGATGCAGGTACTGTGGTTTATTAACTGTTATACTTGTCTCTTGCATCCCTATTATAGCTGAAATCTCATTTATGCTATGTTATGCTTTATATACTTAGTACATGTATCGTACTGACCCCCTTTCTTTGGAGGGCTGCATTTCATACCTGCAGGTACAGATGTTCATTTTGAGGGATCCACCGGCGTAGGATTTCCATTCAGCTATATTGGAAGTGCTCCACTGTTCCAGAGCCTAACTTTTGACGCTGGTCATTTGATGTATATATTTATTTATTCAGGGGAACGGCGGGGCCTTGTCCCGCCATATGATACAGTTAATACTCTTAGAGGTCTGTATACATGTATGTGATTTGTTTGTAAGTTTGTTCCAATTGTGCTGTTATGATGCATTATAAATATTTATATGTTATGGCAGCCTTGTCGGCTAGCGTGCCCTTTCATAATATGATATGACTGAAAGAAGCTACATGTACATGAAAAGGCTTTGACCCATTGGGGGTTTTGGTATGTAGTATCATATTATATATAGTTCAACTTGACTATAGGTAATAGATACATATACGGGGGTCTAGGTCGAACCCCAGTCGCAGCCTATGAGGTTGGGTCATGATATACCCAATCCAATAATCAACATGCAATAGAATCACCACCATAACATAACAACAAATTTGAAGCCATAAGTAAATCAACAAGTTCATTCCATGAGATTATCAACATGAAGTCATTTTAACATTTACCCTTTATTCCTTAAATATTGCTTTACACAAGTATTTCACATGGAACAGTGAACATGAACACACACACATGTATATATATATACTTATATATCAGTAGCCCAATACTGCACCACCTTATGAGTTCTCATTCTTTCCCAGGACTTACCTCCCTAATCCCATACTCTTCTTGTTCATTTTGTTACTCCTCAAATTACCACAAGTCTCAGGATCTCACTATAACCCAACGATTTTCTTACATATTATTTTACAAGAACTATCAATAATCTCAACAAGGATTTTCAAGTTTAACAATAAAAAAACAAGACAACCACTGCTCGACACAGAATAATTATAACCCACATAGTACATTTTCACCCTAACAATAAAATTAGCCATCCAACCTTCGTACCCGAAACCCTAGGCATGAACTCACCCTCCAATCTATAATATATTATATAATTAGAAAAGGTATATAACTACTCATTTAAGAAACTCAGCCTACCTGGTTGCCAAATATCTGTTGAAGGATCCCGTATAATATTTGGCTTCCAAGAGGCAAAACGATGGAAGTAGGCTTAAAATCTATGAGTTGTAACTTTCTTTGTGCTAGAATCCCTACTCTCCCTTGTTACCAAGCTTGGAGAACCCTTTTGAGGGTTTTAGGGGAAACCCCCATCTATTTTACCACAAGAAGAGATAAGGGAAAACAAATAATCTGCATTTCTAAGTTCTGTCGCAACGACCCCACTATAGCGGCCCCAATCCTGCTATAGCAGCACCGCCGTAATGGGAATCCTACAGTGGAGGGATGAAACCAACTCAAATTAAGCTTAATTTCCAAAATTTCCTCCATGTCATCCCAATTACTTTTTTATGAGGTGCGTTTTCTACTAACAACGGTTTAGGTCATTACATAGATGCAATCACATCAAAATTTATTATGCCACATCGCATACGTGAGCCCTACTTTTATTCAAATTTTGTTATGTATTTTTGAAAACCTTAAATACCTATTTTAAGAATTTATTTAGGAGTTTCGTTTTTATCTGATTTTTAATTCTTGGAATATGACTTTTCGCAAAAAACATATACTTAGTTTTTTGCATTGTGATCAAATTGTTGATTATTGAAAGCAATCTTTTATTTCATAATTCTACTTCTGGATCATTGTAAGAATATTTCCGTAATCTTTTAATTCAATTGTTGCAATATTTATAGGTACCTAACGCCATAGTTAGGATTGTGGAATCCTTAAAGGACAATAATGATAAAATAGTTGTCTTGTTAGGAGTTCTAGACAATATTTTTTGGTGTATGATTCGTTCTTCCATTTTATCTAGATTTTAATAAAAGGCTTGCATTAGAACTCACCTGTATCCTATAACTTCTTGAAAAAGAAGTTAGGATTAGGAAAAATAACTAAGAACTTGTGTTCCATCTAAAGACTTGAGACTTGACAAAGATAGTCTACTTTATATATAAGTTGATAATTGTTAAAGAAACAACCAAGTATCGCAAGGACTTAGAGTGATATGTTCTAGATGAACTAGAAGGATTCTAGATGGACTTTATAAGTCAATCACTTTACACCTAAGATTACTTAACTAGAGTTTTGTAAAGGCAATTGACTCAAAGTTATAAATTGAAATGGAAATCCATAACTTTAGCTTCACATTATCATTGTTAAACACAAATATTTTTAAGTTATTGATCATACTAAAACAAATTCTTTAAAATTTTACTTTGCGCATCATTTTTAGAAATAAGGGTCATTTGTTCTGATTATGCCTAAGAGTAATATTTTTTGCCATATTATTTGTGAGATTCGACCTCATCCTTTTTGAATTCTATATTTAACAGTGACTACTTTATACCTTTTTAAAGGTGTTCGTATAGGTGATGTTGGATGACCAAGTAGCAATGACTGGGAGGACCCCAACACCACCATTTCTATCTCACCAACCCAAAATCGCATAGCAGTCATTGCCTACCAAACAATATATACACCTATAATTTCTACATATAGATATAGCTACACATAACTCAGGTCCTCAAAAATCTCCAAATAAAAGAGATACACAAATCAACACTGTCAAAAGAACTCATTTGAGAACTTGTTCCCTTGAGTAGAAAGGTAATGTCAAAGATAAAAGATTGAGACTATCACACATGCACCGATTTTCTTGAAGTTTTGCAATACAAGGGAAATGTAACTCTAAAAGAAACTAAAAATCTTATCCTTTAATGGAAAATGGTCATTCCAATTTCTTTTAAAATAGATCAAGCCTTCTCTCAATATATCATCTAAGGTCTGAACGGTACGTTCGACCTGACCATCCGTTTGTGGATGAAAAGTTGCACTAAGCTTCACTTGGGTACCTAGACCCTTTTGGAAAGATCTCCAAAATTGAGATGTATACTGAGTACCCTATGAGAAATGATAAACAATGGAACACCATGAAGCTTCTTCACCAACTCTCGAATATATAATCAAGCATAGTCCTCGACTGAATATGAAGTCTTAACGGGGAGAAAATGAGCCGACTTAGTTATTCGGTCAACAATCACCCAAAGTGAAGCGTGTTGCCTATGATTATGAGGAAAACCAATAACAAAGTCCATATTTAAGGATTCCCACTTCCAAGTAGGAATCTCAATATCTTGAGCTAAACCTCCCAATTTTTTATGCTCAACTTTGACTTTTTGACAATTAGGACTGTTACACCCCGTACTTTGGTACCTTAGAATGCTTCTTAAGATTCTCAAGTTCATGGGAAGGCTCTTAAGTTTCTTAAAAATCGTTATGTGAGTCGGATCATTTATTATGCTATCAAATAGCTCCAAGGAAAGAAGAACGAAATGCTTCATAATAAGGAAGATTGGAAATAGGGTTATAAAAATTCAAAAGGAGTTGGAGGCCGAGAAATGAGTCGTAGGACTCGATTTACCTACGTAAGCTACCAACTTAGACGTCTTACATACTTGAGTTGCTTAAGGACATACCAAGCTTACGTAGCATGGATTACATAGGCTCCTAAAATAAGACGAGATTATGAACCCACGAGGAAGGGGAAAAGACGACACGTGGAAGCCAATGGAGGAGTGACACGTGGCAGCACCTCAAGCAAGAAGGTGACCCACCTACTTACGGTCAAGTGGGTGACCCACCTACTTGGGAGGTGGGGCCCACAAGGACACGTGGCAGCCCCTCCTTGAAAGCATGGATCCGTGGCCCAATAAGGGTTTGACACGTGTCACCCTTAGGGGATAACATGTGTCACTTCCTAAGGGACCCTATATATGTATGTTAATGACTCTTAAGTCATTTGGAGTCCAAAAATCAGCCAAATTATAGAGAGAAATGTGAGAGAAAGAGAGCTCACAACAGCAGCCATAAATCGGAGGAAATTAAGGTAAGTTCTTCACTTTTCTTCCGTGAATAAATTATCTACGTTGTTCCTCAATTACTTGGAGGTGTATATATGTATATTAAGATGCCTACGGAACCATATTTTCAGTTCTTCACTTGGAAAACTAAGAGAAACGTAAAGAGAAAACGCTAGGGAACAGACCAATTTTTTGGAGGGGACAGTTGTTAGTAATATTGGTATAACTTCTTGTGTATATCTTAGTTTCGGGTTATTCAATATGTTTTGGAAAGGTATTTAATAGGTATATAACTTTTATTTAGACTTTTAAATCCAGTTTTGCTTTTAGCTTCGCGGAAAATGGTGATGAAGTGTAGAGGAGGTACTGCCCAGATTTTGTTTTGGAAATCCTACACGGACAGCTGTGAGTATTTTAGGCCTATATTTTTGTACAAAATTATTGTAGGGGTAATTTAAAATTGTTTGCGACCTTGATACACATGTATATAACTTTAATTGAGTCCACAAATCCTGTTTCCCTCAATTACCCCTCCGAAACTAAGCGACAATATAAGACAGTGGGCTGTCCAGATTTCGCGTTTTGATAGTTTTGGCGAGTTTGACAAGTTTAACGTAAGGTAAGGCCTTTCCTTTTAAATTGGAGTTTATGGTGTTGTTATAGAGGGTATTATACGTTGTGTAAGTGGCTAGAAATGTGAAAATATGATAAATACATTTGATGCCCTAAATAAACTAAATTGGAGTCGCTAGAAGTGAATTGTCGTCGAAATAAAGTGTCGTTCTTGTAAGTTGTTGTTGCAGGGGTGTAATGTATTGTTTCAGGGACTAAACGCATTTTCAAAGGGGTGTGGATGCTGCTGGTTGCAGCCACATGACCCCTCATTGCGTATAATGAAAGGCGTTACAAAATAAAGGTTAGACGCCCTATTGTGCTACCGCATTTTTGAATAAGTCATTTGGAGTTTATGTTGTATATTGTTGGTGTGAATTACTGCAGGTTGTTGTTGTTGGTTGGCTGTAGATCTTAGGGACCTAATTGGAAATTTGGATAGGGCACATTATAGGGGAGGTGCTGCCCAATTTTCATTGACGCCTTAGCGAATAACAGAACTAGTTGGGAAAATGACTAAGGAAATAGATTCCATTAATACTAAGATGTAACCTAGGGTGCTGGAAAGTAAAAGGGGTTGATATTCATACTACTTTCATGTTGAATAGGTTCAAAGTATGGCGAGGCAAGCAGGATAAGGAATAATTTAAACAAGGTATGTGAAGCTTTCTTTTGGCATGTCTTAGTCTTAAGTGAATTGTGTATGTACTGTGAGAATAACTCCATTCATAGAACCCCGAGTATGGTTCATCAATCTTATTCACTTCTCGATATTAGAACTCCTGCGATAGTTGAGTTATGGACTTATAAGTCTTCTATATGCTGAAAAGTAGTGTATGTAAAGCTTATCCTCCCTCTTCTTTTGGCATGTATTAGATATAAGTTATGAAGGGTTTATGTATGAAACATGGGAATAATTCCATTCATGAAGCTTCGAGTACAGTTCATAATTCTTATCCACTTCGTGACGGTAGAACTCCTGTAATAGGTGAGTTATCACCTTTTAAGGCTTCTATATGCTAAAAGGTAATATAGGTAGAGCCTATCGCTTCTTTCTTATGGGACATCTTAATGTAAATGAAATGAGATATGATTTGAGTGTAAAGGTAGTTCCATTTGTAAGTTGCGAGTATAACTCGTTACTCGAGTTCACTCCTAAATGTTAAGGGTCTTAAAGTAGTTAAACTACGACGCTCGAGCTTTCTATAGGCTGGATAGTGATTGGATGTGTAAGCTCCTAAACTTGGGGTTCTTGGGCATACTTTACGAAAATGGTTGAGGGATATTTGAAATGCTACTGAGTCCTACATGTACGTATATGCATATTACATTATATAAGGATCGGGCCATCATACCTCGGCATTATTATGCATTATACGGATTGGGCCATCGTACCTCAGCATTATTATGCATTATACGGATCGGGCCATCATACCTCAGCATTATTATGCATTATATGGATCAGGCTGTTGTACCTCGGCATTATTATGCATTATATGGATCGGGCCATCATTCCTCGGCATTATGATATGATATATGGATCGGGCTGTCGTTTGTCGGCATGTACTTTCTATATACAGGGATCGGGCTATACGTCCCACAGCGTTAATGGCATATATATACCTATCATGATAGATGATGTGTTTGTAACACCGAGTCCCTGAGTAGGCCAGATACAGTATGTGATAGTGGTATACATGACTTTAATTTGTGAGGTGCAGGTACAGTACCCTATTAAATGTTATACTAGGTTTCCTACATCCTTGGTTCAGTTGTTATCTCAGTTATGTTGTGCTTCTATACTTAGTACATATATCGTACTGACCCCTCTTTCTTCAGGGGGCTGCGTTTCGTGCCCGCAGGTACAGATGTTCATTTCAGAGACTCACCAGCTTAGGATTTTCGCTTAGCTATAGGAAGTGCTCCACTATTACGGAGCCTAGCTTTTTGGTATTGGTCCTCCTGTGTATATATTTATTTGTTTAGGGGTACGGCGGGGGCCCTGTCCCGCCATATGATACAGTTATTACTCTTAGAGGTCTGTAGCCATGTGTTTGTGGGTTATTTGTAAGTTTGTTTCAGTTGTACTCGTACGACGTATTGTAAATATTTTCGTGTTATGGCAGCCTTGTTGGCTTGCATGTCTTTCCTGTTGTGACATAGATGAAAGAGGCTACAGGTTTATAAAAAAAAAGTTTTTGACCCATTGAGATTTTTGTATACAGTATCGCATCGTACACGGTTCAACTTGACTATAATTGATAGATATGTATACGGGGGTCTAGGTCAGACCCCACTCGCAACCTATGGAGTGGGTCGTGACAGAAGTGGTATCAGAGCAGTTTGTCCTTAGAGTGTCTACAGACCGTGTCTAGTAGAGTCTTATTTATCGGTGTGTTGTGCACCACATCTATAGACAAGAGGCTACAGGACATTTAGGATGTTACCTTTCTTTCATATCTATGAGTGTGCGATAGAGCTGAGTCATAGGGAATGAAATTCCTCATACTAATTTGTGATTTCAGCAGAAGGACAACATCAATATAAGAAGGTTACTGACGATATTGGAAGTTACACAGCATACAGGTAAGCAAGGCACGAATGATAGGTTCCAGGTAAGGTATTGAAGTACGGTTGACATGTAAAGTTGAAAATTTAAAGGAAAAGTAGACGGAAAGTCTAAACAGGTGCAGTTCAAGTTGGACATACGAGGTAAGTCCATTAGTTTATACTATTGTTAATATTGGGCGCCCTGTGAGGCTGTGATATGACGTGATATGATACATATATATGTATCTTTATGCGTGTGAGGCATTGTTGGCATTTTCTGCGTGCAGGTGTTGAGATAGTAAGAAATACAGAGGAAACTCTGTCCAAATTTTTCCTTGAAATAAAAGGAAAATGATTTAGGAAAGACTAGTAGTTCTGGATAGACGATATATTAAGGATAAGACTAACTAAGAAGGGTAAGTAACCCACGGTAATAATCGTGAAAAAGGTTAAGAAGTGTTATACTATGGGGTAGAATGCGAACAGGATATGAGGTGAATATAATGAGGATAGTTATGAAAATAAGTAAAGCCTTATGAGAAAGTGGCTTCGAATAAATTGCTACGTGACTCGAGTACCCATAATTAGACTAGATTAGCACCTCATGATTGTGTTAAGTTGTCATACCTAGGCAACCAAAGGTATAGAAGATATAAATGAAGGCATAGATATGGTGCAGTATAACGAATGTGTTGGAAAAGAATCATACGTATTGGAAAATTAGAAATAAGGGCGTAAGGTAGAACACAACAGATAGTGACATGGGTACACCCTAAAGGGGGGAAGTGGCTTCAAGTGAGATCCCATACTGGCACGAGTTAATAAGATCTAAAGGCCAGCAATAAACGGATAGAAGCCATGATACCGGAGACAGTGCGGAGAATTAATAAGTAAGGAATTGAATAGTATGACATCAAAGAATAGGTGCATACAAAGGGGATGAATACAACAAGAGAATTACGATGAGAACTCAAACACACTGTAAGGAATAGCCAGGCTATACTCGACTGAAGGTAAGACATTGGTAACAAAGTTACTGACTACTAATATTGTGGTGTACAAGCAGTAAAACAAGGAAAGGATGAGAGATCTCTCCTATACTGGAATATGAGGAAACTCAAGGGTAAGTAGAGGAAGCAAGTAAGAAACGATAAAGGTTTACGTACAGACTAGTATAGTGATGCTAAAGCATCTTTCGGGCTATTTTAAGCTCCTACACATGTTCGTGTAAAGGGTGCTATATGATGTATGGTAACGAAACTGGAAAGAAGTAATGGAAAAGAAATATCACTTGTTCCCTATGCCTACAGGTAATCTACCTTCTTAAATAGATCATATGAGTTAATACAAGGCCTATGAACGGCAGCCAGTACAGAAGAATCCTGAAGCACTCGTAAGACCTTATGAGGCTAGTTAACATTCGGGGGCGAATGTTCTAAAGGGGGGAAGGATGTTACACCTCGTACTTTGGTACCTTAGAATGCTTCTTAAGATTCTCAAGTTTCTGGGAAGGCTCTTAAGTTTCTTAAAAATTGTTATGTGAGTCGGATTGTTTATTATGCTATCAAATAACTCCAAGGAAAGGAGAACGAAATGCTTCATAATAAGGAAGATTGGAAATAGGGTTATAAAAATTCAAAAGGAGTTGGAGGCCGAGAAATGAGTCGTAGGACTCGATTTACCTACGTAAGCTACCAACTTAGATGTCTTACATACTTGAGTTGCTTAAGGACATACCAAGCTTACGTAGCATGGATTACATAGGCTCCTAAAATAAGATGAGATTACGAACCCACGAGGAAGGGGAAAAGACGACACGTGGAAGCCAATGGAGGAGTGACACGTGGCAGCACCTCAAGCAAGTAGGTGACCCACCTACTTACGGTCAAGTGGGTGACCCACCTACTTGGGAGGTGGGGCCCACAAGGACATGTGGCAGCCCCTCCTTGAAAGATGTGTCACTTCCTAAGGGACCCTATATATGTATTTTAATGACTCTTAAGTCATTTGGAGTCCACAAATCAGCCAAATTATAGAGAGAAACGTGAGAGAAAGAGAGCTCACAACAGCAGCCACAAATTGGAGGAAATTAAGGTAAGTTATTCACTTTTCTTCCATTAATTAATTATCTACGGTGTTCCTCAATTATGTGGAGGTGTATATATGTATATTACGATTCCTACGGAACCATATTTTCAGTTCTTCACTTGGAAAACTAAGAGAAACGTAAAGAGAAAACGCTAGGAACAGACCCGTTTTTGGAGGGGATAGTTGTTTGTAATATTGGTATAACTTCTTGTGTATATCTTAGTTTTGGGTGATTTCAATATGTTTTAGAAAGTTATTTCATAGTTTATATAACTTTTATTTAGACTTGTAAATCCAATTATTCTTTCAGCCTTCACGAAAAAGGGTGATGAAGTGTAGAGGAGGTAATGCGCAGATTTTGTTTTGGAATCCTACACGGACAAGTTGGTGAGTATTTTGGGCCTATAATTTTGTACAAAATTGATGTAGGGGTAATTAAAAATTTTTTGCAACCTTGATACACATGTATATAACTTTCATTGAGTCCACAAATCCTGTTCTCCCTCAATTACCCCCTCCGAAACTAAGCGACAATATAAGACAGTGGGCTGTCCAGATTTCGCGTTTTGATAGTTTTTGGCGAGTTGACAAGTTTAACATAAGGTAAGGCCTTTCCTTTTAAATTGGAGTTTATGGTTTGTTATAGAGGGTATTATACGTTGTGTAAGTGGCTGGAAATGTGAAAATATGATAAATACGTTTGACGCCCTAAATAAACTAAATTGGAGTCGCTAGAAGGTGAATTGTCGTCGAAATAAAGTGTCGTTCTTGTAAGTTGTTGCTGCAGGGGTGTAATGTATTGTTGCAGGGACTAATGCGTTTTAAAAGGGGTGTGCATGCTGCTGGTTGCAGCCACACGACCCCTCATTGCGTATAATGAAAAGGCGTTACAAAATAAAGGCTAGACGCCCTATTGTTCAACTGCATTTTTGAATAAGTCATTTGGAGTCTATGTTGTATATTGTTGGTGTGAATTGCTCCAGGTTGTTGTTGTTGGTTGGATGTAGTAGGTCTTAGGGACCCAATTGGAAATTTGGGATAGGGCACATTATAGGAGAGGTACTGCCCAATTTTCGTCGACGCCTTAGCGAATAACAGAATTAGTCGGGGAAATGACTAAGGAAATAGATTCCATTAATACTAAGATTTAAACCTAGGGTGCTGGAAAAGTAAAAGGGGTTGATATTCATACTATATTTCATGTTGAATAGGTTCAAAGGACGGCGAGGCAAGCAGGATAAGAAATAATTCAAACAAGGTATGTGACCTTTTCTTTTGGCATGTCTTAGTCTTAAGTGAATTGTGTAATGTAATGTGAGAATAACTCCATTCATAGAACCCCGAGTATGGTTCATCAATCTTATTCACTTCTCGATATTAGAACTCCTGCGATAGTTGAGTTATGGACTTGTAAGTTCTTCTATATGTGAAAAGTAGTGTATGTAAAGCTTATCCTCCCTCTTCTATTTGGCTTGTATAAGATATAAGTTATGAAGGGTTTATGTATGAAACATGGGAATAATTCCATTCATGAAGCTTCGAGTACAGTTTCATAATTCTTATCTACTTCGTGACGTAGAACTCCTGTAATAGGTGAGTTATTGCCTTTTAAGGCTTCTATATGATAAAAGGTAATATAGGTAGAGCCTATCGCTTCTTTCTTATGGGACATCTTAATGTAAATGAAATGAGATATGATTTGAGTGTAAAGGTAGTTCCAGTTGTAAAGTTGCGAGTATAACTCGTTACTCGAGTTCACTCCTAAATGCTAAGGGTCTTAAAGTAGTTAAACTACGGTCCCTCGAGCCTTCTATAGGCTGGATAGTGATTGGATGTGTAAGCTCCTAAACTTGGGGTTTCTTGGGCATACTTTACGAAAATGGTTGAGGGATATTTGAAATGCTACTGAGTCCTACATGTACGTATATGCATATTACATTATATAAAGGATCGGGCCATCATACCCTCGGCATTATTATGCATTATACGGATCGGGCCATCGTACCTCAGCATTATTATGCATTTATACGGAACGGGCCATCATACCTCAGCATCTTATTATGCATTATATGGATCAGGCTGTTGTACCTCGGCATTATTATGCATTATATGGATCGGGCCCATCATTCCTCGGCCATTATGAATGATATATGGATCGGGCTGTCGTTTGTCGGCATGTACTTTCTATATACAGGGATCGGGCTATACGTCCCACAGCGTTAATGGCATATATATACCATATCATGATAGATGATGTGTTTGTAACACCGAGTCCCTGAGTAGGCCAGATACAGTATGTGATAGTTGGTATACATGACTTTAATTTGTGAGGTGCAGGTACAGTACCCTATTAAATGTTATACTAGGTTTCCTGCATCCTTGTTCAGTTGTTATCTCAGTTATGTTGCGCTTCTATACTTAGTACATATATCGTACTGACCCATCTTTCTTCAGGGGGGCTGCGTTTCGTGCCCGCAGGTACAGATGTTCATTTCAGAGACTCACCAGCTTAGGATTTTCGCTTAGCTATAGGAAGTGCTCCACTATTACGGAGCCCTAGCTTTTTGGTATTGGGTCCTCCTGTGTATATATTTATTTGTTTAGGGGTACGGCGGGGGCCCTGTCCCCGCCATATGATACAGATTATTACTCTTAGAGGTCTGTAGCCATGTGTTTGTGGGTTATTTGTAAGTTTGTTTCAGTTGTACTCGTACGACGTATTGTAAATATTTTCGTGTGTTATGGCAGCCTTGTTGGCTTGCATGTCTTTCCTGTTGTGACATAGATGAAAGAGGCTACAGGTTTATAAAAAAAAAGTTTTTGACCCATTGAGATTTTTGTATACAGTATCGCATCGTACACGGTTCAACTTGACTATAATTGATAGATATGTATACGGGGGTCTAGGTCAGACCCCACTCGCAACCTATGGAGTGGGTCGTGACAGAAGTGGTATCAGAGCAGTTTGTCCTGTAGAGTGTCTACAGACCGTGTCTAGTAGAGTCTTATTTATCGGTGTTGTGGTGTGCACCACATCTATAGACAAGAGGCTACAGGACATTTAGGATGTTACCTTTCTTTCATATCTATGAGTGTGCGATAGAGCTGAGTTATAGGGAATGAAATTCCTCATACTAATTTGTGATTTCAGCAGAAGGACAACATCATATATAAGAAGGTTACTGACGATATTGGAAGTTACACAGCATACAGGTAAGCAAGGCACGAATGATAGGTTTCCAGGTAAGGTATTGAAGTACGGTTGACATGTAAAGTTGAAAATTTAAAGGAAAAGTAGACGGAAAGTCTAAACAGGTGCAGTTCAAGTTGGACATACGAGGTAAGTCCATTAGTTTATACTATTGTTAATATTGGGCGCCCTGTGAGGCTGTGATATGACGTGATATGATACATATATATGTAATCTTTATGCGTGTGAGGCATTGTGTGGCATTTTCTGCGTGCAGATGGTGTTGAGATAGTAAGAAATACAGAGGAAACTCTGTCCAAAATTTTTCCTTGAAATAAAAGGAAAATGATTTAGGAAAGACTAGTAGTTCTGGATAGACGATATAATAAGGATAAGACTAACTAAGAAGGGTAGTAACCCACTGTAATAATCGTGAAAAAGGTTAAGAAGTGTTATACTATGGGGGTAGAATGCGAACAGGATATGAGGTGAATATAATGAGGATAGTTATGAAAATAAGTAAAGCCTTATGAGAAAGTGGCTTCGAATAAATTGCTACGTGACTCGAGTACCCATAATTAGACTAGATTAGCACCTCATGATTGTGTTAAGTTGTCATACCTAGGCAACCAAAGTGTATAGAAGATATAAATGAAGGCATAGATATGGTGCAGTATAACGAATGTGTTGGAAAAGAATCATACGTATTGGGAAAATTAGAAATAAGGGCGTAAGGTAGGAACACAACAGATAGTGACATGGGTACTACCTAAAGGGGGGAAGTGGCTTCAAGTGAGATCCCATACTGGCTCGAGGTTAATAAGATCTAAAGGCCAGCAATAAACGGATAGAAGCCATGATACCGGAGAGACAGTGCGGAGAATTAATAAGTAAGGAATTTGAATAGTATGACATCAAAGAATAGGTGCATAACAAAGGGGATGAATACAACAAGAGAATTACGATGAGAACTCAAACACACTGTAAGGAATAGCCAGGCTATACTCGACTGAAGGTAAGACATTGGTAACAAAGTTACTGACTACTAATATTGTGGTGTACAAGCAGTAAAACAAGGAAAGGATGAGAGATCTCTCCTATACTGGAATATGAGGAAACTCAAGGGTAAGTAGAGGAAGCAAGTAAGAAACGATAAAGGTTTACGTACAGACTAGTATAGTGATGCTAAAGCATCTTTCGGGCTATTTTAAGCTCCTACACATGTTCGTGTAAAGGGTGCTATATGATGTATGGTAACGAAACTGGAAAGAAGTAATGGAAAAGAAATATCACTTGTTCCCTATGCCTAACAGGTAATCTACCTTCTTAAATAGATCATATGAGTTAATACAAGGCCTGATGAACGGCAGCCAGTACAGAAGAATCCTGAAGCACTCGTAAGACCTTATGAGGCTAGTTAACATTCGGGGGGCGAATGTTCTAAAGGGGGGAAGGATGTTACACCTCGTACTTTGGTACCTTAGAATGCTTCTTAAGATTCTCAAGTTTTCTGGGAAGGCTCTTAAGTTTCTTAAAAATTGTTATGTGAGTCGGATTGTTTATTATGCTATCAAATAACTCCAAGGAAAGGAGAACGAAATGCTTCATAATAAGGAAGATTGGAAATAGGGTTATAAAAATTCAAAAGGAGTTGGAGGCCGAGAAATGAGTCCGTAGGACTCGATTTACCTACGTAAGCTACCAACTTAGATGTCTTACATACTTGAGTTGCTTAAGGACATACAAGCTTACGTAGCATGGATTACATAGGCTCCTAAAATAAGATGAGATTACGAACCCACGAGGAGGGGAAAAGACGACACGTGGAAGCCAATGTGAGGAGTGACACGTGGCAGCACCTCAAGCAAGTAGGTGACCCACCTACTTACGTTCAAGTGGGTGACCCACCTACTTGGGAGGTGGGGCCCACAAGGACATGTGGCAGCCCCTCCTTGAAAGCATGGATCCGTGGCCACAATAAGGGTTTTGACACGTGTCACCCTTAGGGGATAACATGTGTCACTTCCTAAGGGACCCTATATATGTATGTTAATGACTCTTAAGTCATTTGGAGTCCACAAATCAGCCAAATTATAGAGAGAAACGTGAGAGAAAGAGAGCTCACAACAGCAGCCACAAATTGGAGGAAATTAAGGTAAGTTATTCACTTTTCTTCCATTAATTAATTATCTACGGTGTTCCTCAATTATGTGGAGGTGTATATATGTATATTACGATTCCTACGGAACCATATTTTCAGTTCTTCACTTGGAAAACTAAGAGAAACGTAAAGAGAAAACGCTAGGGGAACAGACCCGTTTTTGGAGGGGATAGTTGTTTGTAATATTGGTATAACTTCTTGTGTATATCTTAGTTTTGGGTGATTCAATATGTTTTAGAAAGTTATTTCATAGTTATATAACTTTTATTTAGACTTTTAAATCCATATTATTCTTTCAGCTTCACGAAAAAGGGTGATGAAGTGTAGAGGAGGTAATGCGCAGATTTTGTTTTGGAAATCCTACACGGACAGTTGTGAGTATTTTGGGCCTATATAATTTTGTACAAAATTGATGTAGGGGTAATTAAAAATTTTTTGCAACCTTTATACACATGTATATAACTTTCATTGAGTCCACAAATCCTGTTTCCCTCAATTACCCCTCCGAAACTAAGCGACAATATAAGACAGTGGGCTGTCCAGATTTCGCGTTTTGATAGTTTTGGCGAGTTTGACAAGTTTAACGTAAGGTAAGGCCTTTCCTTTTAAATTGGAGTTTATGGTTTGTTATAGAGGGTATTATACGTTGTGTAAGTGGCTGGAAATGTGAAAATATGATAAATACGTTTGACGCCCTAAATAAACTAAATTGGAGTCGCTAGAAGTGAATTGTCGTCGAAATAAAGTGTCGTTCTTGTAAGTTGTTGCTGCAGGGGTGTAATGTATTGTTGCAGGGACTAAATGCGTTTTAAAAGGGGTGTGCATGCTGCTGGTTGCAGCCACACGACCCCTCATTGCGTATAATGAAAGGCGTTACAAAATAAAGGCTAGACGCCCTATTGTTCTACTGCATTTTTGAATAAGTCATTTGGAGTCTATGTTGTATATTGTTGGTGTGAATTGCTCCAGGTTGTTGTTGTTGGTTGGATGTAGGTCTTAGGGACCCAATTGGAAATTTGGATAGGGCACATTATAGGAGAGGTACTGCCCAATTTTCGTCGACGCCTTAGCGAATAACAGAATTAGTCGGGAAAATGACTAAGGAAATAGATTCCATTAATACTAAGATGTAACCTAGGGTACTGGAAAGTAAAAGGGGTTGATATTCATACTAATTTCATGTTGAATAGGTTCAAAGGACGGCGAGGCAAGCAGGATAAGAAATAATTCAAACAAGGTATGTGACCTTTCTTTTGGCATGTCTTAGTCTTAAGTGAATTGTGTATGTAATGTGAGAATAACTCCATTCATAGAACCCCGAGTATGGTTCATCAATCTTATTCACTTCTCGATATTAGAACTCCTGCGATAGTTGAGTTATGGACTTGTAAGTCTTCTATATGTTGAAAAGTAGTGTATGTAAAGCTTATCCTCCCTCTTCTTTTGGCTTGTATTAGATATAAGTTATGAAGGGTTTATGTATGAAACATGGGAATAATTCCATTCATGAAGCTTCGAGTACAGTTCATAATTCTTATCCACTTCGTGACGGTAGAACTCCTGTAATAGGTGAGTTATCACCTTTTAAGGCTTCTATATGCTAAAAGGTAATATAGGTAGAGCCTATCGCTTCTTTCTTATGGGACATCTTAATGTAAATGAAATGAGATATGATTTGAGTGTAAAGGTAGTTCCATTTGTAAGTTGCGAGTATAACTCGTTACTCGAGTTCACTCCTAAATGTTAAGGGTCTTAAAGTAGTTAAACTACGACGCTCGAGCTTTCTATAGGCTGGATAGTGATTGGATGTGTAAGCTCCTAAACTTGGGGTTCTTGGGCATACTTTACGAAAATGGTTGAGGGATATTTGAAATGCTACTGAGTCCTACATGTACGTATATGCATATTACATTATATAAGGATCGGGCCATCATACCTCGGCATTATTATGCATTATACGGATCGGGCCATCGTACCTCAGCATTATTATGCATTATACGGATCGGGCCATCATACCTCAGCATTATTATGCATTATATGGATCAGGCTGTTGTACCTCGGCATTATTATGCATTATATGGATCGGGCCATCATTCCTCGGCATTATGATATGATATATGGATCGGGCTGTCGTTTGTCGGCATGTACTTTCTATATACAGGGATCGGGCTATACGTCCCACAGCGTTAATGGCATATATATACCTATCATGATAGATGATGTGTTTGTAACACCGAGTCCCTGAGTAGGCCAGATACAGTATGTGATAGTGGTATACATGACTTTAATTTGTGAGGTGCAGGTACAGTACCCTATTAAATGTTATACTAGGTTTCCTGCATCCTTGGTTCAGTTGTTATCTCAGTTATGTTGTGCTTCTATACTTAGTACATATATCGTACTGACCCCTCTTTCTTCAGGGGGCTGCGTTTCGTGCCCGCAGGTACAGATGTTCATTTCAGAGACTCACCAGCTTAGGATTTTCGCTTAGCTATAGGAAGTGCTCCACTATTACGGAGCCTAGCTTTTTGGTATTGGTCCTCCTGTGTATATATTTATTTGTTTAGGGGTACGGCGGGGGCCCTGTCCCGCCATATGATACAGTTATTACTCTTAGAGGTCTGTAGCCATGTGTTTGTGGGTTATTTGTAAGTTTGTTTCAGTTGTACTCGTACGACGTATTGTAAATATTTTCGTGTTATGGCAGCCTTGTTGGCTTGCATGTCTTTCCTGTTGTGACATAGATGAAAGAGGCTACAGGTTTATAAAAAAAAAGTTTTTGACCCATTGAGATTTTTGTATACAGTATCGCATCGTACACGGTTCAACTTGACTATAATTGATAGATATGTATACGGGGGTCTAGGTCAGACCCCACTCGCAACCTATGGAGTGGGTCGTGACAGAAGTGGTATCAGAGCAGTTTGTCCTTAGAGTGTCTACAGACCGTGTCTAGTAGAGTCTTATTTATCGGTGTGTTGTGCACCACATCTATAGACAAGAGGCTACAGGACATTTAGGATGTTACCTTTCTTTCATATCTATGAGTGTGCGATAGAGCTGAGTCATAGGGAATGAAATTCCTCATACTAATTTGTGATTTCAGCAGAAGGACAACATCAATATAAGAAGGTTACTGACGATATTGGAAGTTACACAGCATACAGGTAAGCAAGGCACGAATGATAGGTTCCAGGTAAGGTATTGAAGTACGGTTGACATGTAAAGTTGAAAATTTAAAGGAAAAGTAGACGGAAAGTCTAAACAGGTGCAGTTCAAGTTGGACATACGAGGTAAGTCCATTAGTTTATACTATTGTTAATATTGGGCGCCCTGTGAGGCTGTGATATGACGTGATATGATACATATATATGTATCTTTATGCGTGTGAGGCATTGTTGGCATTTTCTGCGTGCAGGTGTTGAGATAGTAAGAAATACAGAGGAAACTCTGTCCAAATTTTTCCTTGAAATAAAAGGAAAATGATTTAGGAAAGACTGGTAGTTCTGGATAGACGATATATTAAGGATAAGACTAACTAAGAAGGGTAAGTAACCCACGGTAATAATCGTGAAAAAGGTTAAGAAGTGTTATACTATGGGGTAGAATGCGAACAGGATATGAGGTGAATATAATGAGGATAGTTATGAAAATAAGTAAAGCCTTATGAGAAAGTGGCTTCGAATAAATTGCTACGTGACTCGAGTACCCATAATTAGACTAGATTAGCACCTCATGATTGTGTTAAGTTGTCATACCTAGGCAACCAAAGGTATAGAAGATATAAATGAAGGCATAGATATGGTGCAGTATAACGAATGTGTTGGAAAAGAATCATACGTATTGGAAAATTAGAAATAAGGGCGTAAGGTAGAACACAACAGATAGTGACATGGGTACACCCTAAAGGGGGGAAGTGGCTTCAAGTGAGATCCCATACTGGCACGAGTTAATAAGATCTAAAGGCCAGCAATAAACGGATAGAAGCCATGATACCGGAGACAGTGCGGAGAATTAATAAGTAAGGAATTGAATAGTATGACATCAAAGAATAGGTGCATACAAAGGGGATGAATACAACAAGAGAATTACGATGAGAACTCAAACACACTGTAAGGAATAGCCAGGCTATACTCGACTGAAGGTAAGACATTGGTAACAAAGTTACTGACTACTAATATTGTGGTGTACAAGCAGTAAAACAAGGAAAGGATGAGAGATCTCTCCTATACTGGAATATGAGGAAACTCAAGGGTAAGTAGAGGAAGCAAGTAAGAAACGATAAAGGTTTACGTACAGACTAGTATAGTGATGCTAAAGCATCTTTCGGGCTATTTTAAGCTCCTACACATGTTCGTGTAAAGGGTGCTATATGATGTATGGTAACGAAACTGGAAAGAAGTAATGGAAAAGAAATATCACTTGTTCCCTATGCCTACAGGTAATCTACCTTCTTAAATAGATCATATGAGTTAATACAAGGCCTATGAACGGCAGCCAGTACAGAAGAATCCTGAAGCACTCGTAAGACCTTATGAGGCTAGTTAACATTCGGGGGCGAATGTTCTAAAGGGGGGAAGGATGTTACACCTCGTACTTTGGTACCTTAGAATGCTTCTTAAGATTCTCAAGTTTCTGGGAAGGCTCTTAAGTTTCTTAAAAATTGTTATGTGAGTCGGATTGTTTATTATGCTATCAAATAACTCCAAGGAAAGGAGAACGAAATGCTTCATAATAAGGAAGATTGGAAATAGGGTTATAAAAATTCAAAAGGAGTTGGAGGCCGAGAAATGAGTCGTAGGACTCGATTTACCTACGTAAGCTACCAACTTAGATGTCTTACATACTTGAGTTGCTTAAGGACATACCAAGCTTACGTAGCATGGATTACATAGGCTCCTAAAATAAGATGAGATTACGAACCCACGAGGAAGGGGAAAAGACGACACGTGGAAGCCAATGGAGGAGTGACACGTGGCAGCACCTCAAGCAAGTAGGTGACCCACCTACTTACGGTCAAGTGGGTGACCCACCTACTTGGGAGGTGGGGCCCACAAGGACATGTGGCAGCCCCTCCTTGAAAGCATGGATCCGTGGCCCAATAAGGGTTTGACACGTGTCACCCTTAGGGGATAACATGTGTCACTTCCTAAGGGACCCTATATATGTATTTTAATGACTCTTAAGTCATTTGGAGTCCACAAATCAGCCAAATTATAGAGAGAAACGTGAGAGAAAGAGAGCTCACAATAGCAGCCACAAATTGGAGGAAATTAAGGTAAGTTATTCACTTTTCTTCCGTTAATTAATTATCTACGGTGTTCCTCAATTATGTGGAGGTGTATATATGTATATTACGATTCCTACGGAACCATATTTTCAGTTCTTCACTTGGAAAACTAAGAGAAACGTAAAGAGAAAACGCTAGGGAACAGACCCGTTTTTGGAGGGGATAGTTGTTTGTAATATTGGTATAACTTCTTGTGTATATCTTAGTTTTGGGTGATTCAATATGTTTTAGAAAGTTATTTCATAGTTATATAACTTTTATTTAGACTTGTAAATCCAATTATTCTTTCAGCTTCACGAAAAAGGGTGATGAAGTGTAGAGGAGGTAATGCGCAGATTTTGTTTTGGAAATCCTACACGGACAGTTGTGAGTATTTTGGGCCTATAATTTTGTACAAAATTGATGTAGGGGTAATTAAAAATTTTTTGCAACCTTTATACACATGTATATAACTTTCATTGAGTCCACAAATCCTGTTTCCCTCAATTACCCCTCCGAAACTAAGCGACAATATAAGACAGTGGGCTGTCCAGATTTCGCGTTTTGATAGTTTTGGCGAGTTTGACAAGTTTAACGTAAGGTAAGGCCTTTCCTTTTAAATTGGAGTTTATGGTTTGTTATAGAGGGTATTATACGTTGTGTAAGTGGCTGGAAATGTGAAAATATGATAAATACGTTTGACGCCCTAAATAAACTAAATTGGAGTCGCTAGAAGTGAATTGTCGTCGAAATAAAGTGTCGTTCTTGTAAGTTGTTGCTGCAGGGGTGTAATGTATTGTTGCAGGGACTAAATGCGTTTTAAAAGGGGTGTGCATGCTGCTGGTTGCAGCCACACGACCCCTCATTGCGTATAATGAAAGGCGTTACAAAATAAAGGCTAGACGCCCTATTGTTCTACTGCATTTTTGAATAAGTCATTTGGAGTCTATGTTGTATATTGTTGGTGTGAATTGCTCCAGGTTGTTGTTGTTGGTTGGATGTAGGTCTTAGGGACCCAATTGGAAATTTGGATAGGGCACATTATAGGAGAGGTACTGCCCAATTTTCGTCGACGCCTTAGCGAATAACAGAATTAGTCGGGAAAATGACTAAGGAAATAGATTCCATTAATACTAAGATGTAACCTAGGGTGCTGGAAAGTAAAAGGGGTTGATATTCATACTAATTTCATGTTGAATAGGTTCAAAGGACGGCGAGGCAAGCAGGATAAGAAATAATTCAAACAAGGTATGTGACCTTTCTTTTGGCATGTCTTAGTCTTAAGTGAATTGTGTATGTAATGTGAGAATAACTCCATTCATAGAACCCCGAGTATGGTTCATCAATCTTATTCACTTCTCGATATTAGAACTCCTGCGATAGTTGAGTTATGGACTTGTAAGTCTTCTATATGTTGAAAAGTAGTGTATGTAAAGCTTATCCTCCCTCTTCTTTTGGCTTGTATTAGATATAAGTTATGAAGGGTTTATGTATGAAACATGGGAATAATTCCATTCATGAAGCTTCGAGTACAGTTCATAATTCTTATCTACTTCGTGACGGTAGAACTCCTGTAATAGGTGAGTTATTGCCTTTTAAGGCTTCTATATGATAAAAGGTAATATAGGTAGAGCCTATCGCTTCTTTCTTATGGGACATCTTAATGTAAATGAAATGAGATATGATTTGAGTGTAAAGGTAGTTCCAGTTGTAAGTTGCGAGTATAACTCGTTACTCGAGTTCACTCCTAAATGCTAAGGGTCTTAAAGTAGTTAAACTACGTCCCTCGAGCCTTCTATAGGCTGGATAGTGATTGGATGTGTAAGCTCCTAAACTTGGGGTTCTTGGGCATACTTTACGAAAATGGTTGAGGGATATTTGATATGCTACTGAGTCCTACATGTACGTATATGCATATTACATTATATATGGATTGGGTCGTCGTACCTCGGCATTATTATGCATTATACGGATCGGGCCGTCGTACCTCGCCATTATTATGCATTATACGGATCGGGCCATCGTACCTCAGCATTATTATGCATTATATGGATCGGGCCATTGTACCTCAGCATTATTATGCATTATATGGATCGGGCCGTCGTTCCTCGGCATTATGATATGATACATGGATCCGGCCATTGTTCCTCGGTATGTACTTTCTATATACAGGGATCGGGCTATACGTCCCACAGCGTTAATGGCATATATATACCTATCATGATAGATGATGTGTTTGTAACACCGAGTCCTCGAGAGGGCCAGATACAGTATGTGATAGTGGTATACATGACTTTAATTTGTGAGGTGAAGGTACAGTACCCTATTAAATGTTATACTAGGTTTCATGCATCCTTAGTTCAGTTGTTATCTCAGTTATGTTGTGCTTCTATACTCAGTACATATATCGTACTGACCCCTCTTTCTTCGGGGGGCTGCGTTTCGTGCCCGCAGGTACAGATGTTCATTTCTGAGACTCATCGGCTTAGGATTTCCGCTCAGCTATGGGAAGTGCTCCACTATTCCGGAGTCTAGCTTTTTGATATTGGTCCTCTTATGTATATATTTATTTGTTCAGGGGTACGGCGGGGGCCCTGTCCCGCCATATGATATAGTTATTACTCTTAGAGGTCTGTAGCCATGTGTTTGTGGGTTATTTGTGCCTTTCCTGTTGTGACATAGGTGAAAGAGGCTATAGGTTTATAAAAAAAAAAGTTTTTGACCCATTGAGATTTTTGTATACAGTATCACATCGCACACGGTTCAACTTGACTATAATTGATAGATACGTATACAGGGGTCCAGGTCAGACCCCAGTCGCAACCTATGGGGTGGGTCGTGACAAGGACACTTAGCCACAAATTCTGCAATATCCCTTTTCATGCCATTCCACCAATAAGCTTCTCTAAAATATCGATACATTTTTGTGGAACCAGGATAACTAATATCCCGCAAACTATGAGCTTCGGACAATATCATATCTTTCAAGCCATTTACATTCGACACACACAATCGTCCTTGATATCTCAAAACACCATCTCCCCCTTAGGAGAAGCCTCTATTCTTTTTTAGAAACCGCTTTCTTCAATTAAACCAAAGAGGGATCATCATCTTGTTGTGCCTTTACACCCATAACAAGAGACGATTTAGAACCATTTTTCATAATAACTCCACTAGCTTCTGAATCAACCAACCGTAAACCCAAATAGGCTAATCTATGTACATCTCGAACTAAACCTTCCTTTTTATCATCAACTTGGGAAATACTGTTCATAGACAATTTACTAAGAGCATCAGCGACCATATTCTCCTTACCCTAATGGTATAGAACACTCATGTTGATCCTTTAATAGTTCAAGGCATCTTTTTTGTCGAAGGTTCAAGTCCTTTTGAGTGAATACATATTGTAAACTCTTGTGATTAGTGAAAACATCTACATAGACACCATAGAGATAGTTTCTCCACAATTTCAAAGCCAATACCACAGCAGCCAACTCCAAGTCATGAGTTGGGTAATTCCTCTCATGTGTCTGAGTTACCTTGAAGAATAAGCTGTCACTTTGCCATTTTGCATTAGCAAGCAACCAAGACCAACTCGCAAAGCATCACAATACATAACAAAATCATCGGAACCTTCCGGTAAAGTCAACAATGGAGCGGAGGTAAGCTTATCCTTAAACTATTGGAAGTTTTTCTCACATGCCTCAGATTATTAGAATTTCACCTTCTTTTAAGTCAAAGTCATCAAAGGCGATGCAATAGAAGAGAAACATTCCACAAACTGTCTAAAATAATCGGCTAAGCCCAAGAAACTACGAATATCAGAAGGATTAAATGGTCTAGGAAAATTCTTAACCACTTTGGTCTTTTTGGATCAACCATAATTCCTTCTACAAAAATAATGTGACCAGGAAAAGCAATTGACCTTAACCAAAATTCACATTTTCTAAACTTTGCATACAGCTGTCAGTCCTTGAGAATTTGCAATACAATCCTCAAATGATCGGCATGCTCTTCCTTAATCCTGAGTAAATCAAAATGTCATCAATGAATACAATCATGAACATATCCAAGTATTGCTTGAACACCCTATTTATCAAATCCATAAAAACTAAAGGGGCATTTGTTAGTCCAAAAGACATAACCAAAATTCAAAATGACCATATCGAGTTCTAAAAGCCTTCTTGGGAATTTCACACTCCCTCACTCAAAGATGATGATAACTCGATTGGAGGTCAATTTTTGAATTATAGCTAGCTACTTGGAGTTGATCGAACAAGTCATCAATCCTTGGAATAGGATACTTATTCTTAATTGTGACCTTGTTCAACTATCGATAATCAATGGACATGCAAACAGAACCATCCTTCTTTCTGACAAATAAAACTGGAACACCCTATGGAGAGATACTCATCTAATGAAACCCTTACCTAGCAAGTCCTTTAACTAACCCTTTAATTATTTCAACTCTATCGGAGCCATTCAGTAAGGAGGAATTGAGATAGGCTGAGTATAGGGAAGAAGATTGATACTGAAGTCTATTTGTCTTTCGGAAAAGTATTTGGGGCTTCATCGGGGAAAACTTCTAGAAATGCATTTATAAATGAAATTGAATCAAGAGTAGGAGTTTCAAAATTAGTATCTCTCAACTTAACTAGGTGATAAATACAACCTTTGGAAATCATCTTTTGAACTTTAAGACATAAAATCAACCTACCTTTAAACAAGAATTACTACATTTCCACTCTAGGACTGGCTCATTTGGAAACTAAAATTTAACCATACGGTATCTACAAAATATAAAGGCATAGCATGCATGAAGCTAATTCATACTAAGAATAACATCGAATTCAGTCATATCAATCTCCACAAGATCAATGGAGGTGACCTTATGAAAAACTGAAACTAGCAATTTTTGTAGACTCTTTTAGCTGCAACTGAATCACCGATGAAGCTGTTGACCGAGAAGGGATCTAACAAAACCTCAAGAGTAATAATGAATCTCATAGAAAGATAAGGAGTAACATATAATAGAGTGGCACACGCATCTAATAAGGCAAAAACATCAAAGTCAAAGACCTTCAACATACCAATCCCAACGTCGGGGAATCCTCTAACTCTTGGCGAGTCTGTAGGGTATAAAATCTATTTTGGTGCTGACCACCACCTGAAGTAGTAGCATGCTGATTTGGACTACCAATACCCTAATTCTAGGCTTGGGGTCTACCTCCACCCCTACACTTCCTAGCATGATGACCGTCCTTTCCATACTTGAAATAAATATCCAAACCCGCTAAGCATTCTCCCTTCTAGTTTTTATACATGGAGGAACAACTTGACCACCCGAAGCTCCACCTTATGCCTTAGGATTTTGCAGCTTCTCCTTCTCAAATTTTGGAGTCAAAGTATTTGAATAACCTTGTCCTTTGAAAATATTTTCCTTCTCATAAATGACCATTTATACCACCAGATTTGTTGCGAGAAAACCCACCTTCATACCAAGTTCTTTTAGACTCCCTTGCATTTCTCTCCTTAAGCTTCTCCCCTTTAATTTTTTGAACATAGGTCATGATCCTAGAGATGTCAATCTTCTTGATAAGTATAACAGTTTGGCACTCCATCATAACCAAATCTGACACTTCCGAAATAAACTTGCTCATTCGGGCTTGAGAGTTGGCTACTAAAGATTGATCATATTTGGACAACTTTGTGAATTTGAGGGCGTACTCCCTCAAACTAATGCTCCCTTTCTTGAGGTTGATAAATTTCAATGCCTTAGCCTCCCTTAACTTAAGTGGAAAGAAGTGGTCAAGAAATACCACTTTGAACTCTTCCCAACCTATGGGACCATCTTCAACCCTTTCGGATATCCATTAGTTATACCAAACTTAAGCGACACCCTTGAATTGGTAGGCTGCCAATTTTTGCCTTTTCCTCTGAGGACACTCCCATGATACTAACAATCTTATACAATTTATCCACAAAGTCTTGGAGATCCTCATCAACCTTGGATCCATGAATCTCAGGAGGG
The DNA here is from genome assembly GCF_947179165.1 of Solanum dulcamara. Lineage (NCBI taxonomy): Eukaryota > Viridiplantae > Streptophyta > Magnoliopsida > Solanales > Solanaceae > Solanum > Solanum dulcamara. The sequence continues at coordinate 29,666,713 of NC_077237.1, read as the reverse complement.
TTCATCCTTGTGAAGTCTCTTTCCCTCAAAGTCAGAGTAGTCACATTTAGAGGATCCACCACCCTTCGATTCGCTTGGGTAGTCACAACTTAGTCCAACATCTAAAAAATAGCTCAAAATTGCTCATTCAATACTTGATCATTCATGCGGTCATTTAGAGCATGTTGCTCCTCATCGATAACATTCCTTATAACAGGGTATCTTAGTAGAGGCGTGATTCTGCAATCACAAAAACAAAGCATTAGAGAAGGAAACCTTAGAGTTAAAATCTATAGCATATGATTATGAAAGAAGTGAAGTATTTTCTAAGATGCCTCATAGCATCCTACTCATAGATGTGGTGCACTTCACACTGATGAGCAAGCCTCTACTTGATGCGGCATGTTAAAATCCCCTAAGACACTTGAACCTTTGCTCTGATACTAAGTTTGTCATGATCCAACCTAGGGCCTAGTCATAACACAGCGATTAAAATCCCGAAGGAACCTAACCAAGCCTCTTAGAATAACATATATGAGAATACATAAGGTGAATGGAAATAAATACTGAATCATAGTATGGAAGCAACATCTCAAATAGGTCATAAGTAATAAAAAGAATAAATTGGCAAACATAGACTCCATAGTATCTAGCATGCCTCTACTACTAGATAGGGGCGTGAGACAATCTCCTAGCTCACCCATCCTTAAAACATAAGGACACACCAGAAGAAGCTTCTAGCTCAACTCCAACCATGAGTAGGAGGAGGATGAACGTGATTGGCGACCCCCTACATTATGATACAACATAGGAAAAAGTATATGCTAGTACATGGAATGCACTGAGTATGTGAGAAGATGCATGAATAAGAATCATAGGACATAATCAACATGGCTCATGGATGCAATATTAATATTATTAAATTAAAAATAAACATGAAGAACTTAGAACAGTTACCTTATTGGTCAATGCATCAAAAGAATCTCATAATCATCATAAACTCATAATTCAAATAAAAATGTGTGTGATAGGACCTTTAATCGACATTTATGACCATGCAATCTAATAATGGAATCCGATGACTCCTGCATCAAGACAGGGGAGGGTACCATTCCAAGGCATACTCCATAGGTAACTCTTATAACTTGCTATGTGGATCCTCTATCTTTTCCATATTGGTATATATAAACCTATGCGGACAATGTAGTTTGGGACTAAAGGTTGATACTAGGAGACTCTTGGATAACTCACTGCACTACCAGACTAAAACTCATCTAAAATTTCTCTTGGTGCTTAGTTAATATCCCGACAAAACTCTAATACATGATCATAGACATCATAAGGAAAGATAATAACTACTTATCAATCCATTTTTATAAACATCATAAGAATAGATCATCTAACCTTATCATAGTAAAAATATAAGATTAGCTCATCTTTCATTTAATTATGCAATGTGGGTGTAGGCCTTTCATCATTACATATCTTTGATCATAAATATCTTTATGGACTTTCCTTATCTTTAACTTTTTGAAACACCATTTTAATGACCCTCCAGGTCATTTTCTTCATTCTCCAATATTTTTAGTATTTAGAGCTTTCCTGCAGTGTCTCCAAGTTATTTTTGACTTGCTGGCATTGACAGTTCGGTCGTCTGGTCGTTCATTTGAGTTTTATGCTCGTTTTCCTATTCTAGAGCTTTTATAATTTAAAAAATTGACTTCGATCATAACTTTAGGAAAACAACCTCAGAATAGAAATCTAATGGTTCCATTAGCTTTGAAATGGCCAAATTAGGCTAGTAGCATGGTTGGCATGATACCGAGGAAATCGGTATGAGTTTAGAACCATTTGGCGCATTTGCCTTTGAAATTTTTTTTATAGTTGACTTTGATCAACACTCTTGGAAAATGCACTTAGAAGAAAATTCTGACAGTGAGGTTAGCTTTGGAATGTCGAGTTTGGTATAGAATTACCCTTTATTCGCTTTCATCTTGTTGTGATCCCTTCTTATTTTTTGGCAAATTATGAATATAGATTCATGTTGATATTGAAGTTGTTTTAGTTTGCGAAATGTGATTCCTTTTGGAACACAATATAGGTTTAGCATTTAGGACCTATTCTCGAAGTAAATTTTGTAAGTTATGGAGCAGGTCCCAAAATTCTCAATTTTGACTTCGATATCAGCCCATGTCCAAATTTGATTATTTTAGCATCAAAAAAATCATATTGATGAGATGATTAACATTTTATTAGCGTGGAAGAAATTAGAGGCAATTCAAATGATGAGAGCTTTATGTGATGGATTCAGAGCCCATATGATCGGCTTCGAGGTAGGATACGGTCTCCCCCATTTTGACTGAACTCTATTAGATATTGTTTAATATATTTTATATGTAACTTAGGTGAGTATCTATCAAGGTTAACATTCTTCTCATCGAATCCTATTTTCTTATTTTTCGAGTGAGTTTTAGGCTAGAATAGTTTCGTGCAATCCTTAGATTGGGTTGTGGGCATTGGTTGTGGTATTGTCTTAGCATTATTATCTTGTTTAGGATTTCTATTGATGGCTTTAGGGTAGGTTTGATCCTTAGGTGCTTTATTAGGTGTTTATTTCCCTTTTAGCTAGGCGTAGCTTTCGGTAGGGCTTATTATGGATAGGATACTCTTTATGGTAGTGCTTGTGGCCTCTGGGCTCATCGTAGCCATAGGTTTGTCTTAACTGTGCTTGTTGGGATCTGAGGTGGCATATTTTGGGGTAAGACATCAAATTTAGAGATATTTCTCCCCCTAGATGATTTGAGCCATGTCTCGATTGTCTCTCATTCATTTAGTGGCAGTCTTAGGATGTCATCTTACCTTTTATCTATTGTTTTTTTGAGGTCGTATCCGATAAGTGATTGGATCTCAGGTTAATCACTTGACTTAATTGTGTGCTAGGACTTGGTATTTCCTTTATGTTTGCATGTATCTTATTTCGATGTTGGTGATGGCATGCATGCATTATTTGAATATATTCACTCATTTTGTGGTACGATCCCGATATTGACATTGAAATTTTCACAACTTCTTTTGAGAAGGCTTTCTCATATTTTTATTATTTTAAAATGGTTTTAAGGGAGTCATACCACCCGAATAATTGGTCATTGGTTTGAAACTTATGAGGCATCAGGGACGTGCTTATTTTTCTACTTGAGGCATTAGAGGCATCTGGAATGTACTCAGTTTTACTGACATTCAGCATGACATCGTCCTTTCTACATTGATTTGGCTGCTCACTCTTCTGGCCCAAGAAATGTATACAGAATTTTTGTTGCCCCTATGGGCCCCTTTGCCATTCCACTACTGAACTAGATGAGGGAGTCACATGGGTCCCACCTAGCAGACTAGGGAATGGAGTGGGTCTATATACTTGTTGTTATTGATCTCTGATAGCCACCAATGATGTCACTGGTTTTTACTATAGACTTACATTCATTATCATCGCCTATCACCAGTACACTTATATGGTATGGTCCTCCAATTTTATGAGGGTCGATGGTATGTTTGTCTTTGTTTGTACCTTCTAAGGGTATGGGCATCTGATCGATTATTACCTGATTATACATGTTCTTATCTCTTGTTGTATTTATAGTTGGTACCTTTAGGTTGTATTTGTAATTGTTCTATGTGGTATTTGAGTTAGATGGTGGTTGGTCCTTCCTGCTAGGCACAGTCAGAATAGTTCCTAGGTGATTAGGTAGCTAGAGTTGCCAGTTCCCACTGTATTTTCATTAGTAAACTCCTATGATGCCTTCTTCTTGTTAATAGGTTGTTGGATTGCATTTCAATTTCATTCTTTGACTCTTTTTCTTTATCTATGTTCTCGGTCTACTTGTCTTATTTCCTTTTATTATTGTGATAATTCCTAATTAGTTACTTGTGCAGTATTTACCTGATTATATGTTAATTATACTTATTTTATCTGTGGAGCTCAATCGGCCTATGCCTATTGAGTACCATTCGTTAGGTACTCATAATACATTTATGTCCCTTGCAGATTATAGTATGAGTTATCACCGTTGATGTGGATTGGTACAGAGTAGCTTTTGATTCATATATTTGGTGAGCTCTTGGCATTCGAAGTTGCTGATTTCTATCCATGCCAGATTAAGATTAGTCTTTACTCGCTTTCGAAGACTGTCTGTACTCATATTATATTTGTAAAAAAATTATACTTTTATTTTGATTTAGATGCTCGATTACTACCTGATGTCAGGTCTTGGGGATGGTTTCTTGTATTTGTTTCAGTTATCCTCTTTCTTCTCATTACTACTTAATTTCCACTTTATTTATTTAACTTTCGCTTGATAGCCCATTGCCTTTGGTTTTGGGTTAAGGATTTAGGGTTAGGCTTACCTACTAGTGGGTGTTTGGAGGAGTCATTAAGGCCTGAGAAATTTGGTCGTGACAATCATAGAATCATCTTTCAAGACTTCTTTGCATAAAGCATCCATAAAATATAACTTGAAAATTATGATCATATCTCATAAATCATACTTGAAACTAGCAAGTAGTATGAGTCATTGAAATTTAACTTGAAATTATGCAATATGATGTAAATTATGCATAATTAGACTAATAACATTGAAATATATCATAATTGGGAAGACACAATGAAAATCATAAAATTAAGGCTTTTAATTGATGAAATTGCAAGAGGAATTCAGGAGAAATCTTTGGGATTTTATGGGTGAAAGATACCCATGGATGAAGTCCCACATACCTTGAAAGAATTCAAGCTTGGAATTGAGAAAGGAGACTTGTTCTTGAAGAGACCTTAGCCGAAAACCTTTTTGAAGAAGATGAATTATGAAGGCACCTTGAGAGAGAAGTCTTAAAGTTGATTGGAAATTAATGAGTGAAAAGAATAGACTTAGGAGTATTTAGGATATATTTGTACTAATCTAGTCCCAAAAACCACATACATTAATCAAAGAATAGGGAAAAGACAGGCTTACCCCTTATTAAACTTTAATTGGGACCCACCACAAAGGACCCATCATGGCCTGTGATGTTTTTCACAGTTCGTGGTGGTGTCCGGATATTAGGCTTGGAATCTAAATTTCTGAAATTGCAGGGGAAGGTTTAAGAACTTCCTCCATAGGACCCTTAACGGTCCGTGGAGTGCTTCATAGGATGTGAATAGTGGGTGTGGTGAAGGCCCTGCAGGTGGGTCTGCAGGAGTGACCACCACAGAGCTCACAATGTTCTGTGAAGATTCATATGGCACGTGGTGTTCTATTATGGACCTTTCCTTGGGATCATTATTTGAGGCTTCAGGGGAGGGGTCACCACAGAAGGCTTCACGGTCATGGTGCCCTATCATGGATTTTACCCTGCAAGACTGTTATACCCCGCACTTTTGTACATCATAACATTTTTTTTCTCTAAAAGGTTGCCATGTGATTCTTGTTACCCATGAAGTTTTGTGTGAGCAGTGAGGGTTGGAAATAGGTTTAGTGGGATTTGGAAAGAGTTGGAAGCCAAATAATGAGTTATGGTAATCGACCTACTTGCATAATCTACTGACTTGGATATCTTACATAATTAAGCTACTTGAGTACATATCGAGCTTACGTAGCAAGGATTACATTGGTTCTTAAAGTGAGATGAGATTAGGAACCCACGAAAAAGAAGTAAGTAGGTGATATACCTACTTAGACTAAGTAGATAATGCACTTACTTGGACTAAGTAGGTGATGCACCTACTAAGGTGGACCCCACCACGCCATGTGGCAGCACCTGGGTGGGTGCATGGGCTGAGATGGATGCCTAGGGTATGACATGTTTCACTCTCAAATGAGGGGTATATACACCTAGTTTGATGACTAAGGAATTCATTTGCATCTTTTACACTTAGAAAAATTTAGAGAAAAATGGAGAGAAAGGGAGAGAGAGCTACGGCCAAGCTACTACAAGGTAAGGCCTTAAATTTTTCTCTATAATTTAATTATCTAAGGTATTCTTCGATCAAGTAAAGGTGTTTAACAACGTAAATAAATTATTGGGGCAGCAAGAAAGGTCAATGAGAAGTCCATCAATTTTCAGTTGAGTTGTGAAGCCAAGTTGCTAAGGTAGGATTTTTTCCTTTCAAATTGGATTTGATGATATTATAATGGAAAAATTACTTGTATTAAATAAGGTTGGAGGTAATAAAATTACATAGTTATTGTTTATGTTGTAAATGGACAAAATTGAGGCTGTTCTAGTTAGACTAAAGTTTGGTTAGTGTTGTCGTTACTATGGTATTATATTTAAAGGTAATTTGTATATGTTGAAGGGATAGAAATTTGGTTATAAATGAATATAAGTGCTGCTGGTTGCATCGACATTATGCTCCTTTCCGTGTGGCTGTAATTTTATGAAATAACGATCAAAAACCGTATTTTGGTGTAGTGGTTTTGGGTGGGTTGTTTGGAACTTGTACTGAATAATATTGAAGTAGTTTTATTGTATATGGATGGTAGTTTTTGTTGTTGGTATGGCTGTGCTAATCGGAGGGTAATTGGAAGTTCGGATAGGGTGAGTTATAGGGGAAATGCTGCCCAATTTCTGTTAACTTCTTAACTAATCAATATACTAGTCGAGAAGTGTGAATAAGGAAATAATTCATATGGGTAGTTGGTTGTAGATTTATAAGTTAGAAAGTTGTAGTGTATTAATAATAGTGTTACTTTCGTGTTAAATAGGTTCAATGGGTAATGAAGCAAGCTTGGTTACGGTTGATCCATAAAAGGTATGTAAAGCTTATCCCTTCTTTTTCTTTTGGCATGTCTTAGATATAAGTGATATGTGGTATGAGCTTTGGGGATAATTCCATTCATAAGCTCCGAGTATGCTTCATGACTCTTATTCACTTCTGGATGTTGAAACTCTTAAAGTAGTTGAGCTATTTCCCTCGAGCCTTCTATATGTTGTGTAGTAATTGGATGTATAAGCTCCTATTCCTAAGGACTCTACTATGACAAATGTCTCTGATTCCATAAGTTGTTTAGCATTGTCTTGATACATGTCTAGGATTCTTGAGTCTCTATTTGATATGATCCCTAATGACATTTAGAGGATACTTGAGACGATTACTACCCTGATCTTCAAGTGATGGTTCACTTGACTATTCTATTGAGTCTCAGATGATGGTTTAATTTTCATATGGTTACTCACTACTCTGCTCGTGCATACTGTCAATACATCTTTCACCGAGTTTTGGGTCGGGTATGATATATGTATACAATGATATGATGATGCACTGACATGGTTATGGCACTAAGTCCTATAATGGGCCGGGTATGTTATCATGCACAGCTTCACTATATCTTCACAGAGTCCCATAATGGGCCGGTTACGGTATGATATATGTATTTGATGATATGATGATGCACTGGCATAGTTATGGAGCCAAGTCCCATAATGGGCCGGGTACGGTATAGTATACACTACATGTTTACCGAGTCCCTCACTAAAGGGCCGGGTATGGTATATATATGCATATAATGATGTAATGATATATTTGTAACACCGAGCCCCATAATGGGCTGGGTATGGTATGTGATGATGATATACATGACTTCATTTCATAAGATATAGGTATAGTGATTTGGTAATTATCATACTAGTCTCTTGCATCCCTATTTCAACTGTAATCTCCTTATGGTATTATATGCTTTATATACTCAGTACGTATTCCGTGTTGACCCTCTTTTTTGGGGGGCTGCATTTTATGCCCACAGGTACAGACATGCATTTTGGAGATCTGCCAACTTAGGATTTCCACTCAACGATTTTGGAAAGAGCTCCATTGTGTCGGAGCCTAACTTTTTGGTACTGATCTTCTAATTTATATATCCATTTATTTAGGGGTACGCGGGGGCCCTGTCCTACCATATGATACCGTTGACACTCTTAAAGGTTTGTAGACATATGAGTGGGTTGTGTGTATATATGTTCAGTTGTGTCCATATGACTTATGTTTTGGGATGTTTCTTTTCGTAGTGACAGCCTTGTCGGCTCGCGTATATGTATATAATAGGGTGACCCCACATGCTATGACAATCTCATCGGCTTGTGTACTATGTTACCTATTGATAAGTTGTGACCCTCAAGAGGTGGGTTGTGCCAGTATGTGAACATGTGACCGTTTGAGATAATATTCTATCTTCTTAAGTTATAAATTAAGCGTGGTTTACTTATAGTTAACTGGGGTACACGTGAGTGTCCAGCTTGGACACCAGTCATGGCTTATGGGGTTGGGTCGTGATAGACTAAACCTTAGGGTCTCCACCACGGTAGCTCACCACGAGAAGTAGTGTTCACCACCGCCCGTGATGACCTCCGTGGTTATCACCTAGTGCCAAAAGCTTTTCCAAATTTTCATGTTTTGATCCTTATTTTCCGATTCAAAAAATTTTGGGGTCTTACAATACATAAATCAAAAAATAGCCTCAACTACATGAGAAGGGCGGGGTCTAAGATATCTCCCTAGCTCATCATCAAAATAAAATATAACAAAGTCTTTGAAATGAACCAAGAAACTCATAACTAGTCCACATAGATGTGGACTCACCAAACACTTCTCTGATAAGAAACTCTACTAGCCATATATGATAGGAGCGTGATCCTCAACCACTATATTTTGAGATAATGTAGGCAACAAATATATATTAGTACATTTGAATGTACTAACTATGAGGGCCTGACATTATTTAGCATAAGAGGACATACATATGTGGGATAGGAACCATAACCGATAATAAGAACATGCGAGCTATAACATAGAATCCCAATGTCTCCCCATTCAATGAAAGAAAGAGGAATCTATTTTCCAAGTTAGACTCTACCCCGCTAGGCAGGTCATGTACATACAGTATATGTGGATCTATTAGCTAAGCCATGAAGGCAACCTACGGTGGCATGTAGTTTAAGGGACTTGTCATGACCCAACCCCATGGGCCATGACTAATGCCCGAACTGGACACTCGTATACATACCTATTATCTATATTCAATTAGCAACCAAACATGATTTGAGACTTATACGGGCAGAATGTCATCTCAAAACTGTCACATACATGTATATATCAAAACCACCTATCTCCTGAGGAGTCACAATCATTAAAAGATAACATAGTACGCAAGTCGATAAGGCTGTCATTACATGTAGGAAATCCCCAGTATATACATATATGCAAGCTGACAAGGTTGTCACTGTAAATGGGAATATCCTGAAACATAAGTCATACTAGTACAATCGGACAACATCTATATATAACCCACATATGTGTGTCTACAGACTTCTAATAATATCAACAATAACATATTATGGGACAGGGCCTCTCCATACCCCTGGATAAATAAATATATATATCAAAAGGTCGGTACCAAAAGTCTAGTCTTCGGCACAATAGAGCACTCCAAAATAGATGAGTAGTAATCCTAAGCTGGCGGATCCCCAAAATGAGTATCTATACCTGCAGGCATGAAATGCAGCCCTCCGAAGGAAGGAAATCAGTATGACATATGTACTGAGTATATATAAAATAAAATAAAATAAGAAAGACCATAACTAAAGTAGCCTCATGAGACAAGTATGATACCGATACTCAAGAAATCACTAACTTGTGCCTTATGTAATAAAATCATGCATGATTATATCATATATCATATCCGGCCTATTATGGACTCATTGAATCTATTATATACATGTATTTCATATTTGGCCCATCATGGGACTCGGCGTCATCATCACATCATTATGTCAACATATCATATCATTATATATATACCGTACCCGGCCATCTAGTGAGGGACCCGGTGAACAATATAGTAAAACTATGTACGAATATATAACCAGCCCGGGACTCAGTGAAAGATGTAACCACAGTATGCACGAGTAGATTAGTGAGTAACCACATGTAATTAAATCATCATCTGAGACTCGATGAACAAGTAGACTAGCTAACATTCGAGCGTCAAGCAATAGTCATGTTGAGTACACTTTAGATATCACTATGAACTATATAACAAAAGGAGCCTCAGGAATCATAGAGATGTATCAATATAATGTGAAATAACTTATGAAGTCAGAGACATTAGTCATTATAGAGCCTCTTTTTTAAAAAAATAGGAGCTTTTTTCTATCAATCACTATTCAATCATATAGAAGACTTGAGGGAGGTAGCTTAATTATTCCAAGAGTTCCAACATTAAGAAGTGAATAAGAATCATGAATTATACCGAAATATGAATTATACCAAATTAGGATGGCTGAAATCATACACATGTATCAAGACATAATGATATAAGTTCCAGGAATCAAGAACATTAGCCATCCTAGTGTATCTAAGAATGAGAGCTTCTTTGGATTTTATACATTCATCGTCCGTTTGTTTCATATGGATCGTGCCAAAAGAAAGAAAGGTTAGCTTTACATACCTTTAGCGTTTATCCACACACAACATGTATATGTTGCCCTATAGTGTCTCAACGTATATTAAGACGTTAAGCACTACGGTTAAGCTATGGAAAGGCATAAAACGTATTTTATCATTGGTAGGTTATTTCTAGAAAATTGGACAGCACCTCCCTTATATCGCTCACTTTCCTTACCTCCAAACTAGTCATACCATCACCAAGCAACATCAACAATCACACATTCAAATGCCATGTTAAGACAAGCCAAGACAAGACTCAAGAATACCTCCGAACAGCCTATATAATATTTGACTTTTGTTAATTATTAACATGACGACTACGATGCTATCAGATTATTCCTAATAGGTTGCAGCCACCACACCTTATCGAAATAATTTATAACATCCCAACAATTAACCATACAATGCATAATCATAACTATACTTAATCCTTCAATTTAACACAAGTAGCCACACATTACAAGCAGCCCTTAAATCAATTACAACTCCAACTTGACATGTCGAATGCTTTCACTTTTGTTATGTAATCATCCACAATAACAATCACAACATTAATCGATATTAATCCACCACTTTTAGATTAGAACAGACCCAATACTACCCAAACGGAGATTTAACATTAACATATACAATTCATTCACTTTTAACACATGATCCATAACAATAATAGCAACAATCAGCCCAATCTAATTTAAGAAACTCCAATTCTATCCATTTTAATACCAACACTAATCATTGAGTTTTCTTACTTCCAATTCCATTTAATACAAATTAATCTCTTTATTATATCATCATTTCTAGATTAACGCAGCCCACATTCATAACATCCAACAATAATCCAAATCTACAATAAACTACTACATCTTCAAGTTATCTTTAATGATCCATAGTCTTAATGTTTTCATCGTAACATTCCTACAATAACTCAACAAACATACAACATAACGTATAATCTTAACTATTATTAATCTTTCAAGCCCAATAAGAACAACATATCAAAACGGCCCTTAATGAACAACATAAGGAAGCTCGAAACCTTGCGAATACTTGTGGATACACCAAGGAACCCACATATGATTTTTACACCTTATTTCATACTATCTTTTTTTTAAATTTTCGTGAGACATAGCAGCAGCAACAAGACCATTATTGTTACACCCCGTACTTTTGTACCTTGGAATGCTTCTAAAGCTTTTTAAGTTTCTGGGAAGGCTCTTAAGTTTCTTAGAAGTCATCATGTGAGTCGGATAATCTATAATGCTATCAAATAATCCTAAGAAAAGGAGAAGGAGATACTCCATAAGAGAGAAGATTGGAAATAGGGTTATAAGGATTTGAAATAAGTTGGGGGGCCAAAATAATAACTCATAGGACTCGACTTACTTGTGTAAGATACTGACTTGGACGTCTTACATAACTAAACGACTTGAGGGCGTGTCGAGCTTACGTAGAAAGGATTACATAGGTTCTTAAAGTAAGACGAGATTACGAACCCACAAAAGAGGCGGAAGGAGGGCGCAACACTTACTTGGAAGCAAGTAGGTGATGCACCTACTTGGACCAAGTAGGTGACTCACCTGCTTCAGGTGGACCCCCACGCTGCCACGTGGCAGTATGTGAGTGGGCACATGGATGAGGTAGCGCCCTAGGGGGGATGCCACATGTCACCCCTAGGGGATGCCACGTATCCCCTCTTAAGGACACATATATATACATGTTTTGATAACTATTAAGTCATTTTCATCCAAAAATCAGCAACAAAGAAGAGAAAAAAATGTGAGAAAGAAAAGAAGGCAGCCACGGATTTGGCTACTTTGAGGTAAGACTCCGACTTTTATTTCGTGAATTAATTATTTAATGTATTTCATGGATACATGATGGTGTTTAACAGCATAAAATTACTATTTGGGGAAACGAAGAAGGGACGCAAATAGCCCATCAATTTTCAGCATATTAAGAGAACTTTCGAGGCAAGTTTTAGCGAGTTCTAGCAAGGTATAGCTTGGATCTCTTTTCCCACATTTTGGTAAGGGTTTGGTCATGTTATGAAGGTATAAATATGTATTGGAAACATGAAAATATAAATGTTACGACTAAAGAATGTTGCAGGTCGTGTAGGGGCTAGTTTGACACGATTTTAAAGGGTTAAAGTTTGGTTAGAGTCGTTGTTATTGTGGTGTTGTGTTGGGAATTTTTTTGTAGTATTGCAGGGATGGAACATGACTAAAACTGAATATGCTTTTGGTTTCATCCACATGACACCCCGATTCGTGTGGTTAAAGGTTTTATGAAATAGTGATTAAAAACCCTATTTTGGTATCGTAGTTTTAAGCTAGTTGTTTAGAGTTTGTGTTATGTAATGTTGAAGTGGTTTACTTGTATATATGCTGATAATTGTTTTTTTTGGTTGGCTGCTAAGTTTTGGATGTTAAAATAGAAGTTTGGATAGGGCAAGTTATAGGGGAGATGCTTCCCGATTTCCGCTAACTTCGGAACTAGTAATAAACTAGTCTAAGGGAATGGATAAGCGATTGGTTCCTATGGGTAATTGGTGGTAGAATTACAAGCTGGAAAGTCGAAGTTCACTAAGCTTAGAATTACTTTCATGTTAAATAGGTTCAAGAGACGACGAGGCGAACGTGTTAAGAGTAATCTGTAAGAGGTATGTAAAGCTAACATTTCCTTCTTTTGGCATATTTTTGGCATAAGTATGTAAAGCTTAATATTTCTTTTTGCATGGTCATTATGAAAACAAATATATGAATTTTTTTATGATTCCAAGGAATTTCCTATTCCTAGAGCCACTAGGAGGGCCAATTTCTTGATTTCCATAAGACATTTTATTACGCTCTGATGCGAGTATATAATTCCAGAAGTTTTATTTTGATGCAATCCATAGTGACTTTCAAAAGGTACTTGATATGATTCTTGTCTTGATTTTGAATGATAGCTTATTTTAATTATTCCATTGAGTCCCATAATATATTTTGAAATATGGAAACGATTTCAGAAAGACTATTTTGACATAGACTATTGTGATATCTAAAAGACATGCACTATGATTATCGCTCAATTTCTCTTATATGACTTGGCATTGGAGTTACGCTATTGAGTCTCTGGAAATGTTTTGTATTTTATATTATATTTAATTTCTCACTACTCCACTCGTGGATTCCTCAATGATTCTTTCACTGAGCTCGGGCCAGGATTTGTTATCATGCGTACTTCTCTGCATTGTTTGTCGTGCCCCGACGTGAGGAGGAAGGTACGACATGTACATGGGATTTATGGAGTTATGATGTGTTGTGGCGCCAGTAACGGGGCTGCGACCACAATTTGTTCACCGAGTCCCATAATGGGGCCGAATATGGCTAATTTTTCTGCATACATTATCTGTGGTTATGAAAAGCATTTTGGCATTCTGGATATTTTGCTCATTTCTGCACCTTCTGTTCTGGTAATGGCTTTACTTATTACAGTTCATGCTTTACATACTTAGATTGGGTACTAGTTCTCAAGAATTCTAAGCACCCCATGGTTGTACTAAGATTTCTTATAGGGGCAACCTAAAGTCTAGATAATCTAACAGAAGGAGTAGATATGGGGAAGTATGATAAATGTGTTGGAACATAATCATATGTGTACGGACAGTGGAAAATAAACAGAGGATGACATTGGTACACCCTAAAGGGGGGAAGTAGACAAGAGAAATACAAGCGTAAGGGAAAATCAACTGACGCTATCATATGTAAATAGGAATGCTTAAACTTTAAATGAGATTCCATAAGGAATGGATGGATCTCGAGGCTAGCAATAAACAGATAGAAGCTGCGATATCTGAGATCGTGTGAGGAACCATTGGTGGACCTTAAGGGATGGATGTGATCATACCAGCACTAACGCACCGAATTCCATCAGAACTCTGAAGTTAAACGTGCTTAGACGAGAGTAGTACTAGGATGGGTGACCCCCCGGGAAGTGAAAGAAGAAATGAAACACAAGTATCCGTACCTATTTCCTACGTCTACAAGTAATCCTAACATTTGGAAATTTGATATTGATTGCTCGATAAAAGTACATGTTATGGCAATAGGACAGAGGAACTCTCCATATAGTCGGTATAAGATCCGGAAGAAGATTTTGGTTCACATTTAAGGACGAATGTTCTAAAGGTGGGAAGGATGTTACACCCCGTACTTTTGTACATTGGAATGCTTCTTAAGTTTTTGGGAAATCTCTTAAGTTTCTTAGAAGTCTTCATGTGAGTCGGATAATCTATAACGCTATCAAATAATCCTAAGGAAAGAAGAAGTAGATACTCTATAAGAGAAAAGATTGGAAATAGGGTTATAAGGATTTGAAACGAGTTGGGGGGGGCTAAAATAATAAGTCGTAGGACTCGACTTACTTGCGTAAGATACCCACTTGGACATCTTACATAACTAAGCGACTTGAAGGCGTGTCGAATATACGTAGCAAGGATTACATAGATTCTTAAAGTAAGACGAGATTAAGAACCCACGGAAGAGGCGGAAAGAGGCGTAGCACCTACTTGGAAGCAAGTAGGTGACTCATCTGCTTAGGGTGGACCCCACGCTGCCACGTGGCAGTATGTGAGTGGGTGCATGGATGAGGTGCCACCCTAGGGGGACTGCCACATATCACCCCTAGGGGCTGCCACATGTCCCCGCTTAAGTACACATATATATACATGTTGTGATGACTATTAAGTCATTCTCACCCAAAAATCAGCAACAAAGAAGAGAAAAAAGCGTGAAAAAGAAGTAAAGGCAGCCACGGATTTGGCCAATTTGAGGTAAAACTCCAAATTTTGTTCTGTAAATTGATTATTTAATGTATCCCACGTCTACATGATGGTGTTTAACAGTATAAAATGTCACGACCCAACCCCGTAGGCCGCGACTGGTGCCCGAGTTGGGCACCCAAACGTACCCTTATCCCAAATTAGTCTATTTTTTTTTTCGAATAAACAAATGTAGTGATTAGTAGAAATTGCTAAATATATCATAAAAGTAGATATACGCACGAGAGTTGAAAGGTTGTCACAAAACACACAAAAATCCAAACCATATATACAAAACCCATAACATAACTCTGTCTACAGACCTCTACAGATGATAGCATAGTCATAAGATGGGACAGGGCCCCGTCGTACCCCTGACCAACATATCCAAATATACAGAGATAGAGTCAGTACCAAAATACAAGCTCCGAACAAAGGAGCACTGTCAATAACACAGCAGATGTCCTAAACCGGTGGATCAGCAAGTCAAACTTCGATACCTGCGGGCATGTAACGCAGCCCCCGAAGAAAGGGGGTCAGTACGGAAAATGTACTGAATATGTGAAGCATGCACTGTACTATATAAAATCATAATCTGAATAGTATATGCAAAACATGAAATCAATGTTTAGAATTTCAAAATGCTTATCAAAATCTCAAACCATATATGCACAGACATATGCCATATCCGGCCCCATTAGGGACTCGGTGAACAAAGTGTGGTTTCCCTCCCATCATCGGCACCACGGCATAGCATAACACCAGAGTAGGGAATATCTCCGTAACAAATCATATCATATCAGATGGCCATATCAAATCATATCATATCATATCATATCACAACATATATATACATGGCACAGCATAACTCCGTGGCATAATATTTACCACCCCATTGTACATGTCATACTTGCCCCCTCACATCGGGACACGGCGAATAATGTAGAGAAATACGCACGAAAACATATCCTAGCCTAGGCTCAGTGAAAGAAGCATTGAGGCATCCACGAGTGGAGTAGTGAGAAACTAAATGCAATTTAAATTACAAAACATTTATACAGACTCGATGGCATAATTTCGATAACAAATCATAAAAGGAAACTTGAATAATAATAGTAGTACAAGTACTTCCAATATCACAATAGTCTATGTAAAAATAGTATTTTCCGAATCATCTCTGTACTTCTAAATATATTATGGAAATTAATGGAATAATTATTCATATAATATTAGGAAGCATAGCAAAGAGTTTCTTTTAAATTCTACCTACCGTAATTCAAACGGAATAACGAAGAAAAATTCGGAATAGTGGGGCCCACCTCGGTCAAATGAGGTGGCGTATACAAATCACGTGCGTTAGACTTCATAACATTATTTAGAAGAGTTTCAAGGTATTCGGAATTCATTTGTGCAAAATCTAGAAGTTTAGACAATTTTTCCAAAACTATTCATAATTACCTAATTCAATTCTATTGAATAGAAAAGGGAAATTTTCGAGCGTCGATTTCAAAGAGTAGAGTGATCCCCGAGGTTCGTATTCACTCCTATTACATCTAGGACATGCCAAGTGAAGAAAAGGTAAAGCTTTACATACCTTTTTGACGTTTTACGGTTGTCCAAAATCAATTCCCGTTTCCTCCAAAATCTACAATTGGTCACATTTACCAATTACTATTCATAAGACTTTAAGAATTTAATTTTTCCAATACTTGTCTACAAAAAATTTCGGCAGCATCTCCCCTATATATATGACAACCCCGAGATTACAACTCGGCCACAATATCAACAACCAAGCCAACAACAACACCAATTCCATCAATAATCAACTTAAACACACCATAACATAAATTGGTGTAATTTTCCAATTAGTGCAACAACTTTCAACCAAACTTTGCATTTCCAAATAAATATGAATATCTCATATCCATAATTAGTTTCAACTCATTCCAACATAAGTGAAAAATATTCCAAGTAAGCTATCCAATTTTTTTTCAACTCCATACTTCACTCAAAATTTCCATAAATACCACAAAAATATTTAAAAAAATCATTTTCTTTCTTCAACTTCACAACTAACAACAACACTCCATACTTTTAATAATTTACCTCCATATTCTTATAATATCATACTCAAATTACATAATTCCTACAAACTAGTTTAATACCAACTTACACCATTTAAACTTCATTTATATCCCCAAAATCATAACCACAACTAACAAATTATACAAACTTATTTTTTTTCCAATTACATCACCTAACCCATATTTCCAACTTCAATAAATTTCATCCAACTTCCATTTTCAACATCAAATAACTATCATAACTACTATACAAATACTACACAAAAATACTACACAAAAATTGAATAATTCTTACTCATATAAGAACATGTATACATGGCACCATATTACCATGAAAACTTCCATATTTTCATAAATTCCATACACCTCCACATACTACAACATATACAAACCTTCATAACATAATAAAATGAATCAATTCTTACCTTTTTCTTCTAGCTTCTTCACTTCCAAATTAATGAAACAAATCTCCAAACTTCCAAAACAACTACACCATGTTGTAGAGCACCCTTGACTTAGTAGGAATACTAGAAAATTATAATTTTTGGGGATGAAATTTGGAGGGTTGATTTACTCCCTCCTTGGCCGATTTTTCTCTTCCATTTTTCCACAAGTTCTTCTCACTTCTAACTCTCTCAAATGGTCTAGAAATTTCTAGGATTTTATGACTAAGGCTCCCATGTGAAATTACCATTTTGCCCCTCACCTTTCCTAATATTTTCAAGTTGAAATTCCACCTTTGCCCTTAACCTTTTATAGTATTTCCATATGTAAAATTTCAAGTATACCCCTAACCTTTTATGGTATTTCCACATGTGAAATTCCAATTTTACCCCTAACTTTTTATGGTATTTCCACATGTGAAATTCCAATTTTGCCCTTTAACTTTTCCAATAATTCCACCTCCCAACTTAATCAATAAAAACTTGTATATAACAAGACCAAGCATAGTCTTACCCTTGACTTGTTACAAGTATTCCCAACATGTCCTTAGGTGCAAAGTACGGGTTATAACATAAAATTACTATTAGGGGAAGCAAAGAAGGGACGCGAACAGCCCGTTAATTTTCAGCATGTTAAGAGAACTTCCAAGGTAAGTTTTAGCGAGTTCTTGCAAGGTATGGCTTGGCTCTCTTCTCCCACGTTTTGATAAGGGTTTGTACATGTTATGAAGGTTTAAATACGGATTGGAAATATGAAAATATACATGTTACGACTAAAGAACGTTGCAGGTCATGTAGGGGCTGGTTTGACGCTATTTTAAAGGGTTAAAGTTTGGCTAGAGTCGTTGTTATTGTGGTGTTGTATTGGGCATTTTTTTGTAGTATTTCAGGGATGGAACATGACTAAAAATAAATGTATGTGCTTCTGGTTTCAGCCACATGACACCCCGGTTCATGTGGTTAAAGGTTTTATGAAATAGAGATTAAAAACCATATTTTGTTATCATAGTTTTAAGTGAGTTGTTTAAAGTTTGTGTTGTGTAATGTTGAAGTGGTTTACTTGTATATATGATGCTTATTGTTGTTTTTGGTTGTCTGCTAAGGTTTGAAGGTTAAAACGGAAGTTTTGATAGGGCAAGTTATAGGGGAGATGCTGTCCGATTTCCGCTAACTTCGAAACTAGTAATGAACTAGTCTAAGGGAATGGATAAGGGATTGGTTCCTATGGGTAATTGGTGGTAGAATTACAATCTTAAAAGTCAAAGTTAACTAACCTTAGAATTACTTTCATGTTAAATAGGTTCAAGAGACGATGAGGCGAACGTGTTAAGAGTAATTCGTAAGAGGTATGTAAAGCTAACATTTCCTCCTTTTGGCATGCTTTTGGCATAAGTATGTAAAGCTTAATCTTTCTTTTGTCAGGGTTATTATGAAAACAAATATATGAATTTTTTTATGATTCTAAGAAAGTTCCTATTCCTAGATCCACTAGAATGGCCAATTTCTTGATTTTCAAACGACATTTTATTACGCTCTGATGCAAGTATATAATTCTAGAAGTTCCATTTTGATGTAATCCATAGTGATTTCCAAAAGGTACTTGATATGATTCTTGTCTTGATTTTGAACGATAGTTTATTTTAATTATTCCATTGAGCCCCATAATATAGTTTGAAATATGAAAACGATTTCAGAAAGATGATTTTGACATAGACCATTGTGATATCTGAAAGACATACACTATGATTATTGCTCAATTTCTCTTATATGACTTGGAATTAGAGTTACGCTATTGAGTCTCTAGAAATGTTTTGTATTTTATATTGCATTTAGTTTCTCACTACTCCACTCATGGATTCCTCAATGCTTCTTTTACTGAGCCCGGGCCAGGATTTGTTATCATGCATACTTCTCTGCATTATTCGCTGTGCCCCGATATAAGGGGGCAGGTATGACCTGTATATGGGATTTGTGGAGTTATGATATGTCATGTACACATATGATATGATATGATATGATACGACCATCTAATATGATATGATATGATATAATACAACCATCTGATATGATATGATATGTTATGGAGATATTCCCTACTCAAGAGTTATGATGTGCTATGGCGCCAGTGATGGGGAGACGACTACGATTTGTTCACCAAGTCCCATAATGAGGCCGGATATGGCATATATTTTCTGCATACATTATCTGTGGTTATGAGAGCATTTTGGTATTTAGGATATTTTGCTCATTTCTGCACCTTCTGTTCTGGTAATGGCTTTACTCATTACAGTCCATGCTTTACATACTCAGTACATGAGTCTGAGGGAGTTGCTTTGAATTTCACCCAATTTTCTAAGTATGCTCTATTCATGGTTGCCGACTCTAGAGCTTGCATGAGCATGTTTGTTTTGGGTGTTTCGGACTTGGTAGCCAAAGAATGTAGAACTACCATGTTTATCAAGGAGATGAATACTCTAGGTTGATGACATATGCCGAACAAACTGAGGAAGAGAAGATTAAAGAGAGTGTTAGGAAGATTAAGAGGGCCCGGACCGATTGTAGTTTATCTTTTTCTAGTGCATGGATGGCAAGGAAGGTTGCTATGGGTGTGATGTGATTGGACATAAAATAAGGGATTGTCCCTTGTCTTCTAAGAGGGGTAGGGAGATGGAAATGCCTACTTCATCTGGTCGCTCAACTCAACAAGGTACTTTATCTAATCCTAGTCGCGGTCAGCACCAGAACAGGTTGTATGTCCTTCAGACTCGATAGGATAGAGAGGATTCCCCTAATATGGGCACTATTTTGTTATGGATCTTTCTATTTTGAGATTATTCTTAGTATGGTTAAGTTCCCATTTTAGATGAAGTATTAGCTCTTCATGTCTACTATTTTGAATTCATGCATTTTAGCTATTCTCATATTTTCATATGCATACATGTTCATGAAATGAGTTTTTAAAGTTATGTTTTAGCTTGGGGTCGATTACTCCTTGGTTTATTGATTTTTAATATGTGTTGCATTCATGTTGAGTTGTTAAATCTCCTTCCCTACTCTATTCATTCTAGCTTAAGTCCCATTCAAGGATGAATGTTCCCAAATGGGGGATATTATAAGACCCCGTAAGTTGGAATATCAAAATGACAAAGGAAAACTCTCCCGATGCAACAGTTGGTATTCCACGAGGTCCCTTACAAATCGAATTCCTTTCCACAACCTATGTAAGGCTTCGGGGATTAGGAAATTGAGAGTTAAGGTTCATGTGTGTCACGACTTGAACTAATCCCTAGATATGACACGATGATCGAAACCTCAAAGGGTTCCAACCAAGCGTCTTGACATATCATAAGCATGCATAAGGTAAACAACAACAACAACAACCAAGTGAAAGCATGCATAAGACAAAGTAAAGCATAAATAACATAAGAAAGAGTATTAAAATATGAATCATAAAAGAGAGTTTAAGCTCGACTAAATAGACTCTACACCATTTGTCCAACAATGCCTTTACTACTCAAGACGGGTGGGGGCTAAGACATGTCCCTAGCTCGCCCTCAACATGAATAAAATAAATTGGGTCCTACAACTAAACTTCAAGTCTACAATTCGTAGACTTGAGTCATCCTACAGGTATGAGAAGACCCTGAGATTTTGGGGTCTCTGATTCGCTTTCACGAGTCATGTCTATGACTCATCCTTGAGTCTACGAATCGTAAGCCCCACTTGTCCTACAGGTATGAAAACCTGCAAATTCCTGGGTCTCTAAAGTTTCATTACAACTAGGTATTATGACCTATAAAAAGGCCTACGACTTGTCATGTTGAGTAGTAAGGCCTCTTTTGAGATAGGTCCTGAATAGGCTCAAGAGATCCATTTATGACTCATCCCTACGAGTCATAAAAGCAGTTATGAGTGATAAAGTGACTTGTAATCTTGAGGGCAGTCAACACTTTGAGAAATTTTCCTTTATTTTGGCTTTCCAACTTCTAGGGCCTTACAACAAGTGATTTTATGGTCCTATGAGTCATACATTGGCTAGTAGAAGTATGTCTGAATGATTAGGAAAGGGTTGACTTCATGGTCCATTCCTACAAACCGTGGTGGGATCTATAGACCGTAGAAGGGCCCAAAGACCTGAAAAAATCGCTCTACTTAGCCTTATCCCTCTCTAAGGGTATTTTAGTGATAGGTTCGATAGGAACTGGATGATCTTATCGAAATTTGCAAAGTAAAAATAAAGGAAAACTTGGGAAAATAAACTAGTTCAGTGTTTGCGACTCAACCTACAATTCGTAGGATTGATGCTGAGGTTGGAAGTCTGGTTAAGTTAGGAAGTAGGTTTACGAGTCAAGTTTACAACTCATAGAAGTGAAGACGACTCGTAGAAGTGAGTCGTAGTTGCAGACCTTGAGTTCTGCACATGGCAAGCCTTAGTAACTTTGCTATGACTCAACAGAATGAGTCATAGAACTTTTGACGAGTCGTAAAGTTGATTCGTATTAGTAGTTCAGAGACTCAATTTTCAGGGTTTTCAGACCCTGTAGAACGAATTCCTTCTATGAATCATAAAAAGGTCTATGACTTATAGGGACCTATTCGTAGGGTGTTTCGGTCGGGTTAATGAGGGGCATTTTGGTCCTTCTCTATGTTTTATTAATGAATGTGGATGTTTTGGGACTAATTTCTCACTGTTTACTGACCCTAAGTATTCTCAAACCTCTCATTCTCACATTAACTCTTAAATTCACAAAACTCTCCCAAGGCTCCTCTCAAAGGTTTTCTTCACCATCAAGAAAATTCTAGATTTTCTTCAAGATCAAATCTCCCTTTCTAATTTGAAGGAAAAAATTTATCAAGGTATATGGGTCTTTATCAATGGGTTCTTCCTCCCACGGAGTCCAAAACCTTTTCAATTAAATCTTTTAATTTCAAGAAAGATTTTCTTATGGGTCAATCTAATTTCTACTTAATAGCATGAATCCTAATTAATCTAATGATTATTGGTCCATTTTGATGCAAAATGATTTCAAATACATGTATTGATGGTTTGCAAGTATTTTCTCTACTTAGATCCTTTAAGGTTCTTGAAATTAATGGTGAGTTGTTTAAAGCATGATTATAAATTGATGAACTTCATAGTGTTATGCATGATTTCATCTAATACATATTGAAATTTGAATTTGCTTGAACTTACCTAATTTTACTCTATTTTCATTAAAACATAATTTGAAGGTGATGGACTCCGATTAAATATTTATAAAAGTTAATGACTATGATTATAAGAGTCTTTTCAATGAAAGAACAAATATTAGTGAGAGGTTTTCTCACCCAAATTAAGGATTCTTTATGTGATAAGCACAATTCTTACATACTTGAATCACCAAAGGTTTTAAGGAGATATTCTACTAAATGATAATTTGATGTCTTAATTTATATCTATGTTTACGATACTATGATATAATATTCCGTGGGATTTGACTTAGCACCGAATGAGGCTTGAGGTGTATTTCAGAAAGGAAATCCTACTAGCAACCTCTTATTTTATTAACTATGTGCCACCATAGGATCCCTTATAGGCTAGGCTAGTGGGTCTACAAATACACATCTAATATTAAAGAAATGAATGTTGACATAGCTCTACCTTGGCAAGTAATCTCCCCTTCCAATGTAGGGGGTTACGTTGAATTCCATGTTATAGCTCACATGGTCTTAATGTCGGTTATAGTCATCTTCTCAGATATGTATGATTCAAATGCTATCTATTTGGTTACTCATGCATGCACTCATTTATGTACTTTACTTTAAAGACGTCCTGATGTTTTTCATAGTATTGCATGCCTACATACTTAATACATTCGAAGTACTAATGCATACTATTTTGCCTACATGATATCACCATGTAGAGACTGGTGCTCCTCCATGTGATTAGTTGGGATTGCTTGAAGGCTACTTTTGGTGAGTTCACATGTTTCGGGAATAATACTCCATTTTCTTTCTAGATTATGCTATGTTGAGACCTTTAGACATCTATTATGATACTTCATTTTTATTTTATTTGAGGGTGAGCTATGGACATGTCTTTTCCCCCACCAAGTCTAAGATTTAGAAGGATTGCTGGACATATATATGGTGAATCTTGACTACTATAGTTCTTGCTTATGATGTTTTTCCCTAGTCCCTCTTACCCCTTGTTTCCACTTATTTATTTATTTTGACTATCAATGAAAGGCCAAACAAATGCTAAGAGGCTTGTTTAAGGTATCTTCAGGTTCCTCATTCGTCGGGCCGCGTCTAGTCCCTAGGATTGGATAGTGACAAGACCACACTACTAGACTTAGGAACCTAAGGAACCAAGACGGGAAGTTATACGGCCCATGGTAAGTTCTACAAGCCGTAGAACCTATCGTAAAGGGGGAGCTTCAGTGTTTTGTTTGGGGTGATTTCCACAAAGACCTTTACCGCCCGTCAACCTCTATACGACCCGTAGAATTCTCCCATATAAGACCACCTCCAGGAGCCCAAACTCCCTTCCCTTCCACAGACACTTATAGGGTCTATGGTAAGTTGAACGTACCATAATGGGGTCCGTGCAGGGGTCGTTTCAGTTATTTTCTAAGCTTATTTTGGTCATTACCCACTCTTTTAATCCCAATACCAAGTCATTTTAGGCTCTTTCCCACAAACTATAAATACCCAAACCCTCCAAATTTTTCCCAGTCCCTCTCATTCACTTAAAATTCTCTAAGGATCACAAGGTTTTCTTCTCCACCAAGCTAGGATTTCAAAAGCTCAAGTCTCCTTTTTTAATTTCATAGCTAAGGATCATCAAGGTATGTGAAAATTTCATCCATGAATCATCTTCCATTCATGGAATCTCAAAGTATTTTCACTTCATCTTTATGATTTCTTCCTCTAGGTATTTTCATGATTTGACATTGGGTTCAACCAATTGTGATTTTATTCATTCTCAATGTTCTTATTATGAATGATTTCATCTTAATTATATTTTTTTCAAGTATCTTTACATGAACACATGCACTATGCCTATTTATGATTATGACCTATGTTTAATAAATTATGCATGCATAATAATTTTTATGAACTACTATTTAAGGATGCTTATAGATGAATTATCAACATGAATTTTATGAAAAGCTTATCATGATTTTGATGCTTTAGATAAGTATTTTTATGATTACTAGTTTTCGAACACGTGCATTGCATGTATATTCCATTCTTATTAGTATAATTATTCTTAAAATATTATAACAAGATTGTGATGAATTACATCAAATCTGAAGAGAATAAATATAAGCTCATATCGATGAATGATGAGCCTATTTAACCGTTATTATTATCTTGCAAGGCACTTTATATAGAAATATTGCTATCAACTGAATTTCAACATTAATATTCTAACAACTTAACTGTGCAATTTTTATAATATACATCAAGTATTCAACTTATGAAAAGTTTTATTGAATATGTCATAATACATAATTTAAATATCGTGATTGTAAAATATTTCATGTCTTAAAATTTTTTTATTCTTTTTAAGAAACAACAACCTCTACATTCTTACAGTTGCATACATATCAAAAAGTTGTCGTCAAAGAGAGTAATGTGTTGTAAAAGTTGTACATAAGTTCGATCAACATATGGTTTTCTTGTGATGGATAGTAGATTATTATCAATTTCATGGAGTACACCTACAAAAATATTATTATTTGCATGTTATAGAAATAATAATTGTTGAAATATTTGATTATCATAATTACATGTATATGTAACCTTCTTCTTCTGTCATTTGTAAATTTGGCAAAACAAGATTTGTTAGGTTATATGAATATAATATATATATATATATATATATATATAACACAATTATCTGTGAGATATTGACAGTTTAATTTTTAAATTTAACAAATCAAATTGGCAGTACATAACATATATAAAATTAAAGACTCAAATAGTATGAAAATTAAAGAAAACATTCTTTCTCACCAACTAAAAAAAAGTAAGTATTTTGTATACCTGCAATTAATGTTGATGAGCAACAAAAGAGAAATTAATTGTACACCGTGAATATTAAAATAATCTAAACACATGCATGTTATATAAAAAAATAGCCAGAAAAGATATTAAAAGCGCTATCCATGGGAAAATAAAAGGCCAAAGATGATAAGATAATTATTAATTGAAGAAGAGTTTTGAAAAAAGAAAAGACACGACAATTAAAATTACTCACATCTAGTAACAATTAATAGGAGTTATTTGTTAGTAGTGAAATGCACCTGTATCCTGTGCTAATTAGTAATTAGTATAATTGTTTCAAAAGAAGAATGCAAGTTTCAAGCCTATATGAGTCAGTCGGTCAATATTGCTGATCATTGCAATTTGAATAGCACAAATGTACTGAATATTACGTTGAATAAATGTGAAAGAATATTGTCACGGCCCAAGCTTAGGGCCTAGACGTGATACGGTGAATGAGAATACGGAGGTACCTCATCCAAGCCTCTTAGCATTCATTTAGCTTCTCATAGATAATGACATTAAAATCATAAGTGGAAATAAGGAAATAATGGGACAAAGGGAATCAACAAAGCTCGAGTAATTAACAACATTTATATCATCTATTTGTCCACCAATACCTCTACTACTTTAGACTTGGCGGGGCTAAGACATGTCCCTAGTAAATGGGTAAATTCTCAAACCTGCAGGACGGGTGACTTTACGATTCGTAAACTCCTAGACGAGTCATTAACCTGACTCATAATAAAACTTCAGAGACTCGTCACTGCTTCTACGAATCGTAGAACCTAGTAGTAGAGTCGAATGATCCTAAATTTAATGAGGGGTAGTTTGTATTTTCCCTACATTCTAATAATGCATGTGGATATTTTTTGTAACATCCCCTAAAAACGTTGTATACAATATTTTAATTCTCACCTAAAAATGATACAGTCTCTGTATTTTAGGCATACCTTTTCATAGGTTTGACCAAATTGGGTGATTCAAATTTCTGAGTAACCACAAGATCATTACCTACAACTTTTGTGAGACCATATTTTAAGTTTCGGAGGTTAAGTAGGTCAAATAAATTAATTGTTATAAGATAGTATGCTGTGATGGGATTATCCAAATTGGTTGATTCTTGAAGGATATGAAACTAGACTTCCATATCTACAATTCTTATGAAGACACCAAATCCTAATAAGGAATTTATCTTGTTCAAACGCAGCTCCGAAAAAGAGTATTCTGTTAAAAAGAACTCATCTCAGCTATCATGGAAAGACCTAGATACATTTGACATCACTCATGACATCAATTGTCCTCCATTTAACATCACCCATGACATCACAATTTTTCATTAAATTTTTAGATTTTTTCTTTATAATTATTTTATTTACTGTTAGGTCCCTCCTCCACACCTATAAATACCTGCCTTATTTCCTCATTTTATTCATCAAGCTTTCTCAAGCAACTCTTCTCTCTATACACTTTTTTACTCATTCTCAAATATAGTTTTAGTTCTTAGTAGTGAAAAAATACTATTTCGGTGATTCATATACTCCGGATAGTACACAAAACGTTCCGACGAGGAGAAAAGCTAGGACTCAAGAGTGTTCATTAAGTTCTTCGGTTCCGACTAAAGCTTTGGATTCCAGGTATGTAAGGCTTCAATGAGAGTATTCCTTCCACTCTCATGCCTAAATTACTTTGATTATATGATAAATTATGTTTATTTTCTTTAAGCTTTACTCTAAGTTATGTGGGTGTTTATCAATGGGTTATTCCATTCGTGTAGTCCAAAAACTCTTTCAATTAAGTCGCTTGATTTCAAGTAATATTTTCTTATGGGTAATTCTTATTTATTCTTAATAGCATGAATCATGGTTAAACTAATGATTATTGGTCTATTTTGATGCAACATGATTTTATATGTATGAATTGATGGATTGCAAGTAATTTATCTATTTATCTCTTTAAAGGTTCTTCAAATTTATGGTGGGTTGGTTAAAACATAATTTTTAATTAATGGATTTCAATGTATTTATGCATATTTATTTACATACATATTTGCAAGTTGAAGTTATTTGAACCCAACTAGTTTTACTATGTTTTCAATAAAGTTTGACTTGAAAGTTTTGACTCCAAATGAATGTTTATGAAAGGAATATCTATGATCAAAAGGGAGTCTTATGAAATGAAAGAATGATGAAATGATATGAATGATAGATTCTTTATGCAATAAGGACAATTCTTGCATATTTGAATTATCAAATGTTTTAATGAGCTATTCTACCAAATATGATGTTTGAATTCTCAAGTTATATGTTATGAATATTTTGAAGTATTAAACTATTCCGTGGGATTGACTTAGCACCGAATGGGGTATTGAGGTGGAATTCGGTAAGAGAATCCTAGTAGCAACCCATTGTCTCATTAACTATGTGCCAACATAGGAGCCCTTGTAGGCTTAGGCTAATGGATCCATGAAAGCCCTTAAAGTTAAAGTTAAAGAAATGAATGAAGTTGACGGAGTTCTACCCGGCAAGTAGTCTCCCCGACCAACATAGGGGGTTATGTTGGATTTCATGTAATAGCTCGCATGGTCTTAAATATCGGTTATGGTCATTTTCCCATAAAATGAATGTTTTAAAGGATATCTATATGATTTATTATGCATGCATTACATTATGTTCCATATTACATAAATGTTATAATGTTTCCTCAATGTTTATGCATCTTTACATACTTAGTACATTCAAAGTACTAACGCATATTCTTTTGCCTACATGATATCACCATGTAGGGACCAGTGCTCCTCCTCGTTCTCCTCCATGTGGCTAGTTGAGATTTCGTTGAAGACTACTTTTGGTGAGTTCCCATGTTCCGGGAACAATACCCCTTTATCTTTCTAGCTTATGATATGTTGAGATATTTTACTATGACATTTCTTCTATTATGATTGAGGGTGAGCTAGAGACTTGTCTTAGCCCCGTTAAATCTAATAGTTAGAGGTATTGTTGGACATATGTAAGTTGAAGATTTACTATTATGATTTCTGCTTGTTTATTTATCATCATTACCTATGAAAGGCTAAAAGAATGCTAAGAGACTTGTTTGAGGTACTTTCGGGTTCCTCATTCGCCATGTCACGTCTAGGCCCTAGACTTGGGTCGTGACATTTTTAAGGAGTAGATCCATTACAAATTGTATCCTAAATATGCCTGGTGCCAGTGTTCTGCATCTCTATGCACTTTCATCCTTTGTTCCTTGTTTAAGGACTTTTCAAATTTCCGATGTCTTAAAAAAATCTTGTAATAGTACTTTTCAAATTTGTAATAGTTGAATTTTGGAGAATGAAACTGTCTTTAGTAGTACTTCTCTATTTTATGTATATCATTATTGTGTGTGATGGCAAATAATTACTTGTAATAGATTTACTAAAAATTCACTTCTTGAGGTAAGTCAATTATGTAAAATATTGTTACAAATGAGTAGCTACTAAAGTTACAATATAGTATTAAGAATTTTAATTGTAACTATTCCTATTTTCTTTCAAACATTTTGCATTACCACTGAAAAGTAATCTTGAAAAGTGGAGACATCATCTTATGCAGTGTGTAAAATGACACCAATAGATAATCTCAATCAAAGTATCACATTATGTTGGTAAGACATTACAAGAAATGAAAATATTTGGAAAGAAAACTCAAAAATAAAATGGAAGTGATCAGCTTACCCTCCCTTCTCAAAAGCTTATTTGAAAGGCTTTCCAGTCCGTGTGTGTATAGACTATAGAGTCTCTTGGCTTTTTTTTTAGTTCTTGCAAATTTGATGAGGCTCAATTTATAATCTTTCATGATATAACTATTAATAACTTTCAATTGTTATAATTAGCATGAAGAAGTCGATGAGGTGGAGGTGGAATGAACTATAATTGGCTGAAAGTAATTGATTTCAAACCATTTAATTCAGTTTGGAACATAAAAAGCCACAATTGCAAAAAAACAAATAGTTTCACTTCTTTCGAATATAAAAAATCTCAAATTGCAAAGAATAACAGTTTGGCTGCTTAGAACATTCTGTAATGCACTTTAAGATTTCCAAAATAAATAAGTAACTGAATTACTATA
This sequence comes from Solanum dulcamara, assembly GCF_947179165.1. Taxonomy (NCBI): domain Eukaryota; kingdom Viridiplantae; phylum Streptophyta; class Magnoliopsida; order Solanales; family Solanaceae; genus Solanum; species Solanum dulcamara. The sequence continues at coordinate 29,636,789 of NC_077237.1, read as the reverse complement.
ATATTTAATGTTTTCTAGTGGGAGAGAGGGGAAGATGAAAAAATTATTATATGCTTTAACTAACATGTCAAATTTATATAATTAATTAAATATTTTTAAAAAATTTAATTTAGTGTAGGGGTAAAATGACAATTCAACTTTTGACTTAAAGTCTTCCAACTTTTAATAATATATGATGATATGATTCTATGATGTCATGCTATGTTGAAGGAGCTATTCTCATGATTTTTTTTCAAGTATTTATGATGAACTTGGTATTACTAAATTCTTACCATCTTCAAAGCTTATGATATACTATGTATGATATTTCGTTGAGAGTTTCTTAGCATTGAGTGGACCTTGGGATAAAGGCTCACCTGTTAGTAGATGCAGAGCTCTTTAGAAGCAATCCCATTATCCAATAACTACGTGCTACCGTAGGAGAAAAGATCACCCATTAGTAAAGGCTTGATTCTTTAGAAAGAGTCATCTGTTAGTTGACGTTTTATTCCTTAGTAGCTTAGTGGATCCACTTAGGCGATGTTATGGTTCTTACCTTGGAAAGTATGGACCCTCTCTTGTGTGCGAAAAATATCAGACTCCATGTTATAGCTCACATGGTTTATGTCAGTTAACGGTATCTCTCATAATGACTTATAACTCTCATTATGACGTATGATTCTCTCACTATGTTACATTTGACTTATGATTTTCTTACAAGTTTGCATTAACCATGTATTATGTTCCACATGATGTTTTAATGGTTTTTAACTATGTTTAGCTTGGTCATTACATTATCATGATCTACGGCATGTATTACATATTCTCCATACTTAGTACATTTTATGTACTAACACATACTTTTGCCTATATTATTTCACAATATAGGTCATGACGCTCCTGCCCATCCTCATGGCTAGTTCGAATTCCACTCAGAGTTAGCTTGTTTTGGTGAGTCCTCATGTTCTAAAGGCGAGCCCCTCATGTCTTTTCTTTTATTTTCAGATTTATGTTTTTTCGTTATGTTGTGGTGAGATAGGAGCTTCCTATGCCCCATCTATATTAGTAGAGCCTATGTCTGACTAGTATAATGTCTTTCACATTTTATATGTTATTCTTTAGACTCGTCTCATACTGAATAGTCATGATAAGATTGATTTGAGGCTTAGTTTTGCATTTAGGATTTATCTTTGACTTAGTGCTATGTATGCCATGCTATGTTTGCTAGGAAGCTTGGTTGGAGTTCTTTCAGGACTCTAATCATCGTGTCACTTGTAGGACCGAGCTTGGTTCGTGACAGAACTGGCTCTGTTGAGATCTCTGTAGTCAACAAAAATTCTTATCTCAGAACAAAAAGTGACGGACTGCGTTGCAAATAAAATGCGATGGAGAAAACGACGTTGTCTGTCGTTTTTATTTATTTTTCAAAAAAATTTAATAGGAGAGACGGACAGTGACGCCTAGTCCATCGCTTATTTTGGCAGATTTTTCCTCTAAAATTAAATATTATTTTTATATAAATATTTTACATATTTTATTAAAAAATAATTATTTATAAATTAAATATTATGACTCCGTCCGTCGCTTTTATTTTTTTTATAGTTTTTTAACGTAGCAACAGATTGGGTCGCTTAGTCCGTCTCTACTGGTCAAAATTTTTGGTCAACATATTTAAAATAGCGACGGACGATGTCGCTTTGTCCGTCGCTTTTTGGTCAAAATGGCGGTCAAATATTTTTTTTAAAGCGACAGACTTAGAGACGTTGTCCGTCGCTTTTTGTTAAATATGTTCAACACAAAACGTATTTTTTCAATTCTCTCTCTCTCTCTAAACTCTCTCTTCTCTCTGCCTTCTCTCTACAAATCTGTCGCCGCACCGCCTTCCACCGCCCTCCCCCCCCCCCCCCCTTTGCTGTCCTCCGTCAGTCAACCGTCGCCGCCGTCGTCTTGTGGTGCTTTAGGAGTATTATTCATTTTTAAGAGGTTAGGGCCTAAACCTAAAACTAAATTTTAATTTTTTTTATTTTTCATTTGTTAATTAGTTGATTATATTTAGTTTGTTGTAGTTCATTTGTATATTGGATTGTAAAATTAGTGAATGTAGTTATAGTTTTGATTTTAGGACTTAATTTAGATTTGGGTTGTTGAATTAGATTGTAAATTTTTTAGTAATTTGTGATGTTAGTTAGTTAATTAGGTGATTACATTTAGTTTGTTGTAGTTCATTTGTATATTGGATTGTGAAATTAGTGAATGTAGTTATAATTTTGATTGTAGGGCTTAAGTTAGATTTGAGTTGTTGAATTAGATTGTAATTTTTTTAGTAATTTGTGATGTTAGTTAGTTAATTAGTTTATGCCATTTAGTTTGTTGTAGTTTATTTGTATATTGGATTGTAAAATTAGTGAATATAGTTATAGTTTTGATTTTAAGCTTTAAGTTAGATTTGAGTCTTTTGAATTAGATTGTAAATTGGATAGTAATTTGTGATTTAGTAGTTACTTAATTAGTTTATTCCATTTAGTTTGTTGTAGTTTGTTTGTATATTGGATTGTAACTTAGGAAGTTTTGAAGTTTGAAACTTAAAGAAAAAAAATTTGAACTTAATTAGAGGCTTGAGTTTTAGGACTTTAGAACTTATAATTAGAATAATTTAGATACTCGAATTTTAGGATACTTAAATTTAGAAGTTGAACTTAATTAGAACTTTGAAGTTGAAATTTTTGTTTACTTTAGAAATCTTATTGAGGTTAAACTTCCTTTTGAACTAATTAAGCTAATGTTGAACTTTAGAATAACTTAGATACATGAATATAGGAAATTTTGAAGTTTGAAACTTAGAAAAATATTGGAAATTGGATACTTGAATTATATATAGGACTTTAATTTAGAACTTATAATTAGAATGACTTAGATACTAATTTTGAACTTTAGGTATAATATTTGAAATCTTTAGACTTTAGAATTAATTAAGCTAAGTAGAGTTAGATATTTAAAGTCATGAAGTTGAACTTTAGGACTTTTGAAGTTAAACTTAGAAATTTTTTAGGTTTGTATAAATTTTGAACTCTTTAAACTTTATAGCTAGTTTGAATAACTTAGATACTTGAATTTTAAGATATTTTAATTTATAACTTCAACCTGAATGTCATGAGGTTTGAAAATTAATTTTTACTTGAATTAATTATAACTTGAATTAATTAAAAATTGAAATTAATTATAACTTGAATTAATTAGAAATTAAAATTAATTATAATTTGAATTAATTAGAACATGAAATTAATGATAACTTGAATTAATTAGAACATGAAATTAATGATAACTTGAATTAATTAGAATATGAACTTAATTATTACTTGAATTAATTAGAACTTGAACTTAATTATTATATGAATTAATTAATTAGAACTTGAATTAATTAGAACTTGAACTTAATTATAACTTGAATTAATTAGAATTTGAACTTAATTATAACTTGAATTAATTCGGACTTGAACTTAATTATAACTTGAACTTAATTATAACTTGAATTAATTATTATATGAATTAATTAATTATAACTTGAATTAATTACAATTTGAATTAAGTAGAGCTTGAACTTTATTATTACATGAATTAATTAATTATAGGCCTATTACTTTGGGGATGAAGTTTCATGTAGGAAAAATAGGCCTAATCGCAATGATGAAGGTGATAGTGATCTGATGTATCCATCGATTTCAATTTTTAATCATTGTGGTCGAGGATCTAAACAGCGTGGAAGACGAAGCTTCACTAACATGGAAAGACAATCAGCTGTGACCCATGTTCTGCTTAACTGTCCAGAAATTCAGCCATATCTTAAGTAAGTGTGAAATTAAATTATCAAATTACATATTAATAAGTGATTACTAACTATCAAAATTGTACATATAACTATCAGCACGTTCGTAAGCACATGGAGCAATGAAGCCATATATACGAGGTTTTCCAAATGGCTAAAGGATTATGTAAGTGTAAAAACTTATATTGAATCAATATGTATAATGTTTTCACCTTATAGTAAATTGTATTATTTTGAAATCAATTTGTAGGTTTATAATGAATACTCAAGTGTCGAACATTCGCCATTTGTGAGAGAGATCACACTCGGGCCTGCATCTCATATTCATACAATGAATAAATATTGTGTGAATGGTTTTAAGTTTCAAACTGAAGAAGTTTCTATGCACAAGAAAATCAATAATAGTGGTGTGTGCATTCAAGGTGATGTCGATGGTAATGGCCAAATTGTAGAATATTATGGTGTCATTCAAGAGATTATTGAAGTAAGATATTCAGGTTGGCCTAAAAAAAGATAGTATTATTTTGGTGTAAGTGGTTTGACCCATCACACAGAGGCACAAGGGTGGACCAACAACATAATATAATTAAAGTTAAGCACACCAGACAATACGGAAGTTATGATCCTTTCATCATTGCCCAAAATGCTAAGCAAGTCTATTAAGCTTCATATCCATTGCGTAAAGATAAGGCTGATTGGTGGGTTGTTATTAAGACAAAGCCTGTGGAAAGAATTGAAATTGAGAATGTATTAGATGTGGCGTACCAAAATGATGTTGCACTTGTTCAACGACAAGTTGATGTGAGTTGGAAACCCCACTAGAACATCCTCAACACATAGTAGAAGAGGTTTCCGATGATGAACTTATAATGCCAAATGTTGAGAAAGAAGTAAACGAGGAATATGAATCATTTGAGGGGGAGGAATGGATTGACAATGAATATGAAACATATGCGGAGGACGAATGGAAAGATGAAGAAAATGAAACAAGTGAGGAGGAATAAAGTGGTAGATTATCACTAGTATGTAAGTTATTTATTTCTCTAACCCTAAATTTAATCAACTATATGGTTTTTATATATTGTATTGTTACTTTACATGCAGATGTCATCTGGTGATGGTGATAGAGCTCGGGATCATCTTGGTGTTAGCCATTCTGGTAGAAGTAAAAAGAAGTCTAGGAGACCTGTTGATCCTGAGGATATCCCAAGACATATTTCTTCAGCGTCGGAGATGTAGCACCGCCGAGCTAGTCCTAGTACACATATTCATGTTGTGCCTTTTGGGACTATGATCCTTTAGTTTACCATAGTCAGTTTCGCCGACCATGCAACACTTCTTTTTCTTCACAGGTCAGATATATTTCATATGATCAGACCTACCAACTACCCACAGAGGTTATTGCTCGACCCCCGAGAGTATCATCTTCTTCTACTCCATCTTTCGGATCTCAGTCTCCTCACATATCTAATTTGAGACTTAGAGATTCTAGTTTTGACACTGACACTCCCACAACATCACCTACACCTTCTTCTGCTGCTAGAATAGAGACATTACATGATGTGTCTGGGTTAGCTCCTGGGCAGAGGAACAGACTTAGGAGAGTCATGATTGAGCCTGATGGATCCTCGTAAGTTTAATATTTTATTTATTTATTTATTTTTGCTAGATTAATAACTTATTGATGATATAATTACATGTTTATTATGTGTCTTGCAGGTGGCATCCTTCGAAGGATGCTGCTAGGGCTCTTCAGGAGAGTGTTAGGAGGCTATATACTGAGCCCTATCACTCTTGGCGGAAGATTCCAAACAGTATTCGCCAGGCAATGTTTAATGAATTCAAGGTATATGTATGTTTAAATCTAGTTTTTTAAGTTACGTTTAATATTTTTACTATACTTTACTTAACTAATTATTTCACGTTATTCATTTTTTTCAGACTTTATGTACCTAGGAGCCAAGGTACAATATGGTCATTGCGACCACTTTTGAAAGAAAGCGAGCGCTAGACTGTCTAGCTGGCTAAAGAAAGGTAGGAATGATCGGGTACCTTCGAGTTGGATGATGCCTCATATATTTAAAGAATTATGCCGGTATTGGGATACCGAAGAATTCAAGGCCTTGTTCGATCAAGGAAAAAAGCAAGAGTTAGCCTAAAGGGTGACTCGTTGCACACCGGAGATGCAAAGAGTATTGGTACGATTCAGAGGGAGATGGTAATGTTTCTAAATTTTAAGTTTAAATTCATTTTCTGAAATAAATTATTTCACAAAATATTATTTCATTAATTGTATTTTTATTTATAGGAAAAAGAATTGGGACGCACTCCCTATCGCCATGAAGTCTTTAAAAAGACTCATGTGAAGAAAAAAACTAATGAGTCAAATCCGGATGAGTGGGTGGAGGAAAAGGCCGAACGAGCCTATGTAAGTTATTTAAGATATATTATAATATATTTTGATTCTAAGTTTTATTTTTAATATATATATATATATATATATATAGTTTGATTATAACATTTATTTTCTAATATGCAGCAAGATTATGAGCAGCACGTACATGAGATGGGAGATTCGGTTCATCTAACGTCTGAACAGTCCACTCAAATTTGGACAGAAAAAGTGGTTAGAGGCAGCCACAAGGGTCGAATATATGGAATGGGCTCTAGAAATAATGTACGACAACTCCAATCAGGTTTAGAAGGTATTGGATCATCGCGTCAAGCCGAGACCATTGACGGAGTTCAGATAGCTACAATGTCTCAGCAAATTGCAGAACTTACATGCGCATTGGCATAATCAGAGAAAAAGGATTGAGTATAAAAAAAGTATGAATGAACAAGTTGAGCAAATTAAAGAACAAGTGCTCAACCTCGCCCGTCAGCCTCTGCCCCGTTATTCAAGAGCGTCCACTCCAGATGATTCCGACGATAGTGATGAATATATAACAAATAGTCCTTAGGGTTCCCTATGTTAGTTTATAAATATTTTGAATTTTTTTTGTTAACTTTGAAACACTTTAAATCGTTCTAAATTATGATTTTATTCATTTTAAGTGTTTAATTATGTTTGTTATTATGTATTTTACGGATTTTGTTTGTTGTTATTTGTGTTTGAATGGGCTGAATTGAATACAATTGAATTGAATTTTGATTGCAGGTGGGCAGCAGAAACTGCAGGTTTTTACTGTCAAAAGTGTTGCAGAAAAGGGACGGATAGGGTCCTTTAGTCCGCCGCTTTTCTATCTTTTTTTAATATTTTTTCAGAAAAACGATGGACAGGGTCCTTTAGTCCGCCGCTTTTCTGGTTTTTTGTTTTTATATTTTTTCAGAAAAGCGACGGACTAAAGGACCCTGTCCGTCGCTCTTCTGCAAAATTTCCAGATAAACAAAGCGACTGATGAAGACTAAATGTCCTTCGCTTTTTATTAAATAATTTCTTTTTAAAAAAAAATAAAAAGACGGAGTCCGTTGTTTTTTTATAAATTTTTTAATTAAAAAAATTAGGAGCGACGCAGTTCGTTGCTTTTTACGACCCTGTCCGTCGCTCCTTCAAAAACGTCGAGCAAAAAAGTGACGGAAGTGACTGCATCGCTTTTCCGTCGAGTTTGACAAAAAAACGACGCAGTCTATCGCTTTTTTGCGTCTTTTTTTGGCAGTTTTTTAGTAGTGTCTTGCTATCCCAATTTGGCACCAGAACAGTAGTTTTTTAGTAGTACTTTGTGACTTTTACAACTTTGACCTGAATTTATTTGGTGACTTCTTTTTTGAACCTGAAATTGGTGTCCAACTTGAGTTTTCGAATTTTCTACTTCACAAGACTAAAATTTGAATTGATTGGCAGTTATGAGAGACAACGTATGTGCTTAACCTTGGCAAGTCATTAAAGGACCAAATAAATATGTCAATATACTATTTGGGCAAGGCAATAAGCACTCTTTTTTGTGCTTTTGTCAGGTGAACACTAATTCTGATTTCCTTGACTTGTTCTTCATATCTCAAATTTACTATTTCAATCTCCTCTAAGTTTGGATTTCCCTGATTCTCAAGCTGTTCTAACTCATCGGTGAGATATTCAGAGATCATAGTCTCTTTACAATATTCTTCAAATATTATCATCATCTAATTCACTTTGTTCATGAAGCTCGTGACATGACATTGGTAGGTTTTAAATTATTTTTATTGAAATAAAAACAAGAAAGATTAGAAAATAACCATAAAACCGAGTGTTATTGAACATGAATCAAATAGAGGGGAGACTTTCATTGAATATTTAAAATGCTTCCAAACTTTTGATGTGACCAACACAAAAGCGAATGAGTCCCTTGCTTTTTGGAAGCATTACAAAAGTAAAAGACATAATGAGGGAGGTAATACATAAAATGTGGGTCTCGGTCCTCATCTGGACCATCACCTTTTATTTTCAAGAACTAACATTTTCTCTTTTCTACCGGCACAAGAGGGGAATTAGGAGCGGTGTGGAAGTGTAGTTGTTCAATTGTTCTCGTGGCTCGACCTCTCAGATGTTTGATGCCTCGACAAACTTTTCTAGAACTATATTACATTTTTGAAATAGATTCCTAATCTCTTTCTTTAAACCATCGTTTCTGTTCCATGCTTGATGGCTTAGGCAAAGCTTGACCGCTCTTCTTCTTGGTTCATTCCTTAGATTCATCCTCCTTGATAGGATTATAGCCTAGACCGTACGTGCGATTCTTCTTTGGAATTTGAATTGGCTCGACAATCCAAACTGAAGCCAGGTTTGAAACCATTCCTCAGCATAATCGTAGCTAGAATTTTGTATGCATGTGGCGTCAACATTTGTATGGCCAGGTCATCATGGGTGGCATTTACTATTTCAATAGTGTAGAAAGCTGTCCCTCTTGAAATATCCTAGTCCTAGATCATCGATACATAGCCATTTGGGTGGGTCAAATGACTCCTTTATCTTTGTTTCCTGGCAAAACTTTGATTTTTTTCCTGTGTTCTAGCATTTTAAAAAAAATAGTTTGTACTTGGTAGTACTAAAGCACCACAATTGGCATAGGTGACGTTGGATGAGTAGGTAGCAACGACTGGGAGGACCCCAGCTTCACCTAACACCACCATTGTTATCTCACCTACCCAAAATCGCGTAGCAGCCATTGCCTACCAAACAATATATACGCCTACAATTTTCTAAGTATAGATACACATAACCCATTTCACCCACCAATTATTTATTTTATATTTTTGAAATAAGCAAAGGAGAGGTCAAAACGGCGACGAAGAATGGCGTCTTTTGTACCTACCAAACAATTTCTCGGAGCTCCGTCGTCCTCCGATATCGGATCCTCTAGTCTTGGATCTCTTCAACTACCTTCTAAGCTCTCATCTTCCAACTTTCATATCCTATCTCGTCCATCACACCCCAAACGCTTAGGTACCGATATTTCCAATTCATTTTCAAAATTTATGAATCAAGTTAAGGTGTTCCCCATTTTTCTTCTTGTTTATATGAATTCAGGAATTCGGTAACTGATCTTGATAAATTGAAGTAGATTTATTAGTATTATTTATTGTACTTAGACATTTGTTTAGTTTGATTGATTTATCTTTTTCTTGCTATTTTTCATCCAAAGCAGTAAGCTTGATTTATGTGTACAAGATTATTTATGTTGTAGTTCTGCTTCGGTTTAGTTATAACTGTATTGCTGCTTGGGTTTCTGTATTTAAGACCATTATCCTTAATGTGGTCTAGTTTGTGTTTAAGATAACTGGAACTAAGAACCGTTTTCCTTGTTTAGAAGATGGTGCTGAAAATTATTTTACGATTTACATTGACTTTTATATTCTTAGTTATGAGGCTGAAATGTTAACTTGGTTAATCTTGTCGTTCTTGTTAATCAAATAAATGAGAAAAAAAAATCATGATTTCATGAAAAGCAGAAACTCGGTTATATGTATATCTATTTTTTTTTTCCTTGCATCAATGCAGACACAAAATAAAACTCAAGGCAAAGGATTTTGATTCTAATAACTGTCTCTTCTTAGATATGGTAGACCCTATTTCTCAGTCTTTTGACCTTTACTTGGTGGATTCAACACAAGTGAATTCCTGAGTCCAGCTAGTGTCATAGTACCCATTTAATACTCACACATATCCAGCCTTTTTTTCCCCATGGGCTATGTGAAGTGGTAAGGTTAGGATGCAAGCTTTGGGTTTATGCTCTCAGGAAATAGAGTATTTCACTTATAATCAGATGGGCACTTCTACTCTCACCATCTTGTTGAAGAATTATTATGGTCCTTCTCTGACTAATAGTTGTGCTCTGCCTTATTTTACACCAGATTTTCTTGTATTCATTTATTGAGTTTAGTCGTGCCAGAAAGAAGAAACAAAAAGAGAAGGTAAAGTGAAAAATGATCGGGTTCAGGAGAAAAGTTATCTCTGTTTATATTGCTTTTCAGCTGAAATCTTCTAGTCATGGGAAATAATGAATTGGAAGTATGTGTGTTCTTGTTAAAGACTTGCACTTGAATGACCTTAAAGAGGCCTATAAGTATGTCTATTATCTTATTTAAGCACTATTTGGTGCATTTGGAATATTATTCATGTTCTCTTGAGAATATTGTTCTTGTTAAAGGAAGTTGATAAGGTGCTTTTGGAAACACAGATAATACCAATATTCTTTGGTAATTGTTGTCCTTTGCCATGTGTAAAGACAAACTTAAATATCCTTTGCCCTCCTTGACTTGCTTGCTACTGAATAGAGTACTTGTGTACCCGCAGAGATACAGGCTGCTGGTAGTACATTTGGAAATTACTTCCGTGTTACAACTTTTGGAGAATCTCATGGTGGTGGAGTTGGTTGTATTATTGATGGATGTCCCCCCCGTCTCCCACTTTCTGAATCTGATATGCAGGTGGAACTTGACAGGAGGTATTTCCTTCCTTGTCTCCAGCTATTTTTCTATGGAATTAATGTCACCAACACCATATTGATAGCAACATCAGATACCAGGATAAACTTTTGACATTTTGGCAGTCTAATCTCGAAAAAGGCTAATTGAACGAGTAGTCTTTGGGATTACTAAGGTTTCATTATTTTTGGCTCATCTTTAATTGTTTAAAAACTTTGTCATCCAGGAGGCCAGGTCAAAGCCGGATTACCACACCTAGGAAAGAAACTGACACTTGCAAAATATCCTCAGGCACTGCAGATGGTTAGTTTGCTGATCTAGTTTGTTTTAACCTTTGTCTTCTACCATTTGCCTCTCATGGAATAAGCCATTGGCGTTTATAATTCTTTTGAACTCAGTATCGGGTACTCATTTACTGCAGGGCTGACTACTGGATCCCCAATCAAGGTTGAAGTACCTAACACTGATCAGAGAGGAAATGTAAGTATGGTCTTTACCTTCTTGAGAATTTCTGTGTGTCAAATAACACAAGAAAAGTGAACCAGGAAATTTAGCTCTTAAAATGATTGTAGATCCCACTACTCTGTTTTAATTCATTGTCAGTTTGTTGCTTTTGTATGTGTTACTTCATTGGGAAGAACACAATTATCTAACGTAAGCTAGGTTTATTTTGCTTGGCAATTTAATATAGCTGACTATGAGTTATTCCTATTCTTCACTTGTCAAATTAATTATTTTGTGGGCACAATGGAGAGGCATCATGGTGATGAGGCAAGTGTCTGTTGCATTCATTCAGTGGTGGAATTTGTGACATGAGAGTCAAATGGATATGCAAATGCTATGTGGACTTGTGCTTAAATTATAACTACTTCAAGTTGAAACCTAAAGTTTGTGAATTTCACACAATGTCCTGATAAATCCAAGAATAATTTGGAGTGAAAAAGCAAATTTTCAGCCAGCTCTGAGTACATTTTGTATGTTAATTGTATTTGAGCTTTTGCCAATGGATGCTGAATTTTCTGTTCTCACATACTTAATCAGTTAATTATTTTGTGTTGGATTACCAGGATTACAGTGAAATGTCGCTTGCTTACAGGCCATCTCATGCAGACGCAACTTATGACTTCAAGTATGGAGTGAGATCTGTACAGGTAATTTCATTATAAATCTAATTATAATATCTTTAGATATCCTAATATGTTTAGTCCACTTGGGTTTGACATACTTGAGCCGAGGGTTTTTCGGAAAAAACCTCTCTACCTTCACGAGGTAGTGGTAAGGTCTGCGTACACTCTACCTTCCCTAGACCCTATTTAGTGGGATTTCACTGGGTATATTGTTTTTGTAATATGTTTAGTTTTATTTAGTCCTAGCTCTTATTATTTCTCAAGTTCTTTATCGGTGTCTTTATGTAGGGGGGTGGTAGATCATCAGCAAGAGAGACCATTGGGAGAGTTGCTGCTGGAGCAGTTGCTAAGAAAATTCTCAAACTCTATTCTGGAGCTGAGGTATGTTACTCTGTTGGTTTAAGATCCCATATCTAAAATTTAGCTGTATTTACTATTATATCAAAGCGATGTGTAAAACCTCCCTCTGGTGCTCATTTGGGAATAAGAAAACTCCGTCCTGGTGATATTAGAGGCATTTCAATGCATTCAAACCTGTGCCACATCCGTTTTCTTCTCAAACTAAAGATTCAGAACCTTTAGTTTCAGCTAACTTTTGGGATTAATAACCCAATAAATATTTGGCAAGAACTGAAACTTAGCTTTTTAGCTCTTATATTCCATACTGCAGGTTCTTGCTTATGTTTCTCAAGTTCACCAAGTTGTACTTCCGGAGGATTCAATTGATCATCAGACTGTGACTCTAGAGCAGGTATATGTCACATCAGAAATGTATTTCAATTTATATTCTTACTGATAATAAGAAAGATTAAGAATTAATTCATGCTGCGGCAGGTTGTAGAATGGTGGTGAAACCATCAATTAACAGTTGGTTTCAGTTGCTAAACTTTTTAGGCTCTGGAAGAAACAAATTTGTTATATTGTTTATCAATCTTTTTTAATCCACAGTTCCATTTTTTTAGTGACTCTTACATTTTATCATGTTTTGGATAAGGAAAAGAAAGAGATACTATATGGGTATTTTTCCATGAAAACCAATATTATTCACTTTATTTGGAGTTTTTGAAGTTGGAGTTGTGTTTGGGCATACTTTTTGCATAGAATATTTAAAATTTGAATATGCTTTTTTTGTAAATATGGCATATATCCCCAATTTCTAATAACTATCAAAATCACCCTACTTGACTAATTTAACTGATACATACAATCAAGTATGCTCTAAAAGAGTAATATCTCAAAATCGGTAGTCACATAATATCATAGATTAGATCCCATATACGAGCTACTACATACTATTACAAATATTTTTTTTTTCAATTTGTTTGGAATTTTTGAAGTTGAAGATGGACTTGTGTTTGGTCATAATATTTGCAAATAATATTTGGTTGTTTGAATGTACTTTTTCTAAAAAAAATATGAAAGATGATTTAAACATGAAATATAATTTAAATGGGGTCGTTTTTATATAAATAAAAATTTAGGGTAAAATTTGAAAAAGAAAAATATAGTGAAAGTGAAAGTGAAACAGGGTTCTGGTGTTTTCCAAATTCTCATGGCCAAACGGGTATGTCTCAAATTATCATATTCGATTCCTCCATCTTTTCATTTTAAACACCGTTGACGTAGTATACATGAAAATGTTGTCTCTTAAGATTGATTCTCAATTACAATGTAGTATTTCTAGGGGTAGAAAACCTTCATAGATGTTTGAAGTGACTTCAGAACAAAGTTGGGCATTCTTCTAATTGCAATAAATAAGTTAGTGAAGTAATTCAACAAACGAAAGAGTGTTGAAATCAATTAACTAACGGAAAATTTGTTGTCTCTTAACCTTGGTACACATTTCATTTACACAAATCAGTAACATTGAAATGAATTTACTGTTTAGTACATGCTAAGTGTTTCGAACAGCGATTTTCTGACTTACTCCATTCTGTTAAGTACAGAGGTGCAAGTAAGTGTCTGAATCACACTATGAGAATTCTGAAGGCATTAAGTTTAAATAACATTTCTAACTATAGTCCATTTAGGCACTTCTTCCAACTATTATAATCCCAATAAATGTCCTTTATTCTCAAAAAAATAATATCATCCCATATGAATGTCCTTTGGTTTTCCTTGGATCTTTCCATTTTTGCTTCCTTATTTGGGAGTCAAAGATCTAAAGATGCTACTTGCATCTGTGTTGGCTGTGAGGAAGGTTGAAATTGTCTGTTGGATATCATTTTATTTGACACATGAAAATAATTTCACTTATTGCACTTTGAAATGAAAGGTCGAGCGGACGATCTCTTGATTTAAGTTGGATGCATTCACAATTAGACACCATGGGTAACTCTGATCAATGATGTTTTCTGTTTTATTATTATTCTCTTTAGAGTGCGACACTCGTATCTCCTTGCCATAAGTTTTCTCACTATATCGAACTCCAATGTGAAATTAACTCCAAATCATCTACATTTCATCAAAGCTTTTCCTTGGTGAAGAGGGAATGTTTTCTTCTCATAGGATCCGGTCTTGTTTCCCTCTCTTTGACACCAATCTTGGGGTAAAGAAAGAGGAGACTCTACTTGTCCAGTGGGCATTTGGCTCGACTAATTTGACGAGTTTTCTGTTAATCTTGTGAGTTTGTAGAGACTCAAGATGGTTTGTCTAGGCTGGGACTTGTCAAAGCTTGTTTTCTATCCTTTTTTTGGTTGATCATGGCTACATTAAAGTAATATACAAGAATATAAATGATTTCTGATTTTCTGATCCAGTCAGTAGCTGAGTGAGATTGTAGAGGCTGCTAATGTGATAATGGTATAGGTTTGTGCCTATGGTGGACACTATCTTTGGCTGATACAGACTGCTTTTAGCACATGAAGAGCATCATATTTCTGGCTTAGTAGGCAAAATTTTGAAGAGACCTTTTGTGCTTCTATTTTGTGGTTATCATAATTCGTCAAAAATAGTTGTTATGAGTTTCTCAGCTAACTGCGATTTTTCTGCACCATGTCTGATCTTGATTAGTTGATGTTTTTCATGCTGATGAAACTTGTAATTGTTTTTTGTAATTATCTGTGATACTAGATAGAAAGCAATATTGTCCGATGCCCGGATCTGGAATATGCAGAGAAGATGATTGCTGCTATTGATGCTGTACGAGTGAGAGGGGACTCTGTTGGTGGTGTTGTAACTTGCATTGTTAGGAATCTCCCACGGGTAAGCTATCTTTCTCTGTGTTTGTAACTTGTAAGTGTGATATGTATATTTGCACCTCTTTGGTTACTAACATAGAATTTCATCTCAAATTGTAAAATATGTGCCTGAGAGTTTGTTAATGTTTACTAGGGTCTTGGTGCACCAGTCTTCGATAAACTTGAAGCTGAGCTAGCTAAAGCTTGCATGTCATTACCTGCGACAAAGGGTTTTGAGTTTGGAAGTGGCTTCGCTGGTACATCATCATTACTTCACTGTTTCTACGTGATGTAGCTTAACTTTTATCACTGAAGGCCTTGGTATGTTTTGCCTAATGCATTCTCCATGAGCATAGCTAGTCCTAAGCAGATAAACATTACTTAAGATGTTCTTAAAATGGGTGATTTTTTTTCAACTGACTTGAATTCCTTCAAGAATTATATTATAAAACTAGTAGCACAGTAGTAATCATTTAGCTGTTGCTGTAAAAATGTCCAATTATGGACTTTTGACACTGAAAGTTCTCTGCTCGGAGTATATGATATGGGCCACTGACTTCTATAGAAATTCAGTAGTTTCTGTACCCTCAAGCTTAAGATGTTGTTTGACAAAAGATGAAGACATGCATCTTAAAAGACTCGTGTTTCCGAATGATGGCTAGGTGATAGTGAAATAGTTTTTATGATTGTCAACAGAAAAGGAAGGATAATGCTTTTAGGCTTGAAGTAGGTAATTGCGACTTTAAACAGTGTTTTGGGTCCTCAAAGCATGTTGTATTCAAGTTGGGTCTAGGCTGCCTAGAGTGTGCTGGTTGCTGCACTGGCCATAGGGGGAGGCAGACCAAGGTATTACTGACATTTTGTATTTTATTCACTGTCAATTGACTTTTGGGTTGGTGGGGCTCGCATTAGTGGTTGGCATATCAGTTCTGAATTATAGGTTTTAAGGGGTCGTTTGGTTGCGGGTTAGAGTTATGCAGGGATTAGTTTTGTAGGGTCATTTGGGTTCCCTTACTAACCAGCAACCAAATGACCCCCAAGTACTTCTGACCTATTTCAATAATTTATAAACACAGTTAAATGCCACGTTCTCTGATGGAAATCTAATGTAAATATTTGCTTCTGGTGAAAATAAAGGCACATTCATGACCGGTAGCGAGCATAATGACGAATTCTATATGGATGAGCATGGCCGAATCAGGACAAGAACCAACAGATCTGGTGGGATCCAGGTACACTTTGTCCAGTATTTTTTAGGTAATAATCTACTGACAGGAACAGAATTTTTAATTGTCTAACTTCTAATTTGCAGGGAGGTATATCAAATGGAGAAGTTATCAATATGAGAATAGGTTTCAAGCCAACTTCAACTATTGCTGTGTGAACTCTCTCCCTGTCTTCAATCTGTTCATTTCTTATTAGTCCTTCGCGGTCTAGGATGATGTAATTGTACTGCTCGAGCACCTTTGCTTTGTGATTTATTTGGATTAACCTACACTATGTTTTTGAAACAGAACTTGTTTACCATTTTCTTGCAGAAATTCTAGTCATTTCATAAGTTGATATCTGATTTATTTGACTAGGTCAATTATTTATATTCAGGACTATATTTCAAGTAGCAGTTTAATTATCTCATTTGAATTCTCATGCAGAGGAAGCAGCAAACTGTGACGAGAGACAAACACGACACAGAACTCATCGCTAGGGGTCGCCATGATCCTTGTGTGGTTCCCCGAGGTTTGTCTCTGAAATGATACTTGCCTGTTCCTCTTCGTTTTGGTAATTCTTTGAAGTCTCTGCTATTATCTTGTCTAGTCATATAAGCCATCTCGACTTTTCTGTGAATCTGGGCAACTTATCCCTACCCTTTATTTGGACAAGGTGAAATGCGTTAGTTTTATAACTTATTGATAAACATAACCAGAAAAAGGACATTTGCTATCCTGTTCAACTTCCAAGCCTGCTCTTATTTCTATTCTGTTTTCTTCTCCCCCTCCCCCACCCCCACCCCCTGAAAATGACAATAGTTTCACGGTTGTGATTCTACAGCTGTTCCAATGGTTGAAGCAATGGTCGCCCTGGTGCTTGTCGATCAGTTAATGGCTCAGTATGCACAGTGTATGATGTTCCCAATTAATCCTGAACTACAGGAACCTATGCAGTCATCGACACCTGAATCAGCTGAGGTTACCCTCTGAATGGAGAAAAGCAGCTTTATACCTTGAAAGTTGAAACAACTTCTTGCTAAATTGCCTCTCCTTACAAATTTGAGAATATTTTTTCCTTCCTGAATAGTGTACTTATTGTGATTTTTTTTACTTATTTTTTTATCAACCCTTAGGGGTCCTGTTTAGAGGAGGCAGATATCTCCTGTTTGCCTCTTTATAGAGTTTCAGCAGTTTATAAGTTTTGTGTCGTGGATTAGGCAATCTTAGTTCTTGTTCCATATAAAACCTCATGTTGTGCCTTTGTACTTCCTCGCCTGCTCATCTTTCACTCGGAGTTAAAAGAATTGTGATTATTGAGTCCAGGTAAAATTGTTATTGTGAGATGTATGAATATCTTAATTCATGATATTTCAAGTTTAATGAAATAAATTTATTGTGTAAGCAATTGTCGTACAATTCTTTGTTTAAACTCACTTCTTAGGGGTAAAGTGTATCAGTACATTTTGGGTTTGCTGTTTAAATATAAATCATTATTTAATAAGAATTTAAACCTGCGTCACTGTTCAATAAGTAAATAAAAGCTGGAAAATAATATCATACCATTGAGCTGTTGGCTTCTTTTTCATCATTTTTTGCCGAAATTGTCTTTAATGCTTTATAACGTGTGAATAATCTTTACTCGTAGGGGAAAATCATGAGCAAGTTACTGTTTTAGAATGCAAAAGCTTACTGATACACTGATACTATAGAATGGCTTGCAACTACCGCAGCTTTGGTTGAGTTCACAAAACATCTGCCAATATACATTTTTCTTTTGATTGAGAACTGCCATAGCCAAAATAGGATATTGTGCCCTGAAATTAAATTGTTGAGTTCATATGTTTGTAAAACAGTGGTGAAAACTATTACTCAAGTAACTCATTTCTGAAGCCTATACTAACTACTCGTATCACTAAGGCTGAATGAAAGTGATCCTAATGATGCATCTGCTATCGATCCTGAATACTTGAATTTACATCATTAAAAAATGTAGCATCGAATGTACTGTATGTAAGATAACCAAATAAAACGATTAGTTAAAATTGAACATACTGAGCTAAATGAATAACTTTGAAGTTAGAGTGAAATAAAGTCAACCAAATAGAGAAAAATAAGATTTTCAACTGAAAAGCTGGGACATGTTCTAAAACTGAATAACTGAAACATGTTATCTAAATATCAGAGACTGAAAAGTGAAAAACGTAAAATAGTATGCAAGTTGTTTTAAAACACTTTTATCATATGATAATGTAAAACTGTTTCTATGACTTAAGCTGAAAACATGTCTAATGTTGTCAATCTAAAATATCATTATATCTATGATTGCATAAGTACTCATATCAATTCAAACTATAAAAATATATACATATAATCTTTTAAGTGGGGAGTTTTTTCTACATTCGACATAAATCATGTAAGCAACATGGAGTCCAATGTACAAACCTAGTTTGGAGGGTGCCCTATACCTAGCTAAGGGTATAAAACCTGGCTGCTGTGGATCCAATAACTGGGCCAAGATCCCGAAAAAATGAAAGGTCCTAAACCAAGAAACAAAGGAGAAAATCTCAGAAAGTTGTAGAAATTGGCACCAGGAGTTGACCATGAAAGCCATCACGGGCTGTGGTAAGCACCATGTACGTGATGAGCAACCGTGGTAAAGATTCAGAAAGTCAGACCTAAAAAGAAGGAACCACGATGGAGGACCACGAACCGTGGTGAACACCACCGATCGTGAAGCCCTCCATGGTGACCCCTCCTCAAAAGCCTCAAGAAACTTTCTAAGGCAAGGACCACAGACGACTACCACAGGCCGTGGAGATTTTCACATACCGTGGTGTGATCTGTGATGATCACTCCTGCAAGACCACCTTCAGAACTTGCACAACGACCAACTTTCACGGGCCATGATGCCCTCCACGGATCGTGAAGGGGCTCTGTGGAGAAACTTCAGAGACTTACCCTACAGACTTCCAAAAATGTTTTCCCAAGTCTATTACCATGGGACCTCATCAGGGGCTGTGGTGAGCACCACGGATTATGAAGGGTCCCCGTGAAGCCAGTTCTGGCCAAATTTTAAAAGGGATATTTTGATCTTTTCCTGCGTTTTAAATTAAAATGGAGTCATTTTGAGGGTTGAATTCTCCCATCTAAAGACCCTAAATCCTTCCAAAATCTCATTCTTCACACTTAGACTCAAGACACTCAAATTCTCTCTTCTCAAACTCTCCTAAAAACCTCAAGAAAAGTTAGGGTTTATACTCAAGGTATCTTCGAGTCTCCTTTTCTTCTCAATCTTTCATTAGGAATTTTTGTTTCCCCAAGGTATGTGGGTTTCATCCATAGGTTTTTCCACCCATGGACCCAAAAGTTTTCCCAACTTGATATTTCAAATTCTAAATGATGAATTCTTATGGGCTTTTATATGATGACTCTAAATGCATGGATTATGATATATTTTAAATTTATTTATATATTGATGTATATTGACTCTCAATTTCATGAAATGAAGGATTTGTTAAGGTTCTTATATAAAGGCTTGAAGGTGATTTTAAAGAATATATGGTGGGTCATTCTAAGATGTCTAATTTAATGCATTTCTATCACTCTCATGCATGTAAGTATTATTTAAATGCATTTGAAGGTTTATGAAATGAACCCACCTAGTTTTCTTATGTTAAAGTAAATTTGAAATGAAAGTTTGACTCCAAATAAAAGTTTATGAAGCAATGTTTATGTTAAGGGAGTCTTATGAAATGATTGAATGATGATGAAAAAGCTTTTTAGCCAAAGAAACGATTCAATGTGAAAGGACAATTCTCACTTCTTTGAATCAAATGAAATGTTTTAATGTGTTATTCAACCGAATGATGATTTCATGTTTAAAGTTACATAAATGCTTATGTTGTTATAATATCTAAATGTATTCCGTGGGATTGACCTAGCACCGAATGGAGCATGTAGATGGGGACTCGACCTAAGGGGTCCTTAAGTAAAGTCTCATGTTGCATTAACTATGCATTAATATAGGAGCCCTTGTAGGATATTTAGGCTAGTGAATCCACGATTAGCCATTAAAGTTAAAGTTAAAGAAATGATTAAAGTTGACGGAGTTCTACCAGATAAGTAGTCTCCCCATGCCAATGTAGGGGATTATATTGGATTCCATGTAATAGCTTGCATGGTCTTAAATCTCAATTACGGTCATCTTCCCACAAAATGAATGTTTTAAGGTTTCATATGATGATTTCTCATGCATGCATTCACGTATGCATATTGCTTATAATGTCTTAATGTTCCTCATTCTATAGCAAGCTCATATATTTAGTACATTCAAAGTACTAACACATATATTTGCCTACATGATATCACCATATAGGAACAACCATTGCTCCACACTCTCTTCCCCGTGGCTAAGTTTGATCGTTGAAGGTTCCTACTATTGGTGAGTTCCCATGGTTCGGGAACAATACCCCTATTTCCTTCTAGCTTATGTTATGTCTAAACATTGAATTTCCTTTTAGTACTTATTATTTTATTATGAGTATGAGATAAGGACATGTCTTAGCCCCCGCCAAGTCTTTAAAGTAGAAGCTATGATAGGACAAATATATGATGTTTCAAAAGACTTTGACTCTTATTCTATGTGAAATCCCTTAATCCCGTTACCCCTTTATGTTTTCGCTTGTTTGTTTATCATTATCAATGAAAATCTTAATGAAATGCTAAGAGGTTTGGGTGAGGCATTTTTGGATACTTCATTCACCATGTCACGTCTAGGTCCTAGGCTTGGATCATGACATGAGCCCATTGGGAAGGTGTCAACCTCAAGTGGTGAAAAACCTTTATCTTATGGTGGCAACACAGTTCTAGGACTTGGTTCATCTGGAACTCATGTTCACTCGGTGCTAAATAGTCCTTCCAATACTATATTAATATTTGCTCATAATATACCATGAAAACTGTAACTGAAATCAAACTGAGTTTTTGCTTGAATCTATAAACTGTATCACTGGTGAGACTATGCTCATAATTGATGTATCATGGATTTATGATACTCATAATGTTTTAAACTTATGATTTTTCATGTCTTTTAATCATTTTTAGTAGATTTGATTATATTTTATCTTTGATTTATAGAAAATAGGTTACGCCAGCGGAGAATGAAAAGGCAGTTACTAAAGTCGAAAGTTCTACAAGCCGTAGGTGACATTCGTAGATAGGAATGATAATGTTGAGGACAAGTTTGGAGCTACAAGGGACGGTTACAAGCCATATGACAAAGGCGTAGAAGATGATCAAAGAATGAAGTCTCAGTACTTGGTCTATGAGTGATCAGTGAACATGACAGACCGTACATTGGTTTACGAACCATAGGTCCCATCTATAGAAAAGATACTTAAGGAAAACTTGAAAGATGCTTACACGAAGGAACTCCACTACCCATCCAAAGACCTACGACCCGTAGGTCGCAAGTTGTAGACGCCTGCCGACCTATTTTCCTATTTTTCCTAGATTTTATTTATTTAGGGTTAGATGTCTATAAATAAACTTATGGGTTTTGTTTATTGCGTTGCACACGTCTTTTGGTTTGATAATTAAGCATACACCACTTTTGGCTTTAATTCTTGCATCCATGAAATTTTATTTTTGACTTTGATTTTGCAATCCAGTTGAAGATTTCAGATTTTCATACTCATTCTTGTAAGTGCATGATTTATTCTAACCAAGTTATTATGAATTGTAGTCAACTAATTATGAGTAGCTAAATCCACAACTATGGTGGAGGAAACCATGAAGAATTAACGATGTAGACTTAATAAATATTAATTCTTGAATAGTGTGCATGCATGCATTATTTTTTCCTTCGCTTTGATTGTTTTTTTAATGAGTGCACGCTTTACAACTTCCTGCCGGACCAAGGAGGTAACAAATGGAAAAATGGATTATATAATGGAGATTTAAGGCTATCAATGTTCATCTAATGGCTTGAATGGTCCAAAATAGCTAATATGGGATCACTAGTTTAATAAAGCATACACCCGTAGAAGAATCGAGTTGCGTGATCACTTATTTAGGGGACCAACCACTTAGGTAAAATTAACTTACCGATATTGTATATTACACACTAGACATGAATTATTAATGAAAGGCTCTACTGAGTTAAGTATTCGTGGGAATACATATACCCTAGTTTCGTCTTTTATTGAGTTGAAAACATATTAATCTGTTACTTTGATACTTGTTTCATGCGATCGTTATAATTAATTACTTTTATATAAAACCCCCATGATTAGGGGAGGTATGGCATGCATCCAATACCTATTCGATCGAGCTAGCCATTGAAACATAATGGATAGAGAACAACAAGGGCCGATAAAGCAATCACAATCAACTAATAAAATAAGATAACTAGACTGACGAGGTCACAGCAATCTCAACAACATAATGAAAGGGATGTTAAGGCCAAATGTAATGACCCTCATGATCATTTATGTATTTTTCTTAAATGCTTTCACTATTTTCCCTCCCCGCAGCTTTTTTGTAGAATTTATGTGGTGTTGGGATGGGTGGCACGCTTCTTGAGGAGGTCAGGTGAGTTTTGAGAGGGTTTGATTATTTTTGAGGGTTAAGGTTTGGACGAGTTGACTTTAGTTGGAATTGGGATGAGAATGAGAGATTCTAAGAGGGCCCATTATGAAGGTGGGTTCTCAAATGCTAGGACCTGTGGTGGTGGTAGAGGCCGTTCTCAACAAGACCAAGGTTCGGAGAAGAAGTTTGTTAAAGATAGGGTGCCATACCCTAAGTTTCAAGGAGGAGGTGTGAATTCTAGTAGCCCTTCTTTTCCTAAGTGTGCAAAGAATCATGGAGGGAAATGTTTGATAGGATTGGGTGCTTGTTATGGATGTGGCAAGATGGGCCATAGGCCATCCGAGTGCCCTCATGTTGCCAACAAAGGTGTAGATGGTCGTCTTCAAGGAGGTCAAGTGAAACAAGGCATCCAAACTCAACCAAAGGGTGGCTAATACAACAACCAATTTTATGCTCTTCATGCTAGGCAAGATTTGGATGACACTCCCTATGTGGTCACGGGTATGTTACGGGTTTTTAACTTTGATGTTTATGCATTGCTTGATTTGGGTGCCAACTTATCTTTTGTTACTCCTTACCTTGCTACAAGATCTGATGTGTGCCCCAAAGTGTTGTTAGAACCCTTTTTGGTTTATACTCCCGTTGGTGATTTGGTGTTAGTCAAGAGAGTTTATAGAAATTGTCTTATGTTGGTTTTGCATAAAGTTATCCCTTGAGATCTTATTGAACTAGACATGACTGATTTTGACATTATTCTTGGTATGGATTGGCTACATGCCTCTTATGCATCCATTGATTGTAGAACCCATAGGGTCAAATTTCAATTTCCTAATGAGCCTATCCTTGAATGGAAGGGTAATGATTCAGTGGTTAAGGGTTGATTCATCTCATTTCTTAATGTCCAAAAATTAATTTCCAAAAGGGTGAATTTACCATATAGTGTGAGTTAGGGATATTAATTTTGAAACTCCTACTCTTGAGTCGGTCCCTATAGTTAATGAGTTTCTCGATGTGTTTTTCGATGATTTGCCTGGTGTTTCTCCCAAAAGAGAAATTGACTTTGGCATAGATCTCCTTCCCGATACTCAACATATTTCTATTCCTCCTTATCGAATGGCTCCGATGGAACTTAAGGAGTTGAAAGAGAAATTGAAGGATTTGTTGGATAAGGGTTTTATAAGGCCAAGTAATCACCATGGGGTGATCCTGTGTTGTTTGTTAGAAAGAAAGATGGGTCACTTCGAATGTGTCACGACCAAAACGTCGGAGTCATGATGGAACACATCCCAATGTGTAACCCAAAAAGTAAAACCATATGAAACTCCCAAAGGGAAGTTATGCCATGAATAAACACAAAATGAAGGATAACAATGAAATTATCCCAAAACCTGGTGTCATAAGTTTAAGAGCATCTAAATAGAAATTTGAGTTTGAATACACGGTATAAGTCTCTGAATATAAAAAAGAATATAAATAAAAGATGGACTAGCGGCAATCTGGATCCCAGATCTCACCACTGATCTGAATAGTAAATATTCGTAAGAGGAGGAGATCAGCTGCCACGTGGGATACCCTAACTAGGATCTGCAGCAAAAGAGACATAGAAGTAGGGGTTAGTACAATGAGTATAAGAAATTAATCAGAAACTATGAAATAAACTAAGGAACGCTTCTTCCTGCAAGAAACAACTCCCACTCCGGTTACGCTGCCGCCAATTTATATAGAATGACGTGAAATAAGGTAAACATGTACAGTTCAATATCACAATTAAATAGATAGAGAAACTAATCACAGGTACCAATGCGATGTAATGCATTATAATGATGAAATGATATGATAGTACGGTGGGATCATGGCTGTTGCACAACCTATCGTATACACCTGCCTAGATATGCTACCAAGCAGGACCCATGGGGGTCTCGTAGACCATATACCTTGTCACAATCTCTATGTATAAACTACCTCGCCACCCAACTTGTTGCCAAGGACTCATGATACTAATATCTCATCCGCTTGTCACCTATTCGTGATCAAGGATACAAAAGATGTCACATTTTCTTTCTCAAAAGGATTTCCACAACTCTCAACTTCCCAATGATCAATGATACTATGAATGAGGATGAATTCAATTACAATATATAAGGCATGGAGGTAATATTCAACTCAACATGTAGTACAAGATTCAAAGTTCTCAAAACTTAACCTAAGCATGATATTCACCCTCAATAGACAGTAATGGGAAGAAATACATTAATTTAAGTGTTTACCCCTTTATCAACAATATCTCCATACTTAGGCATGATCGAAACCCTCAACTCAACTCCTCAGGTGGGCATTACAAGTCAAATAACCTCTTCATATCTTTCCTCAATCAAGTCATAGATTACACAGTCCCAATCATAGATAAACTATCACATAAGGCTCGCACACGGGCTATAAAATATAAATTATTAGTCCCAAACTACTCTACGACCCCATCCCAAAGTATACAACATAGAATTTGACTAATCACCCAAACTCATCCCCAAGAAGGATAGCCAAACCTTCCTCAATTGTCGAAACTGCACTTGAACGCTTTACCGAATGATCAACCTTTGAATTAAATGCCCGAAAGGATAACCCACTATTAATAATGAAACATACATGTCACAAGGATCCCAATAACATTCATATTGATAGGTTTCGGAACTGGGGGTAAAATAATCCAAAAATTGATCATTTTTGAAAAGGGGTCAAATCTGAAATTTTATTTTGAAAATCAGCTTCTACATGAAAATTGGAGTTCACAGGTTAAAAATCCATAAAAATGGAGTAAGATTTGATGTAGAAATCACCATTTAAAGTTTCATGATAAACCTCAAAAGTTTGAGTTCAAAACCATGAATTTCAAGATGAAATCACAAATTAATGGAAAAAAATCGAAGGATTTAGGTTATAAATACTTACCCAAATGAAATTATCGGAAAATCTACCTCACAAATCACCCTCCAAGCTCTTGGAAATCCAAAATGGAAAAAAGACCCAAATCCCTTTTTGGACCTCTTAGGTGTCGCTAAAGCAACCAAAGGGTCGCTAAAGCGGAGGTTTGCTTTTGCAAACCTGGTTCGCTTTTGCGAACCCCACTTAAGTGAGCCCCTTCTTTTAAGAGATGGGTCTCTCTAAAGTGAAGATTCACTTTAGTGAACCTAGTCGGCTTAAGCAGACCCCTGCACCAGCAACACAGCAACAACTCAAAAACCAAATTTCCAAATCTCCGATTGGACCCTCGAGATTCGTTCGAAATTCTGTACTCACAAACCATATATGTACTCCTACTAAATTTGATATTCTGGACTTAATGAAACCATTTGAATTTAAATTCGAGGTCTCCTTGACCAAGAATCTGATAAGTTAAAACTTAACTAGTTTCGACACTTCAAAATACCCAAAATACCCTCAGAACTTCTAAAATTTACAACGTAGCCATTTCTAGCATTAGAATCACCCTCTAAACCATTGGAATCATCAGAAATCCAATTCGAGTCTCCAAACTTGATTTGCTGACTAAATTTAAAATTAATTCATTTAAAACTAACTTTCCAACTTGAGACCTGAAATTCACATATCAATCCCAAATCTGATTCTGAGGACTCCCCTAGACCAATTTCCACATTTTGAAGCTGATGGAATTGACAGAATCCCATTTCGAGATCTGTAGCTTGGATTGGTATTGAAAACCACTTTTTCACCTCTTAACTCTATAAAACCTAAGATTTGCCAAATTCACTAACTATTAAGACTTTAACACATTCAACCACACAAACTGAACCAATAAAACTCGGGGCACTAATGATAGGGGTAAAATGGTAATTTCACACAAATTTTCTAAAAATGTCCCTCAAGGTCATTACAACATCCACCACTAAAAAGATGTTCTTCCTCGAACATAAGATAAAGGAAAGTACCCGGAGTCTCAAAAAGCTGAGAGTACCGGCCCACATATTAGACTTTAACTCTAAAGTCGCCTATTTAATAGGCTGATGCCGCTACTGCACCTTGACCAAAGCAATCTCCTTGGTACTGAGCCTACGAATCTATCTGTCTAGGATAGCTACCGGCTCCTCCTCATGAGTCAAATCCGTACCCAGCTCTATTGTGTCATAAGATATCACATGGGACTCATCCGATATATACTTGTGAAGCATAGAGAAATGAAACACCGGATGGACAACTAAAAGTCTAGGGGGTAAAGCCAACTAATAGGCCACTCCACCCATTCTCCTCAGAATCTCGAATGGGCCAATAAACCTTAGGCTAAGCTTTTCCTTCTTCCTGAACCTCATCATACCCTTCATGGGTGATATTTTTAGCCACACACAATAACCCACCATGAACTCTAAGGGGTGAAACCTCCTGTCAGCATAGCTCTTCAAACGACTTTGACTTGTGAATAGTCGACCCTGAATCAAATGTACCCGTTCTATAGCATCCCTGAGTAAGTCAGTATCCACTGTATCCACCGCAATCGAATCAAACTACCCAATGGGTAATCGGCACCTGCGACCATACAATGCCTCAAATGGTGCCATTTGAATGCTAGAGTGATAACTGTTATTATAGGCAAACTCCGCTAAGGCAGAGTGTTGGTCCCATCAGGCACCAAAATCAATCACACAAGCCCTAAGCATATCCTCCAACACCTGAATAGTCTGCTCGAACTGGCCATTGGTCTGGGGATGAAATACTGAACTTATCTCTAGTCGTGTACCCAAACCATGCTGCAATGCCTCTTAAAAGTAAGAGGTAAATACTGAACCCCGATATGACATAATCGAGATAGGTACCCCATGTAACCTAACAATCTTACGAAGATAGATCCTATCTAACTACTCCACCGTGTAGCTAGTCTTCAGCGAAAGGAAATAGACTGATTTGGTCAATCGGTCCATAATCCCAAACAGAGTCATACTCATCCAATGCCATAGGTAATCCAGATGCAAAGACCATATTAATATTCTCCCACTTCCACTCGGGAATGGGCATCCTTTGCTTAAGACCACACGGTTTCTGATGCTCATACTTTACTTATTGGCAATTTAGACACCTAGCCACAAAATCAACAATGTCCCTCTTCATGGCACACTACCAATATTGTTGTTTCAAGTCATGAAATATCTTTTTCACTCCCGAGTGAATTGAATACTTAGAACAGTGAGCCTTCCCAATATCATGCGTGCATAATTGCCAACTTTGGGCACACAAATACGACTATTAATCCTCAAAACTCTCTCTGGATCAAGAGAGGAAGATTTTGCTTCACCACTCAACACTTTGTATCGAATGGCCCTTAACTTGTCATTCTCAAACTAGTGTGCAGGAATCTGGTCCATCAATGTAGATTTAGCCTCCACAAAGGCCAAAATGCTATGATGTGTAGAAATATCAAGTCTGACCAACTGCCTAGCCAATGATTTTACCTCTAAAGCCAAAGGTCTCCCATCCGCCTTAAGGAAGGCCAAACTACCTATACTAGGTGCTTTGCGACTCAAGGTATCCGCTACCACATTAGCTTTTTTTGAATGATAAAAGATGGTGATGTCATAGTCTTTCAATAAATCGAACTATCTACGCTGCTGCATATTCAAATTTGGTTGAGAAAAGATATATTTAACTCTACGATGGTCAGTAAAGATCTCACAATGCACACCATAGAAATAGTGCCTCCACAACTTCAAAACAAATACCACCGCCATCAACTCTAAATCGTGTGAAGGATAGTTCTTCTCATGTATGTACCTTAAACTATCAAGAAGCATAAGCTATAACTCTACCCTTCTGCATTGATACACCAACCAATCTTACTTCTGATGCATCACAAAACACAATAAAGGCCACACCCTCCTTGGGTAAGGCTAGAATAGGTGCTGAAGTCAATAACTCCTTGTGCTTTTGAAAGTTCACCTCGCACTCCTCAGTCCACTAAAATGTCACGGTCTTTTGAGTTAGCCTAGTCAATGGGGCTGCAATAAAAGAGAAGCCCTAAAAAAACCAATGATAATAGCCTACCAACCCAATAAAAGTCTAAATCTCGATAGCCGAAGTAGGACTAACCTAAGCACGAACCACTATAACCTTTGCTGGATCAACCATAATATCATATTTGATCACCACATGACCCAAGAATGCCACATACTCGAGCCAAAACTCACATTTGGAGAATTTTGTATACAACTTCTCCTCTCTCAATCTTTAAAAGACTTTTCTCAAGTGACTAACATGATTATCCTCACTCTTACAATAAACCAAGATGTCATCAATAAATACGATAAAAAATGAGTCCAAATAAGGTCGGAATACTCAGTTCATCAACTCCATAAAAGCAGCCTGGGCATTAGTCAACCCGAAGGACATAACTACAAACTCATAATGCCCATAATGAGTCTTGAATGTAGTCTTCGAGATATCAGAGTCCCAAACTCTCAACTAATGGTAGCCCGACCTTAAATTAATTTTGGATAACACCGATGCATCCTGAAGCTTGTCAAATAAATCATCAATATGAGGAAGAGGGTCCTTGTTCTTGATAGTGACCTTGTTCAAATATCGGTAGTCAATACATATTCTCATGGTACCATCCTTTTTCTTCACAAATAAGATAGGTGCACCCCATGGTGATACACTAGCCCGAGTAAACCCCTTCTTCAATAGATCTTCCAATTGTTCTTTTAATAAGGAGAAATAGAGATGGGCTTGGTGCCCGACTCTAAATCAATCACAAAATTGATATCACGATCTGCAAGAATATTCGACAAGTCTATGGGAAACACATCCATAAACTCGCTCACCACCCTGTAGTCTCTAAAGAAGGTGACTCTGTAGTGAGATCACTCACATAAGCCAAATAAGAGAAACATCCCTTATCCATCAGTCGATAAGCATGAATATAAGATATCACCCTCTTCGGATATGAACTCGGACTGCCCTTCCACACTAAGCTAGCCAAACCAGATAAGCTAAGGTCACAATTTTTGCATAACAATCTAATATAACACGATAATGAGATAAATAGTTCATACCCAATATCACATAAAAATCAAGCATGTCTAGTAAAATCAAGTCTACACGGGTCTCTCTACCCAAAAATATCACCAAGCACCCCCGATATGCCCAATCTACCACTAAGGACTCACCTACTGGGATAGAAACGGTAATTGGCACGGTAAGAGGCTTACACACATAATCACTACCCATATCAAATAGGTCAACACATAAGAATATGTAGACCCTGGATTAAATAATACTGAAGCAAGATACTGGCAAACTTGAATAATACCTATAATATTGCATTATAAGCCTTTTCCTCAAATCTACCTGGTATAGCATAGCATAGCATAGCTAACGCTCGCCTCTAGCCTACAACAAACCATGAGCATAGCCTCTAGCTCTACCCTTGTCACCCTTGGTGATACCTCTAGTGCCTTGTATAGTACCTTGCGTGACTGGAGCAGGGGTAGGATGAATAGCCGGTGTCCTGGGCCATTCAGTAGAAGAAGCACGTATATAGTAATCTTGGGCCTTGTGCCTAAGCTCATCACATACAAATAAGCCTCGAGGTACTAAACTTTGTGAAGGATAACTAGAAGTGTCAATACATTCTCCAGAGCCAAAGAACCACTATAACCAGTTTGACCAGATCTAGATCCACCTGTACCATCTGAGCACTAAATAACTGCCTAGACTAGTCTGCCCTGATAGCCATGGGTACCTGAACTTGAATACTCCCTTTCCAGCATGCTGAATGCTCTTTATCATCCTGACATGGTTAATAACACTCTGGAAAGTACCATCAAATAGTACAAGGGAAGTTGTAGCCTCTTAAAGATAACATGTGAATCCCTTCACTAGCTTGCAGATCTGCTTAAACTCAATAGGAATACTAGATATGGCATAATGATACAACTCATAGAAGCGAGACTCATACTCAGATACACATAAGGAGTCGTACTCTAATCTATCAAACTCATCTCTATGCTAGTCATGGAGGCTATAAGGCACGTATCTCTTAAGAAACAACTCTAAAAATTGCTCCCAAACCATATAGGAACCAGAGGTCTACGGGCAATAACCAATCTCTACCACTCCTTGGCTACCCCAGTGAACGGATACGAAGTGTAGGCTACTCCATGTACCTAATGAATACCCAGGTTTAACAATACTGGAACTTAGTCAAAAAATCATAGGCCTTCTCCTCGACTGTGCCATCAAATCTAGGAGGTTCCAACCAAATAAATTTCTCAAAGCTCTTCTGCTCAGCTACCGATATGGCAGCACTAGAAGAAACAAGTAGAGCTATAAATCTCAGGGGTATGATAGAAGGAACAGAAGAAGATCTCGAGGTCTGGAACCCAACACTAGGCCCATTAAACTTGTGACGTAGTACCAACTGCGATAGGAGAGCCTGAAGTACCTAGGAGAACACCAGGACTCGGAGCACCATCCAAACTAGCTAATAGTCTGATTAATAACTCCTGAAGTATCTGAGCACTATTGGGGACCTCTGGAGGCTGGGATGGACTCAACTCCTCAGTATGCTGTATATAATCATCCTTGTGCTCATACATCGGCTCAGGTGATGACTTTCTAGATCGGCCACAAGAAGGTGCTGCTCCTCTCACTCAGCCTCGTACCTGACTCCACCATATCCTTTTCCTCGCCCATGAATTAGGGCTCGAACAGCGGGTGCAGCTTCACTCTCGGTGACTTTGGCTCTAGTTATCACCATATACGCAGAAGGAATAAATCAGAGGTATACAATACTTGATATGAATAACTCGCACGAAAGGAGTCAAAAGAAGGAATTTATCCTAAAAAGTATCTTGTAGCCTCTCAAAGATAAGTACGAACGTCTACATACCAATCTACATGACTCTACTACACACCCTGCTCTTTAACTTATGAAACTGGTGAACCTAGAATTCTGATACTAATTTTCTACAACCCAAAAGTTGGGGTCATGATGGAACACATTCCAAACCCCATCCCTATGTGTAAACCAAAAAGTAAAACCATATGAGATTCCTAAAGACAAGTCAAGCCATGAATAAACACAGAATAAATGACAATAATGAAATTATCCCAAAACTCGGTGTCATAAGTTTAAGAGCATATAAATGTAAATATGAGTCTGAATACATGGTATAAGTCTCTGAATATAGAAAAAACTATAAATAAAATATCTTTTAATAGATGCAAATTCTTTGTTCCTCAATCTCTTAACTTGCATCCAAAATTTCAACTGGGACCTCTTCATAAGTTAAGTTTTCTTCAACATTCCCTACCTCCAATGGGATAATGGAATTAGGATCACCCACACATTTTATCAACATAGACACATGGAACACTGGATGAACTATGGCCATCTCCAATGGCAACTCCAACTCATAAGCAACCTTGCTAATGCATTTCAAGACTCTATAAGGCCCTACATACCTTGGGCTTAATTTCCCTTTCTTACCAAACCTAAATACACCCTTCATGGCTGAAATCTTAAAATATACCCAATCATCCACATTAAACTCAAGATATCTTCTCCTAGTGTTCGAAAAAGACTTTTGACGACTTTGAGCCGCCTACAACCTTTCTCTAATGTTTCTCACTTTCTCTAAAGAATCAAGCACTAAAACGGGACCCAACAGTGTCATCTCAGCTACTTCGAACCAACTAACCAGAGATCTACATCATCTCCCACACAAGGCCTCAAATAGTTCCATCTCAATGCTTGAGTGGTAGCTATTGTTGTAGGCGAATTCAATGAGTAGTAGATGATCATCCCAATCCCCCTTGAACTCTAACACACAAGACTTTAGCATATCATCTAGTGTTTGAATTGTACTTTCATCTTACCCATCAGTTTGAGTATTCAATGTGGTGCTTAGCTTTACGTTGGTACCAAGACCTCTTTGAAAGGATTTCCAAAAATGATACGTGAATTGGGTATCACGATCCAAAATAATTGACAAAAGCACCCAGGCAACCTCACCAACTCCTGAATAAATAACTTAGCATAATCTTCGACACTATAAGAAGTCTTGACCAGTAGGAAGTGAGCTGACTTTGTCATTTTATCAACAATCACCCATATTGAGCCATGATGGTTTCGAGTATAAGGCAAACCCACTACAAAATCCATATTCACATCTTCCCACTTCCAAGTGGGAATTTCAATATCTTGGTCTAGGCTATCCGGTTTTTGATATTTGTACTTCACTTGTTGGCAATTCAGATATTCAGATACGAATCTTGCTATGTCCTTTTTCATGCCACTCCACCAATAAAGCTCCTTTAAGTCTTAGTACATTTTCATCCAATCGGATGAATAGAGTATGAAGAATTGTGAGCCTCCTTCAAAATTAAACCCTTAGGCCATTAACATCCAGAACATATAATCAACCTTGGTAGTATAATACCCCATCTC
The DNA here is from genome assembly GCF_947179165.1 of Solanum dulcamara. Classification (NCBI taxonomy): domain Eukaryota; kingdom Viridiplantae; phylum Streptophyta; class Magnoliopsida; order Solanales; family Solanaceae; genus Solanum; species Solanum dulcamara. Next base: position 29,603,529 of record NC_077237.1, on the reverse strand, counting down.
CCCCTTGTGAAAAGACTTCTACTTTTCTTTCCTTTACCAACATCTTCAACTCCACTAATGTCGGGTCAAGGTCTTGTTTTTACTTAACATCCATCACCAAAGATTATTCGGACCCATTATGAAAAACCATACCTCCATCATTAGAATCACTCAACTTCACTCCTAATCTAACCAACCGATGAATATCTTTCACCAACTCCCTTTTACCTTCATCCACATGAGCCACACTCCCCATAGACACATTACTAAGTGCATTAGCAACCACATTAGCCTTGCTCGAATGGTAATGCACACTCATGTTATAGTCTTTGAGGAGTTCTAGCCACCTCTTTTGCCTTAGATTGAGGTCCTTTTGAGTGAACACATATTAGAGATTCTTATGATCGGTGAGCACATTCACATGTACCCTATAAAGGTAATGTCATAAAATCTTTTAAAAAAATACAACAGCCGCTAACTAAAGATTATTGGTAGGGTAGTTGCGCTCATACACTTTCAATTATCCAGAAGCATAAGCTATAACTTTGCCATTTTGTATCAAGACATAGCCCAAATCAAACTTTGAAGTATCACAATAAACCACAAACACTTCTAAGCCATCTTGTAGAGTCAAAATAGGAGTGAAGGTAATTCGATCTTTCAAAGTTTAAAAACTTTTCTCACACTCATCCATCCATATGAATTTTTCCATTTTTGGCTCAATTTGGTAATAGGATATGAGATGGAAGAGAAAACTTCAACATATCTTCTGTAGTACCTGGCTAGACTTAAACAACTCCTAATGTCTGAAGGAGATAATGGTCTAGGCCAATTCTTGATCGCCTTTATTTTCTTAGGGTCAACCTTGATCCCATCACCGGACACTATGTGATCAAGAAGCGCCACCTCTTTCAACCAAATTTACACTTACTAAATTTTGCAAATAATTGTCTATGTCTCAGGTTTTAGGCACAACCCTCAAGTGATTCTTATGATCTTCTTCACCCCTACAGTATATCAAGATGTCATCAATGAAAATAACTACAAACATGTAAGGTAGGGTTTAAACACTATTCATTAAGTCTATGAACACTGCTGGTGCATTTGTCAACCCAAATTACATCACTACAAACTCAAAGTGACCATACCTTATTCAAAATGCCGTCTTGAGAATGTCACACTCCCTCACCCTTAATTGATGATGACCACACTAGAGATCGATCATGGAGAAGTTACTTTCCCTTTGTAATTGATCAAATAAAATATTTATTCTAGAAATTGGGTCCTTGTTCAATTGATGGTAATTTATCCACATTCGAAGCGACCTATCCTTCTTTCTCACAAACAACACAGGCGCACCCCATGGTGAAATACTTGGACTTATGAAGCCCTTCTCCAATAAGTCTTTGAATTGTTCCTTCAACTCTTTTAGTTTTGCTGGGGTCATTCGGTAAGGAGGTGTTATACCCCTCACCTTTGTACGTTAGAGCATATTTTTTTTCTAAAAGATTTCTATATGATGCATGTTATTTATGAAGTTCTACGTGATTAGTGATGGTTAGAAATAGGTCTAGAAGGCTTTGGATGGAGTTAGAGGCCAAATAAGAAGTCGTGGTACTTAACCTACTTGCGTAAGCTACAAACTTGGATGTCCTACATAATTAAGCTACTTGAGAATACGTCGAGCTTAAGTAGCAAGGATTATATAAATTCTTAAAGTGAGACGAAATTACGAACCTACGAAAAGAAGCAAAAACTAGATTCCGAACTTACAAAAAGAAGCAAGTAGGTGACACACCTACTTGAGGTGGTCCCCACCATGAGGTGAGGTGGTGCCCTAGGAGATGGACATATGTCACCCCTAGGGGCTTCCATGTGTCACCTTCTAATGAGGGATATATATAGGTGTAATATGCTGAATATGCCTTCATTATTTCATTTTTAGACTTGGAAAAGTTGAGAGAAAACTTGGGAGAAAGAAAAGAAAGCCACGGCCAAGAGAGAAAAAGGTAAGCCCTCCAATTTCGCTCCGTGAATTAATCATATACGGTGTCCTTTGGTTGAATGAAGGTATTCAACACCGTAAATTAATTGTTTGGGGCAGCAAGATAGGGCAGCGAGCAGCCACCAAAGCTCAGCCATGTCAAGGAGCTTCGAAGTCGATTTTCGGCATGTTTTAGAAGCCCATTTGCTAAGGTATGGTTTGATTCTCTTTTTACATGTTTGAGTAAGTGTTTAGACATGTTATGGGGATATAAATATAGACGGATAAAATGAAAGTATGTAGGTTACTGCTGAAGCATATAGGGGCTGTTTTGAAGCGGTTCTAGTCGGCCTAAAGTTTGGCTAGTGTCGTTGTTATTGTGGTGTTGTATTTGGAAGTTGTTTGTATATATTGCAGGGATGGAAACATATTGAAATAGGGGTATAAGTTCTGCAGGTTGCATCCACGTTATGCTCCATTCCGTATGGTTATGATATTATAAAATAAAGGTTGAAAACCATATTTTGGAGTCGTTCTAGTCGAATCGAAATCACGTAGTGTTGTTATGATTGTGGTGTTGTCTTTGGAGATAGTTTAATTGCGTGTTTTAGGGCTTAAACATGGGTAAAAATAGGTGTGGGTGCTGCTGATTGCAGCCACATAACCCTCCATTCCGTGTGGTTAAAGATTTTATGAATTAACGATTGAAAACCTTATTTTGGTATCGTGATTTTGGGCGAATTATTTGGAGTTTGTATTATGTAATATGGAAGTGGTTTACTTATACATAGATTCTGATTGTTGTTGTTGGTTGGCTGCACTAATTGAATATGGAATTGGAAGTTCGGATAGGGAAGGATATAGGGGAGATGCTGCCCAATTTCCGTTAACTTCCTAACTAGTCGATACACTAGTCAAGAAGGATAAATAAGGGGAATGATTCCTATGGAGGATTAATTGTAGATATGGAAGCTATCAAGTCATGGGTTATTGACATTAGTTTTACTTTCGTGTTAAATATGTTCAGAGGATAACGAGACAAGCACGGTTAAGAAGAATCCATAAGAGGTATGTAAAGCTACCCTTCTTTTCTCTCGATATGTCCTTAACATAAATATGATGTTATGATGAGATGTTTATGGTACAGAGTCCCTTTATGGGATGGGTATAGTATATGTACATAAGGATTGGGCCGAGCATCCCTTGACACATGTTACTATATAAGGATCGGTCCATATGTTCCTCGGCACATATATATATGATGACTACATGAGGGAAAGTGGAGAGTATGTAGAGCTATCCTTCTTTTCTTTTGACATGTCTTAGGTATAAGTTATGAATGGTTTGTATATGAAGTGTGGGGATAATTCCACTCATAAAAACTCCAAGTATGATTCATAAATTTTATCCACTTTTTGATATTAAAACTCCTGCGATAGTTGAGTTATTGTCTTGTAAGCCCTTTACGTGATGAAAAGTAGTATACGTGAATCCTATCCCTTCCTTCTCTTGAAATGGCTTAATGTAAGTGGAACGATTTATAATATGAGTTAGAGGTAATTCCATTTATAGGTTCCGTGTATAACTCATGACTTGTACTCACTTTTGAATGGTAAGGGTCTTAAAGTAGTTGGACTACGACCCTCGAGCCTTCTATATACTGAATAGTAATTGACTGCGTAAGCTCCTATACCTAAAGGCTCTTGAACATACTTTATGATGATATTTGAGGGATGTTTGATATGTTACCAAGTTTTACATGCACGTATGTGCATTATTATATGATATATGGATTGGGCCATCATACCTCGGCATTATTATATAATATACGGATCGGGATATCATACCTCGACATTAGTATATGATATACGGATTGGGCCATCATACCTTAGCATTATTCTATGATACACGGATTGGGACGTCATACCTCGATATTATTATATGATACACGGATTGGGCCATCGTACCTCGACATTATTATACAATATACGAATTGGGCCATCATAACTCGGCATTATTATATGAGATACGGATCGGGCCATTATTCCTCTGCATTATTATGTGATAGGTGGATTGGGACATCATTCCTCAGCATTAATATGTGATATATATGTGTACAGATCAGGCCGTGATACCTCGGCATTGTTATATGAGCTACGGATCGGGCCATTGTTCCTCAACATTATTATACGATATATATGTATATGGATCGGGCCATCATACCTCGATATTATTATATGATATATAGATCAGGCCATCATACATCGGCATTATTATATGAGGCATGGATAGAGCCATCGTTCCTCGGTATTATTATACGATATGTGGATCGGGCGGTCATTCCTCGGTGTGTACTTTCTATATAAATGGATCGGACTGTACGTTCCATAGAGCTAATGGTACATATGTGCTTATGATGACAGAATAAGGTAGTTGTTACATCGAGTCCTCGAACGGGCCGGTTATAGTACGTGATGATAGTATGTATGACTTTATTTTATAAGATGCAGGTACGGTAGATGGCTAAATGTTATACTTTCCTCCTGCATCCCTATTTCAACTGTAATTTCTTTATAATGTTTTATTCTTACATACTCAATACATATGTCGTACTGACCCCTTCTTTATTTTTGGGGGGGGGGGGGGGCTGTGTTCATGCCCACAGGTATAGACACAGGTTTTGGGAGTCCACCAACTTAGGATTCTGCTCAACCAATTTGGAAGAAGCTCTATTGTATCGGAGCCTAGTTTTTGGTACTGATCCTTAGTGTACATATTTGATTTCATTTATTCAAAGGTATGACGGGGGCCTTGTCCTGCCATATGTTACTGTTGATTCTCTTAGAAGTCTATAGATATATATATGTGGGTTGTTTGTAAGTTTATTTCAGCTATGCCTATACGGCGTGTTGTAGATGTTATTATGTTATGGAAGCCTTGTCGGCTTGCATGCCCTTTCATGATATGATACTAATAAAAGAGGCTACACGTATATGAAAGTGTTATCACCCACTGGGGTTTGTATGTATATTTCTTATATCTGATAGTTATATATATGGGGTTCCAGGTCGGACCTCAGTCACGGCCTATGGGGTTGGGTCATGATAGGAGGTGTAGAGATAGGTTGAGTGTCAAGGAGGAGATTAATACCAAGATCAACTTCTCTTTCTAGAGGGATACCGAAAAGATCATCGGGAAAGACATTGAGAAACTCATTGACTACGGGGACCGACTCAAGAGAAGGAATTTCAGAGTCATTATCCCTAACCTTCACTATGTGATAGATGCAACCCTTATCAATTAACTTTCAATCCTCAAGGCAAGATATGAACCTGCCCTTCACCACCGAATCATGACATTTCCATTCAAGAATAGACTCATTTGGGAACTAAAACTTGACTCAATGAGTCCTACAATCTATAGAGGCATAAGAAGCATGCAATGTATCCATCCTAAGTATAACATAAAAATCTACCATGTCAAGCTCTCTAAGATCATAGGGAACAACTGCATGCAAGATAGACACGGGACAACCTTTGTAGAGCTTTATAGCAACAACTGAATCACCAATGGGGGTAGATACCAAATAAGACTCTACTAACATTTTGGGTAACATATCAATCTATTAGCTTGGAATGAAGTAACAAATAACAAATTTGCACCCTAATGTAACAATGCATACACATCAAAAGCAAAGATCTTTAACATACTGGTAACAACATTAGGTGCTTCCTCAACCTCTTCTCTCCCATGTATGGCATAAAAGAGGTTGGTGTGTTAAACACCTCTTTAAACTTGTTGACCATGAACAGCTTGGACTTGAGTCCTACCACCACCACCTCAGCTTATCAAACTTGAAGCATGCATTAGAGCCAGCTAAACATTCTCCTTTATGAGTCCTCCCACACTTTTTTCAAGCGGGTAAAGCTTGAGCACCAACATTCACTATTGGAACCACCGGGTTAGTACCCTTGTTGAACCTTGGAGGAGTATTGGTGGAACCTTGCCCCAGGAATTGTGGCCCACCTTGTCCTTTTCCTATACCACTATAATCGGACCATTGAGGATTAAATCCTCCACCATCCACTCTATCCTTCTTGAACCATCTAAACATCTCTCTCAACTTCTTATCCTTGATTTGTTCTGCAAATTTCATAAGTTAGGAGATGTGCATCTCTTTAAAAACCATAGCCATTTTGGACTCTTTGGATACCAAGCTAGATATGCCAAAAATGAACTTACTCATCCTTGCCCTTGGATCGAAGACCATGAAGGGAGATTACATAGATAATTTAGCGAATTTGAGGGCATACTCCCTCATAGTCATACTCCATTGGGGAAGGTTAAGGAACTCTTGGATCTTGGCCTCCCTTAACTCCAAAGGAAAGAAGCAGTCTAGGAAGGCTCCCTTGAATTCTTCCCATTCTATAAGTTAGGAGATGTGCATCTCTTTAAAAACCATAGCCATTTTGGACTCTTTGGATACCAAGCTAGATATGCCAAAAATGAACTTACTCATCCTTGCCCTTGGATCGAAGACCATGAAGGGAGATTACATAGATAATTTAGCGAATTTGAGGGCATACTCCCTCATAGTCATACTCCATTGGGGAAGGTTAAGGAACTCTTGGATCTTGGCCTCCCTTAACTCCAAAGGAAAGAAGCAGTCTAGGAAGGCTCCCTTGAATTCTTCCCATTCTATAGGCTCTATGTCCTTACCCTTCTCAATGACCCATTCTTCTTACCAAACCCTTGCCACCCCCTTGAGTTGATAGGCCACTAGCTCGGCCTTCTCATGAGGAGCCACACCTACAAAAGCCATGATACAATTAAAATCAGCAATGAACTCCATCGGGTACTCATCTACCTCTGACCTATCAAACTCAAGTGGGTTTATTCTCTTGAAGTCTCAAATCCTAGAAGCCGGAGTCGGCACCTGAGGTGAAGGAGCAATGGCTTGAATTCCTTAGTTGGCTACAACTTGAGCCAACCATGTGTCACTCCTCCCTCATAATGTGGAGCTCTGGGAATGGAAAGAGCTTATTCCTCATCAACAACCCTTGATCTAGGTGGAGATACTCTTCTTGGAGGCATGATCTAGAAGAAATGAGGTATTAGTAAGAGGAAGTCTTAGGACACTCTAGGGCACGCCATGAATTTGAAAAAAGTGAAAACTTTCCTAAACATCCCATAGTCTCCCATTCATTGTTGTGGCGTGCTTCATAATCATGAATAAGACGCTATTGGATGAGGTATGTTGGACTCCGAGAACCATTCAAAGCCTCAAGATCTGATACCAAGTTTGTCACGACCCAAGCCTAGGGCCTAGGTGTGACACGACGAATGAGACAACCGGGGGTGCCTCACCCAAGCCTCTTAACATTCACATAGATTCTCATAGGTAATAACATTCAATAGTAAGTAGAAATAAAAAAGGGATAGTGGGACTAAGGGAAAACATCATAGGAGGAGAGTCATTACCAACTTGAAACATCATACATCTATGTCCAAACATACCTCTACTAATAGACTTTACGGAGGCTAAGACATGTCCCTAGCTCACTCTCAAAAGTAGTGTCAAAAGTATCAAAATTAGCCAAGAGTCTATACATGTCATAAGCTAGAAAGGTAAAATGGATATTGTACCTGAAAATGGGAACTCACCAAGTAGTAGCCTTCAATGATCAAACTAGCCATGTGGAAAATAATATGTAGCAACGCCGATACCTATATGGTGATATCATGTCGATAAAAGAGTATGTCTTAGTACTTTGATTGTACTAAGTATGTAGACATGCATGAACTTTAAGGAAGACATTTGAACATTCATATAGTATTAAACATAATGCAATGCACGCATAATCAATCATGTACGTAACATTTGAAACATTTATTTTGTTGGAAGATGACTGTAACTGATATTGAAGACCATGTGAGCTATTACATAGAATCCAATATAATGCTCTATGTTGACACGGGGATACTACTTGCAGGGTAGAACTCTGTCAACTTTAATCATTTATTTAACTTTAACTTTAAGGGTTATTAGTGGATCCACTAGCCTAAGCTTACAAGGGGATCCTATGTTGGCGCATAGTTAATGCAACATGAGTCTTTACTTAAAGACCCCTTAGGTCGAGCCCCCATCTACATTTCACATTTGGTGCTAGGTCAAATCCCATGGAATAGCATTTAAATATCATACTAAGATAAGCCTTCATATAACTTTAGACATCAAATCATCATTTGGTAAAATAGCTCATTAAAACTTTTATTTGATTCAAAAATGTGAGAATTGACCTTTCACATAGAATTCATTCTTGGATAAAGAGCCCTTCATCATCATTTAATCATTTTTTTATTTCATAAGACTCTCTTTTATCATAAATATTGCTTTCATAAACTTTCATTTGGAGTCAAAATTTTTAATTCAACATAATGAAACTGGGCGGGTTCATTTCATCCAACCTTCAAATACATTTAAAATAACACTAGCATGCATGATGGAAATTGAAGTGCATCAATTTAAAACATCTAGAAATATCCCACCAAAAATACCTTGAAACCGTTTTTATGGCTTCTATAAGGACCTTTAATATAATCATCAAACTTCATGAAAATAAGAGTCATTATAGACTAAGATAGATAAATAAACTTTAAATATACAATAAACCATGCATTTGGAGTCATAATATAGAAACCCATAAGATTACACCATTCAAAATTGAACTATTTAATTTAGAAATCACTTAGGTTTCATGGGTAGAAGAACCCATGAATGAGACCCAAATACCTTGGGGGGATGAAAACCTAATGCAAGCTTCAAAAAATGGAGATTTGATCTTCTTGGAAGAAACCCTAGCTTTCTTAATAAAGAGGAAGACTTGAGAGAATTTGAGAGGTTAGAGTTTGGGTCTTAGAACTTGAGTAAGAGAAAATGAGTATGGAAAGGCTTTGGGTCTTTTAGATAGGTAAATTCAGCCTTCAAAATGACTCCACTTTGTGTTAAAACATAGGAAAAAGATCAAAATGCCCCCTTTTAAAAATATGACAGGACAGGCTTCACGGGGAACCTTCAAGGTTCATGGTGCTTACCACGGCCCGTGATGGGGTCCCGTGATAACTGACTTGGGAAAAGTTTTTGAGAGTTTGCAGGAATGGTCTCTAAACATTCTTTATGAAAACCTTTATGGTCCCTGAAGGGCATCACGACACGTGAAATATGGCCATGGTGTAGGTCCTGCAGCAGGCTTACAAAGTGACCACCATGGAAAGACACCAAGGTCCGTAAAGAGATCCATGGACCATGGTGGTCGTCCATGGTATTTTCATTTGAATGTTTCATGAGGGTTTTGGGGAGGGATTACCACGGGACCCTTCACGATTCGTGGTTCTCACCATGGTCTTTGGTGCTTATCTTGGTCCCTTTCTTGTAGGTTTGAGCCTCTGAATCACCACTACGGTGACTCACCACAAGGCACAGTGCGTACACAACCCATGATGGTCCTCCATGGTCGACACTGGTGTTATTTTCTGTAGTTTCATTCTTTGTTCCTTGTTTTAGGACTTTCCATATTTCTGGGCTCTTACAATATCCCCCCTTGGGAATATTCGTCCTATAATGAGATTCATTAGCATAGAAAAAGACATAGAATAAGGACTAGCAACCCAACATGAATGCAATGACACTTGAAATGCACAAAAAATGAGATCTTTAAGCATAAAACATGACTTTTAAAATTTAACTTCATGAACATGCATGCATATCAGGACTTAGGAAAACTGAAACATAGGAGTATTAAACATTAGAGCATGAATAACTTAGTACCTTAGGCTTGTGTATAGTGAAGGAGATGAGGGGAACATTTCATCATGTCCGCTTCTGCCTCCCATGTAGCACTTTCAAGTTACTGATTCCTCCAAAGGACTTTAACGGATGCAAATTCTTTGTTCCTCAATCTCTTAACTTGCTGGTCCAAAATTTCAACTGGACCTCTTCATAGGTCAAGGTTTCTTCAACATTAACCACCTCTAATGGGATAATGGAACTAGTATCACCCACACATTTTCTCAATATAGACACATAGAAAACCGAATGAACCATGGCCATCTCCAATGGCAAATCCAAGTCATAAGCAACCTTGCCAATGTGTCTCAAGATTCTATAAGGCCTCATATACCTTGGGCTTAATATCCCTTTCTTACCAAACAGAACTACACCCTTCATGGGTAAAATCTTCAAATATACCCCAGTCATCCAGATTAAACTCATGATCTATTCTCCTAGTATTAGAATAAGACTTTTGATGACTTTGAGTCGCCTTCAACCTTTCTCTAATGTCACTCACTTACTCTAAAGCATCAAGTACCAAATCGGGACCCAACAGTGTCTCTCACCTACTTTGAACCAACCAACAGAAGATTTACATCATCTCCCACACAAGGTCTCAAACGGTTCAATCTCAATACTTGAGTGGTAGTTGTTGTTATAGGCAAATTCAATAAGAGGTAGATGATCATCCCAAATCCCCTTAAACTCTAACACATAAGCCCTTAGCATAGCCTCTAGTGTTTGAATTGTACATTCGTCTTACCCATCGGTTTGAGTATTGAATGCGGTGCTTAGATTTACTTGGTACCAAGACCTCTTTGAAATGATCTCCAAAAATGATAAGTGAATTAGGTACCACTATCTAAAATAATTGACAATGGCACCCATGCAACCTCACCAACTCCAGAATATATAACTTAGCATAATCTTAGGCACCATAAGAAGTCTTGACCATTGGGAAGTGAGTAAACTTTGTTATTCTATTAATAATTACCCAAATTGAGTCATGATGCTTTCGAGTTTGAGGATAACCCATGAAAAAATACATATTCACATCTTCCCACTTCTAAGTGGGAATTTCAATGTCTTGGGCTAGGCCACCATGTCTTTGATATTTGGCCTTCACTTGTTGGAACCTCAGACATTCAGATACGAATCTTGCTATGTCCTTTTTCATGCCACTACATAATAAAGCTCCTTTAAGTCTCAATATATTTTCGTCGAACTGGGATGAATGGAGTATGAAGAATTATGAGCCTCTTTAAAAATTAAACCCCTTAGGCCATTAACATCCGGAACACATAACTGACTTGTGTAGTTTAATATCCCATCTCCACCTTGTGAAAAGACTTCTACTTTATTTTCCTTTACCAATATCTTCAACTCCACTAATGTCGAGTCAAGGTATTGTTTTTACTTAACATCCATCATCAAAGATTATTCGAACCCGTTATGAACAACCATACCTCCATCATCAAAATCACTCAACTTCACTCCTAATCTAACCAACTGATGAATATCTTTCACCAACTCCCTTTTACCTTCATCCACATGAGCCATACTCCCCATAGACATATTACTAAGTGCATTAGCAACCACATTGGCCTTGTTCGAATGGTAATGCACACTCATGTTATAGTCTTTGAGGAGTTCTAGCCACCTCTTTTGCCTTAGATTGAGGTCCTTTTGAGTGAACACATATTAGAGACTCTTGTGATTGGTGAACACATTCACATGTACCCTATAAAGGTAATGTCACAAAATCTTTAAAAAAAATACAACAGCCGCTAACTGAAGATTATTAGTAGGGTAGTTACGCTCATGCACTTTCAATTGTCTAGAAGCATAAGCTATAACTTTGCCATTTTGTATCAAGACATAACCCAAACCAATCTTTGAAGTATCATAATAAACCACAAACACTTCTAAGCCGTCTAGTAGAGTCAAAATAAGAGTGAAGGTAATTCGATCTTTCAAAGTTTGTAAACTTTTCTCACACTCATCCATCCATATGAATTTTGCCTTTTTTGGCTCAATTTGGTAATAAGATATGAGATGGAAGAGAAAACTTCAACATATCTTCTATAGTACCCGGTTAGACTTAAAAAGCTTCTAATGTCTGAAGGAGATAATGGTCTAGGCTAATTCTTGACCGCCTCTATTTTCTTAGGGTCAACCTTGATCCCATCACCGGACACTATGTGATCAAGAAGCGCCACCTCTTTCAACCAATTTACACTTACTAAATTTCACAAAAAATTGTCTATCCCTCAGGTTTTAGGCACAACCATCAAGTGATTCTTATAATCTTCCTCACCCCGACAGTATATCAATATGTCATTAATGAAAATAACTACAAACATGTAAGGTAGGGTTTGAACACTATTCATTAAGTCTATGAACACTACTGGTGCATTTGTCAACCCAAATTACATCACTACAAACTCAAAGTGACCATACCTTGTTCAAAATGCCGTCTTGGGAATGTCACACTCCCTTACCCTTATTTGATGATGACCAAACTAGAGATCGATCACGGAGAAGTGACTTTCCCCTTGTAATTAATCAAACAAAACATCTATTCTAGGAGTTGGGCACTTATTCTTAATAGTCTCCTTGTTCAATTGATGGTAATCTATCCACATTCGAAGAGTCCCATCCTTTTTTCTCACAAACAACATGGGATCACCCCATGGTGAAATAATTGGCCTTATGAACCCCTTCTCCAATCAGTCTTTCAATTTTTCCTTCAACTCCTTTAGTTCTGCTGGGGTTATTTGGTAAGGAGGAATAGAGATAGGTTAAGTAATGGGAAGGAAATCGATACCAAAATCAACTTCTCTTTCGAGAGGGATACTGGGAAGGTCATCAAGAAACTCATTGACTATGGGGACCGACTCAAGAGAAGGACTTTCAGAGTCGATATCCCTAAACCTTAGTATGTGATAGATACAACCTTTACCAGTAACTTTTAGGCCTTAAGACAAAAATATGAATCTACCCTTCACCACCGAATTATGACCCTTCCATTCAAGAATACACTTATCTAGAAATTGAAACTTAACTCGATGAGTCCTATAATCTATAGAGGGATAACATACATACAACCAATCCATCACAAGTATAATATAAAAATCTACCATCGTAAGCTCTATGAGATCACAGGGAACAACTGTATGCCAGATAGACACGGGACAATCCTTGTAGACCTTTCTAACAATAACCGACTCACCAATAGGGGTAGACACCACATAAGGCTCTACTAAAATTTTGGTTAAGACATCAAACCTATTAGGTAGGAATGGAGTAACAAATGACAAATTTTCTGTCATACCCCATACTTTCGCACCTTGGGACATTGTCTAAAGTCTCTTGAAAAGTACCATATGATCTAGACTATCTACCACACTATCAAATAACTCTAAGGAAGGGAGGATGTGATGCCCCATAAGAGTTAAGGTTGGAAATAGGGCTATAAGGATTTGAAACTAGTTGGGGGCCAAAATAACAAGTCGTGGGACTCGACTTACTTGTATAAGCTACCAAATGGGATGTCTTACATAGTTAAGCTACTGGAGTACATGTTGAGCTTCTGTAGCAAGGATTGCATAGGCTCCTAAAGTAAAACGAGATTACGAACCCACGGAAGAGATGAAAGGAGGCATAGCACCTACTTGGAAGCAAGCAGGTGATGCACCTACTTAGAATAAGTAGATGATGCACCTACTTGGACCAAGTAGGTTACCCACCTATTTAAGGTGGGTCCCACACTACCACATGGCAGCAAAGAAGTGGGCGCATAATTGGGGTGGTGCCCTAGGGGCTGCCACGTGTCACCCCTAGGGGATTCCACATGTCACCCTCTAAGTAAGGTTATATATTAGTCATCTTATGACTAAACCTTCATTTTCAGCATTCTTAACTTTGAGTTTGAGAGAAACATTAAGAGGGAGAAGAAAGAGAGCTATGGTTTGTCTAGAACAAGGTGAGACCTCAACTTTTTCTCCGTGAATTAATTATTTAAGGTATAATATGGTTACATGATGGTTTTTAACAGCATAAAATCACTATTTGGGGCAGCAGGAAGTGCAGCGAGCAGCCCCACCAATTTTCAGCACGTTAGGAGCTTCCGAAGTCAATTTTCAGCAAGGTAAGGTTTGATTCTCTTGTCCCACATTTGGATAAGCGTTTAAGCATGTTATAGATGTTTAAATATGAGTTGGAGACATGAAAATATGTATGTCACCATTGAATGAGGCTGCAAGTCATGTAGGGACTGTTTTGGTGTATTCTAGTTGGCTTAACGTTTAACTAGTGTTGTCGTTTGCATGGTGTTGTGTTTGGAGGTGATTTATCTATGTTGCAGGGATGGAACACGACTAAAAATGACTGTATATGCTGCTGGGTTCAGCCACGTGACTCCCCATTTTGTGTGGTTAAAGGTTTTACAAAATAGAGATTAAAAACCATATTTTAGTATCATAGTTTTAAGCGAGTTGTTTGGAGTTTGTGTTGTGTAATGTTGAAGTTGTTAACTTGTATATAATCTGATGATTTTTGTTGTCGGTTGGATGGAGTAATTGAGTATATAATTGGAAGTTCGGATAGGGCAAATTATGGAGGAAGTGCTGCCTGATTTCCGTTAACTTCTTAACTAACTTATAGACTAGTCAAGAAAAATGAATAAGGAATTGATTCCTATAGGTTCTTGGTTGTGGATTTAGAAGATGTAAAGTTAAAGGTTATTAATATTTGTATTAGCTTTGTATTAAATAGGTCCATAGGATGACGAGACAAGCCGGATTAAAAGCAATCGATAAGAGGTATGTAAAGCCTGTCTCTCCTTTCTTTTGGCATGTCTTCAAGTTAAGTAATGAATGATATAAGCTTGAGGGTAAATCTACTCATAAATGCCCAGCGTAATTTATGGTCCTCATTTACTTCTTAATAAAAGCACTCTTACAGTAAGTGAACTAGGGCTCCTCAAGCCTTCCATACGTTAGGAAGTGATGAGTATGTAAAGCTATCCTTCCTTTCTCTTGGCATGTCTTAGTATTAAGTATGATGTGCATATGAAATGTGGGGACAAATCTGCTCATGAAGCTCCGAATATGATTCATGACTCCTACCTACTTCTTGAAGTGAGAGCTCCTATGCTAATTGAGTTAGTATCTCTCACTGTCTCCTAGATGATGAAAAGCAGAGGGTATGTAAAGCTTAACTCTTGTTCTCTCTTGGCATGTCTTATCTATAAGTGGTTGGTGTATGAAATATGGGGAAAATTCCATTCTTAGAACCCCGATCATGATTCGTACATCTTATTCACTTCTTGATGTTAGAACTCTTATGATAGTTGAGTTATTATCTTGTAAGCCTCTTACATGATGAAAAGTTTTATACGTGAAGCCTATCTCTCCCTTCTCTTGAAATGGCTTAATGTAAGTGAAATGATATATGATATGAGTTATACATAGTTCCATTTATAGATTCTGGATGTGATTCATGACTTGTACTTACTTTTGGGTGGTAAGGGTCTTAAAGTAGTTGAACTACGACCCTCGAGCCTTCTACATACTGAATACTGATTGGATGTGTAAGCTCGTATACCTAGAGGCTCTTGGACATACTTTATGATAATATGTTGAGAGATGTTTGATATGTTACCAAGTTTTATGTTCACGTATATGCATTATGATATATATGGATCGGGCCGAACGTACCTCGACATATTTTGCTATATAGGGATCAGGCCGTATATTCCACGGTATGATATATTATATACGGATTAGGCCGTCATACCTCGGCATTATTATATGATATACGGATCAGGCCTTTGTACCTCGGTATTATTATATGAGACATGGATTGGGCCATCGTTCCTTGACATTATTATACAATATGTGGATCGGGCTATCGTTCCTCGGCGTGATGATAATATGTATGCCTTTATTTTATAAGATGTAGGTACGATAGATGGCTAAATGTTATACTTGCCCCCTGCATCCCTATTTTAGCTATTTCTCAGTTATGATATTTTATGCTTTATATACTCAGTACATATATTGTACTGACCCTCTTTTTTCTGGGGATGCGTTTCATACCCGCAGGTACAGATGTTTATTTTAGAGATCCGCCAACTTAGGATTTCCACTCAGCTATGTTGGAAGTGCTCCACTATTCAAGAGCCTAGTTTTTGGGTACTAGTCATGTGATGTATATGTTTATTTATTCAGGGGTACGGTGGGGGCCCTGTCCCGCTATATATTGATGTTACTATTCTTAGAGGTTTGTAGTCACATGTATATGGGTTAAGTATAAGTTCTCTCAATGGTGCCTATACGACATGTTGTAAATATTTTTATGTTATGGCAGCCTTGTCGGTTCATGTGCCCTTTTATGATATGGTATGAATGAAAAAGTCTACATGTACATGAAAATGCATTTTGATCCATTGGGGTTTTTAGGTTTAGTATCACATTATGCATAGTGTAATTTGGCTATATTTGACAGTTACGTATACGGGGTCAAGGTCAGACCCCAGTCATAGCTTACAGGGTTGGGTCGTGACATTTTCACCCTAATCTAACAATGCATACACATTAAAAAAAGATCTTTAACATACCGTAATAACAATGGGTGCTTTCTCAACCTCTTTTCTCCTATACAATGAATAAAAGTGGTTAGTGCATTGACTACTATCATGACCTAAGCTCGTAGGCCACAATTGGGGTTCGACCTGGACCCTCCATATACTTAACTATCAGTTGTGGTCAAATTGAATTATAAATAAAACAATATCATGTAACAGAGCCCCATTGGGTGATAATATTTTCATAAACCTGTAGCCCTCTTCTAGATGAGCTGTGCGGAACCCTAAGCTGACGGACTCCCAAAACCTGTATCTGTACCTGCGGGCATGAAACTTAGCCCCCCCGAGAAAAGAGGGTCAGTACCACATATGTACTAAGAGTGTAAAACATAACATAATACGACTAAAGGCACATCTGAAATAGAGAAGCAGGGGATAAAATATCAAATCAGAAACCTATACTTGGAAAAGTAAAATCATGCATGCTCAAATTTTTAATATATCCGGCCCTATCAGGGATCCGGTGAATCATAATTGTAGTAACAACACCTTCTTATTATAATACATCATCATATCAACATATATATACATACGTACCGGGCCCTCTAGTGAGGGTGCGATGAACAATGCAGTGGAATTATGCATGATAACTATTCTCAGCCTCGGGGTCGACGAAAGAAGTGTTACAGTATGCATGAGTAGAGTAGTGAGAAACCAAACACATTTTAAATCATTATCTGAGACTCAATGAAGTCATCAAGTAAACTATCACTTGGAAGTAATTGAAGTACCTGCTAGGTGTTATGGAGGACTGTATGGAGCATCAGGAACCATAGACATGTGTCACAATGTTGCCAAACAGCTTATAGGATCCAGACGTCTGTCCTTGTGGATCCCTTAAGGATAGAGGCCTATACCTCCAGTTATTATTTAGCGTATCGAAGACTCGAAGATAGTAGCTTACTACTTTAAAGTTTAACATTCAAAAGTGAGTGAGGGTCCTGAAGTCATATTCAGAACCTAGGAATGGAATTACCTCTAAAGCTCATATCATATCCTTCTTACATCTAAGACATGCCAAAAGAAAGACAAAAGATAGGCTTTACATACCTATACCAAAAACATACCAAGAGAAGCTTCACATACCTCTTATGAGTTACTCTTTATCCCATTCACCTCATTTCCCTTTAAACCTAAGTAACCTAAAATAAATATGAGTATTAACAACCCTTGGCTTTCCATCACCTTAGGCTACACATAAGTATTCATAGAACTCAACCCTTTGCTTGCTTTCTCGACTAGTTTCTTAACTAGTTAAAGAGTTTACGAAAATCGGGCAGCACCTCCCCTATAATGTGCCCTATCTGAATTTCCAATTCCACTCTTAATACCTACATCTAACCAACAACAACCTGAAGCATGTGTTTAATCAGTTCATATCAACAATATACAATATAAACTCCAAACGACTCGTTCGAAGCTACGATACCAAAATAGGGTGTCTAGCCTTTATTTTGTAGAACCTTTAATTATATGAAATGAGGGGTCGTGTGGGTTCAAACAGCAGAAACCCTACCCATTTTAGAACACATTCAGTCCCTGAAACAACACACCACACCCCTGCAGCAACACCCCACAAGAACAACACTTTACTTCGACGACAAATCAACTATAACGACTACAATTTGGATTATCTCCAACGTCAAGCATTCATATCCCATTTTCATGTTTCAAGCTACAAAAAAGGACTATAATAAACTCCATAACAACACCATAAGGTACAATTTGAAAGGATAAACCTTACTTTACCCGAATTTGGCCAAAACTGCCAAATTGCAACTCGGAACTTCTCCAAACGTGCTGAAATTAAGTAGGCTGTTTATGTCCTTTCTCCACTCCCCCAAATTGGAATTTTTGATTATCAAACACTATTATATAAATCTGTAACACCTCAAATAATTAATTCACGGAATGAAACTCGAAGGCTTACCTTGGCAGCCCCCAAACCCGTAGCCTTCCTTTCCTTGTCGCCAACGTTTTCCTTCAGCTTTCTCCTCTTTTTTCCAAGTGTAAAGCTGAAGTTATGGTTCCTTAGACATAGTAAGATACATATATACACCCACACATGGTTGAGGAACACCCTAGATAATTAATTCACGGAGAAAATTTGAAGAACTTACCTTTAATTTCTCAAGAACATGTCTTCCTTGTTCCTTGTCCTTCTTCACGTTTTTCTCTCAAATTTCTTGGCTGACTTTTGGATAATGAACAAGTTAAGAGTCACATAATATATATATGTACACCTCTTTAGAATATGCCACATGGCCTCCCCCTAGGGTGACACGTGGCAGCCTCCTAGTGTGCCACCTCAACTTATTCAGCCAATTACATGCTGCCATGTGGCTGTGGGGTCCACCTTAAGCTGCTGCATCACCTACTTGATCCTAAGTAGGTATATCACTTGTTGGTCTAAGTAGGTTCATCACCTACTTGCTTTGAGTAGGCGCGTCATTTCCTTATTTCTCTTTCGTAAGCTCGTAATCCCATCTTACTTCAAGAGCGTATGCACTCCTTGCTACATAAGTTCGACGTGTACTCAAGTAGCTTAAGTGTGTAGGACTTCTAAGTTAGTATCTTACGTAGGTAAGTTGAGTCCTACGACTTCTTACTTGGTCTCCAACTCCTTTTGACTTCTCATAAACCTATTTCCAACATTCCCTACTATGGGGTATCATATTCTCCCTCCCTTGGAGTTTTATAATAGCATTGTAGACTATCCAGCTCACATAGCAACTTCTAAGAAGCTTAAGAGATATTTTGAGCTCAAGAGTGTGGGGTGTAACATCCTTCCCCCCTTTAGAAAATTCATCCCCGAATGTTAAATAAAACTTCCCTCGAGACTTATTCTGATTATAGGGAGATTGTTTTTTATTGCGATCACACATAATTTCATCCAAGTAATTAATATATGAGTTTCAGGAGTTAGGGTTACTTATAGACATCGGGAACGGGTATGAAGTGTTTTATGTCCTCTTTAATTTCTCAAGTCATCCCCTTTTCTGGTTTCAATTTTGACACAGTATCTTGATGGGAGGTACATTTTTAGTCTACAATCTTCTTGTTTGCCGATCTAAGATGGCGATAGGTTTTTCCTCATAGGATTTCATTTTCTGGACATCATCTAAGGAACATACCCCGGGTGGTTCGCTAGTACCCTTGTGAAACATTCCTATCTGATGGGTTGGGTGTATAGTTTCCAAATAAGGTGGTAAGCTCAACTTACCAGCCACTTTGCCCATCTTACGAGCAACTTGATACTGTCTAATGTATTTTGGGTTAAGTTTCCTTTTCTGGGTGACCTTGTTATGAACATCCAATCATCAATTTGAACTCTGTATATTGATGGAAATTATTTTTATATCATTTCTGCTAACTCTGGGCTTTTAGTCAATAGCTTGGTTAATCATGTCGTGGTATTTTTAGCTTAGTCTTTCTAACATCGACCCATCAAATAGTAGACTCACCCTTCTTGCTCTACCAGTCTTATACGGGGACATTGGGATACTAGAGTAGTAATTATTATTGTAGGCAACTTGATAAGTGATAGATAATCATCCCAGCTATCTTCAAAGTTAACAACACCAGCTCATGATATATCTTCTATCGTTTAAGTGGTATGCTTTAGCCTGTTCATCAGGTTTGAGGGTAATGTAGTATACGAAGACTTATCTGTCTTCCCAGTTTCTTCATGGACTGATCCTCGGTAGTTAATTGTAACTTGGGCTCCTTCATCTGGGATAATAGCTATGGAGACTCCATAAGGTCCTACCACTCTTTTCCCTATAATTTTATAGCTTCTCAGCTGAGTAAGTAGCCTTTGATTGAAGGAGCATGGGCTAATATCATTAATCCACAAGTAACATTCCCTCCAGAGTCATCTGGCGCTAGAGTGCGAAGTGAGTCTTGAAGCCCTGGTCATATTGTGGGATTTTCAACTTCACGTATTACTTCTTATCTTCCGTAAATTACATCAACTGGTACCCTTACCTTTTGGGTTTTTCTTTTTGTTCCTCCCTAAGAGTTGGCTGCCAAGTGGTGTCGAAATTCCCTCACCCACTGGCCCGTATAGTCATTCTATGGTTTACCTCTCATTAACTGGTACTATGTTGAAGAACTGTGGCATTCGAGTGCGTCGTTAGTTAGCAATTAGCTAATCCTTTTTGTCTTCCTTTAGTCCTTTTACAATACCCTCAACGTAACGTATAGTACTCTAGGAACATAATCTCATGTCGTTTCTCCGCCGCTAGTTCAGATTCTTCTATCTCGTGCGACCACATCTGCACCGTCGCACTAAATTCCACTAGAATTTAGAAGTTAAGCGTGCTTGGGCGAGAGAAATATTAGGATAGGTGACCTCCTTGGGAAGTCCTCATGT
This sequence comes from Solanum dulcamara, assembly GCF_947179165.1. Classification (NCBI taxonomy): domain Eukaryota; kingdom Viridiplantae; phylum Streptophyta; class Magnoliopsida; order Solanales; family Solanaceae; genus Solanum; species Solanum dulcamara. The sequence goes on along the minus strand of NC_077237.1, from coordinate 29,582,711 downwards.
CGTATTTCATGGTAATCCTTACAATAATGTGCGGGGCAGTCAACTTAGCCCAAGATTTACCTCAACGTTGTCTCGCAAGTCTTTATGTTTTGCCTTATCCTTTACTTTGTTATCTTGCAACCAGTATAGGGGTAGATCTTTAGTTCCACTACGACCATGTCTCCTTTTTTGTCATTTTGGTTTAACTACTCCTATTGTATTCCCTCCTTTTTTGTATGCACCCATTCATTGGGGTTGGCTCCTGAGTAGCGCTAAAGTTCGTTCATATAGTGACCTTTAGAGCCCCTTTGAGTTCCATCTATCCTTAGTTGGTATAGTCCCGAAGAAGTTTGGCATATGAACTCGCCATCCTATAGTAACCAGCTAGTTCTGCCCGTCTTATTTAAACCATTTTACAATTTTTTCCTTACCCCCGCTTGTAACCGTCTTGACACATTCTCGTGTCATTTTTTATCTTTACGAGAATATGAGAGAGTGCAAGAAATACCTTATCGCCCCTCTCTCTATTTCCTTATTTACTCCTTTATCATCTTATCTCCTACTACAGGAGTCTTGCTATTTCTTTTCCTTGGTTATTTATCTATTGCAATATCATTTGCGACCAACTCTACAGCCAACATATGGCTTTTGATATAGCTTGCTGTCATTATCCTTCATAGTATCCCTTGAGTTATTCGATATCCTTTCATTGGTAAATTCTTTTGATTTTATACGCACCCACCTTCTAGTGTTATATCATTCAGGGTCTCGTCAAAACTTCTTGACGCTGTCTTACATGCCATTCTAACTTCTATCTAATTACTGGTGGCTTTCAGATCTTTCTAACTTGGTTCAGCAAGGGATCTTACTATAGTTTACACGTCTGTCTCAAGCATGTTGCCCCATCAATTGCCTCCATCTTACCCTTGTAGTTTTCTCACTTGCTTCCCCCCTTTAGAGGGAACTTATACCTATATCTGCTTATACCTTGCTCTATGTCTTTGTGTCCAGTCTCAATTTCGTCCAATCTCTTTCTCCAATCTACTTGGTACTGCATTAGGTCCCCGTCTTCCTATACATTTTACAACCTGGTTATCTGCGTACAGAATCTTGGCTAAATTATGAAATGATGAGAACCTTTCCATGCATAGTGCGACGTCTCATCTATTAATCTGTACTTGAGTAATAGGACCCATGGGACTACTCGTCTGAGGCCACATTCTACTTATACTTATAAAAGTTAATATACACTTGTAGCCGTTCTAAATTTCTTTTAACTAGGCCACATTTTTATTCCGACATTCATTGTCCAAGGTTCTCTTGGAGTAGTGGCTTTCCCAACCTATATCCCTTGTTTCTTAGGACGAATGGAAGTTGTGCCATTTATTCCTTAAGTTTGTCGTCTTTGTCTCTTAATAGTTGCATTATTTTTGGGGTGAAATTGTGTACACGCGTCATTCCTTTATATCTTAAGCTCCATGCTCTTGCTGTGTACTCCACGCAGGCTTTTAACTTAGTTAGCATCTACTAAGGATGCCTTATTAGCGGTCTCACTTTATCCCTGTATACTTGTATCACACTGTTCAATTCATACTTACATATCCCCTTTTTAGTTTGTACTCATATTCAGTTCCTGACATCTCTTTGAGGTGCTTCTATTCGAAGCTCTTTCCCTAATTAATCGATGGAGGACTATAAACTATTATCGTAAACCATTTTCCAACCATTGTTTGAAGAAACTAGAATCTCTTAAACATCACAGTACTTCTTTTAATACTTGACCTACCTGGTCTCCTTCTGGGTTTATCCTCGAGTTATGAATAACCTATCTAATTTACAATTAGGAGTTGGGGGCTTGGTACTTTCAAAATGAGTGAAGTTCAATTACTGTACATCTTACCTTCTCGACTAGTTCCTTAACTAGTTAAGGCGTTAACAGAAATCGGGCAGCACCTCTCCTATAATATGCCCTATCCGAATTTACAATTACACTCCTAATAACTAAAGCCAACCAACAACAACAACCTGCAGCACATGTATAACCAATTCATACCAATATAATACAACATAACTGCAAATGACTCACTCAAAACCATGATACCAAAATAGGGTTTCTAGTTTCCATTTTGCAAAACCTTTAACTATACGAAACGGGGGGTCAGGTGGCTACAACCAGAAGCTACCACACCCCTTTTAGTATAATTTTAGTCCCTGCAACACAACACCACAACCTGCAGCACCACTCCATAAGCACAACACCTTGCTTCGACTACTATTCAACAATAGCGACTCCAATTTTGTTTTTAACGTCCAGCACTTATATGAAGTTCTTACACTTCCAGAAGCATAAAAGATGTATAAAACACCCTATTATAACACCATAAACTTCAAATTAAAAGGAAAGACCTTACCTTCCCAAAATTGGCCAAAACTAGCCAAAACCTACCCTCGGAAGTTCCTTAGAGTGCTGAAAAGTAGTGGACTATTTGTGTCACGTTTTTGCTGCTCCAAATAGAAATTTTTCCCTATTAAACACCATCATATCACCGTAGGATACCTTAAATAATTAATTTACGGAACAAAATCAGAGCTTACCTTTCACTTTGGCCAAAGCCGTCGCCCTTCTCTCTTAGTCTCTTAGGGTTTTCCTTCTTTTATTTTGTTCTAAATGCTGAAGAATAAACTATGTACAGCATGTAATACACATATATAAACCTTCTTAGGAGGTGACACGTGGCATCCCCTAAGGGTGACACATGGCAGGCCTCCTAGGGCGCCATCTCAATCATGCGGCCAATCCAAAGCTACCACATGGCAGCATGGGGTTCACCCCAACTAGGTGAGTCACCTACTTGCTTCAAGTAGGTGCATCACCTGCTTGCTTCAAGTAGGTTCTTCATCTCGTTATCTCTCTTTCGTAGTTTTGTAATCTTGTCTCACTTTAAGATCCTATGTGTTCCTTGCTACTTAAGCTCGATGTGTACTCAAGTAGCTTAGTATGCAAAATGTCCCAAATACTAGCTTTCACAAGTACGTCGAGTCCTACGACTCACTACTTAGCCTCCAACTTCTTTCGGATTCTTGTAACCCTATTTCCAATCTTCTCTCTAATGGAGTATCTCCTTCTCCTTTCCTTAGGATTATTTGATAGCGTTATAGATTATCCGACTCACATGACGACTTCTAAGAAACTTAAGAGTCTTTCCAAAAATTTAAGAAACTTAAGAAGCGTTCCAAGGTACCAAACTACGAGGTGTAACAATAAGAGTCATTATAGACTAAGATAGATAAATAAACTTCAAATATACAATAAACCATGCATTTGGAGTCATAATATTGAAACCCATAAGATTCCACCATTTGAAATTAAACTATTTAGTTTAGAAATCACTTGGGATCCATAGGTGTAAGAACCCATGAATAAGACCCACATACCTTAGGGGATGAAACCCTAATGCAAGCTTCAAATAAATGGATACTTGATCTTCTAGGAAGAAACCGTAGCTTTCTTGATAAAGAGGAAGTCTTGAGAGAATTTGAGAGGTTAGGGTTTGGGTCTTAGAACTTGAGTGAGAGTAAATGAATGTAGGAAGTCTTTGGGTATTTTATATAGGTGAATTCATCCTTCAAAATGACCCCACTTTGTGTTAAAACACAAGGAAAAGACCAAAATACCCTATTTTAATAATCTGACCAGATAGGCTTCACAGGGACCATTTTTGGTATGTGGTTCTCACCAAGGCCCATGGTGGGGTCCCGTGATGACTGACTTGGCAAACATTTTTGAGAGTTTCTAGAAGGGTGTCTGAACATTCTTCATAGAGACCTTCATGATCCATGAAGGGCATCACGGCCCGTAAAACATAGTCGTGGTGCAGGCCCTATAGGAGGCTTGTATAATGACCACCACAGAAACACACCATAGTCCATGAAGATCTCCACAACTCGTGATGGTCGTCCGTGATCTTTGTCTTTGAATATTTCCTGAGGGTTTTGGGGAGGGGTCACCACAAGGACCTTTCACGGTCCGTGGTTCTCACCATAATCTATGGTCTTCATCGTGGTTCCTTCCCTACAAGTATAAGTCTATGAATTAACACCATGGTGGATTACCATAAGGCGTGGTGCGTACCATGCCTATGATGTCCCTCTATGGTTGACACCTGGTGCCATTTTCTGCATTTTTGTTCTTTCTTCCACATTTTAGGACTTTCCACATTTTAGGGGTCTTATATTGCTCCTATTGTATGCCATCTCTTACATAGGCTATAATGTACCAGATGGGTAACCTTTTCTACTCGGCAGATGTGAGGACCTTGAAATTTGAGGCATCTATCCCTACCATGATTTCCACGGCTATTGAGGCTTCCATTTTACCTTTATGTACTGAGGTAATAGGACAACATGCTACATTGAGTGATATTTCTCTTCGGTTAGCTACTCTCACCTATGGAGTTGAGGAGAAGGAAAAGGATGAGGGAAATTCTACTTTTGGAGTCCATACAGATAGATATCAAAGACTTGAGGAGATATGTAGATGAGCTTAGGTTCAAAGACATTAATATGCATTGAGTGTTGATGCCTCCAAGGTTCCGAGTTTAGAGGTACCTCCAGTTTAGGGAGTTGTTGGTTCTGAGGCCTCTCCGTTTTCTATGATTGGAGTTGATGCAGGTTTTGGTGATTATAATAAGAAGCCTCCCAATATGGATGAGGAGGACTTAGGTGTAAGTGAGCAGCAAGATGAGGATACATATGATGGCCTTTCTGATTTGGAGGATATGCAACTCTAGGTAGTTGTGGAGCGCTCACTTGCTGATTCATCTCTCGTAGAGCCACCTCCTACACCTCCTAGTAATACACTGGGCATTGATTCCCTAGTAGAGGATGCATTTACATTCCAGCGATCTCCTCAAGCTTAGCCTGACAGGGGGATCCCTATCTCTATCTGTTTTACTTTCCTATTTTTATTTTTGTATTGAGAACACTGCTTTTTCTTTTTGGTAGGGTGAGGGTAACTTAGGTACCTTAACCATTTATTTTTTGTTATTTTGGAAATTTTATCATTCTGAGTTATAAATATTACATTGTTATTTTGATTGATTGTATATATTTGGTTTTGAGAATATTTCACTTGTTCTCCCACTTAAATTGCTATGGTTGTGTCTAATGTTCATTTGTACATTCGAGAATCTGTCTTGATTAATATTGATGACTAAAATGGTGCTCTTGATAAACGACACATATGGAATTCTAATGAGGCAAAAGAGGTTGCATAAGTCTTGTATGAACTTTTGGCATCTTGTTGTGACTAATCGAATGTCAATTGTGAGTCTTAAAATGATCGTTGTATATGAGCCTAAATTGTAGAGTTATGTTCGATGTTTGTGTTGGAATACTATGTGTGTTGAGGCTTACTTGAAAAATATGCATGAGGACACCTAGAACTTTCCTTGTTGGTGCAATCGATTAGTATTGGTGATTTAAAGAAATGATCTTAGGCATAATTTTTGAGAGTGAGCCTAAAATTGCTATAACTTCTTATTATCCCCTTGTGAGCGAGTGAACCTAGTTTGGAACTATTTGATTCTATCCTTTTCTTTGGATAAAACTTAAACCCAATTACTGAACCGGTCTTCAAAATTCCATTATTTTGCCTACCTATAACCTTCTTCGAGCATTGGGCATTTTAAATAGCCAACTTAGGCTTTTGCCTAAGTTGGTGGCGTGGTAAATATAAGAGAGAATTTGGTTAAATGGTTTATGATAAATCACCCTTGGATACTTAATAAAAGAAAATGGAACACCTCTATATAAAAAGAAGAGAGAAGAAAAGAAAAGAATCAAAAAAGAAAAGAAAATGAGGGAAATTGTTGTGGTGTTTTAGTTTGAAAATAAAAGGGGTGTCCAAAGGGATATGTCAAAGGTCGTAGAGTGCTACAAATGAAAAATGGTGATTTTTGAGCTTGATAATTGAAGAAAAATAAAGATAAATGAAATTGACCAATGCTTCAACAAGGGAGAGTCACTAAGCCTAAACGACCATACCTTGGCCTCAGCCCCATTACAAGCCTTAAAAGACCTTTTTGATCTTGCATGATCTGATTGATATATTAGTTGAAAAATAAGGGCAAGCCTATGGGTGAAATTATGCATATTTTTATTTTTGTGAGTATGAGAATTCTGTTTGATTCCATTGTTATAATATTTGAATGGCTTCTTGAGAGCGTGGAATCACTTCTTTGATGTGAGGGAATTCTAGTATATGTGTTGAACATAAATATGCATTTTGAAGCAAGTGTTAGTAAGCATGAACTCTCATAGAGATTGGCTAGTCATCGTTTGAAGCCTTGAGTGCATAATTAAACATTGTATACTGAAATTAAATTGTGTTTGCACTTATGTGTTCATTCTCAATGAGCACCACTTGTAGTCATTGGTTTTGAACTGATATTTTTCTTGATTTACTTGAGGACAAGCAAAAACTTTAAGTTAGGGTATTGATGAGTCAAGAATTTGGACTAATTTAAGGCTAAAATCTCAATAAAATAGTATCCTCTTTGCCTATATTATATCCAATATTGATCTTAAAGTGATTATTCATATATGTGAGGAATTAAGGACAAGGTATGAGCATGATTTTGAAGAAAAGAGCCAAAAAGTGGCAAAAATGAGCAAAACATACCCTGAAGTTTGCTAAGAGTCTACAAAGACTCGCCAAGAGGGCCCTAAAGATTGCCTAAAAGAACTGAAACCAAGGCCAACTGCTAATGCAAATCAACGAGGTCATGGCACTTCGTCTACTCGCCTAATGGTAAAGGCGAGGAACATCATGCCTGTATAAAGTGTTTGAAAGTTTGATCTAACTGAGGAACTAGAAAGGTGATAATGAATGTAGAAGGTAAATCGCCGACTAAAACTTGCCCAAAAGTTCCAAATCTTCTGAAAACCGAGTGACTAAAGATCAAAGAAAAAGTTCAAAATGATGAATTGCCAAACCTATGTGCAAGATGGATCATGTTTGCCAACTGGCCAGCACAGGAACTAAAGAATTAAGGTGCTGAAATATGAGAAGCCCATGCTTTTGGCGACTAGTCGACCACTTCGATGGGCACGATTAACATCGTTGAAGTGGTCTGTGCATGGAATGTTGGCCTATGTTCTGAAAAAGTATTAAATGAGTTTAAAAGTCAGAAAAGGGAGAGATTTTGCATTACTAAGAACCTGAGAATATAGCATTCCAGTTAGCTTAGGGTTTTGACATTGCTCTTGGTAATTAGTGGGGTTTAAGCTTGTGCATTGGAATTTGAAAGTGATACTTTGCTAAATTAAATAGAAGACAATTATTTTGGTAAAACTTCTTTTATTTTTTCAATGCGTAGCTAAACCCCATCCTTTGGGGGGGGGGTTGCTTATATAGTTAGTTTATTGTTTTGATTTGGGTTTTTGTATCAGCTCAAGATTTGTTAATTCGATATGAGTTTTGTTATTTTGGTGTGTATTCATTTATGATTTATAGTTTCAAACATATTTTTATGTTAGATCTTCATTTTAGCTTGAAAAGGTATTATGAAGTATCTGAATTAGCAAATAGCCATTGATTTGTATTTATCAATTATAATCTATCGAGAGAGATGAGGTTTTGCTAAGGATTGGGTTAGTTTTGTTAGTACACATGTTTGGGCTTGAAAGTACTTGCATGGATACACAAATAACGGTCAAAAGATGCTTTTCGTACAATTGATTAATCTTTCTCTATCCGTTGATTATTAACAATATTGAGCTATACACTTACCCTTATTCGAACGACATGTTTAACTAGGCACCTACCCTAGAAGTCTCCTACAACTTGTTGCAACCCAATTGTTATTGATCATATTGATTTTAACCTAGTTAATGTTTCTAAATTGATATCCTTAAACTATTGATTTAATTTATGTTACAATTCACTTATTTTTACGCTACAAAAGTCTAGAACACGAACTTCTAGCTTGAATTCTATTCCAATTCGTTTCTTCTGGGATTCGACTCCGACCTTATATATTGGGCTTATATAGCTAACAATCGCCTACACTCTAAATAGCAAGAAGTGTAGTTTGAGCATTATTGCTCTATCACATGATGAGATCATGAAAGAAGTGGTTTTTTCCTAAATGCCTCATAGCCTCTTATTCATAGATGTGGCTCGCTTTACACTGATGAATAAGACTTTACTTGACACGGCATATTAGACTTCCTAGGATACTTTAAACCTTGTGCTCTGATATAAAGTTTGTCATGACCCAAGCTACACCGTACGTGCGATATGGCGATTAGAATCCCTAGGGGACTCTAACCAAGCCTCTTAGCATATCATTCATGAGCATACATGAGGTAAAAAAAGAAATAAATAAAAATATAGATGCGGATATAAAGTCTAAATAAAAGAGAACATGTTTCAACTCAAATTGAAAGACAACATAGACTCCATAACATCCAGCATGCCTCTACTAACTAGATAGGAGCATAATACAAGCTCCGATCTTACCCATGACAACATAAGAAAAATGAAATAGTCGAACGAAGTGATCAAAAATAAAGTGTCTTATCCTCCAAGCATGAGGACTCACCACAAGTGCTAGTCTAAGCTCAACTCTACTCACGAATAGAAGGTGCGTGATGATTGTTCATCCCTACATTATGATATAATGTAGGCAAAAATATGCATTAGTATATGGAATACACTAAGTATGTGAGAAATATGCATGAACAATAAAATAAGACTAAAACGATATGAATCATGAGATGCAAGGCCAATATCTTTAAACATGAGTAAAATCATGAAAAAATTAAAATATCATAATCATTGGTCAATGCATCACAATGTCATGATCATGAGAACTTTATACCTTTTCAATTAACATGGTGTGGGATAGGACTTTTAATCGACATATAAGATCATGTGAGCTATAACATGGAATCCGATGATTCTCATATCGATAAGAGAGAGGCTATCTTGCTAGGGTAGACTCAGTGATGGTACTTTCTCTAACTCTGTTCTATATGTAGATCCACTAGCTTCGCATTATTGTCATGTGTACACCTATGCGGGCAATGTAGCCAGGGACTAAATGTTGCTACTAAAATTCTCTTGGGTAACTACAATGACTATCGAACCAAACTCCACCTTAAAGTCTTATCGGTGCATATTCGTTATCCTAACAAAACTTTATGAAAACATGGTTATTAATATCGGTCATTAATATCACTAAGAAAGTTTATAGTAGATACCAATCCAACCTTATAAAATAATATAATAGTAGCTCATATATCACCTTTATTATGAGTGTGTGAGGAAATTCCATCAAAGCCTCTAACTTCTTTAACATGATTAGGCAAGAATTTTCCTTATTGAACTATAACTTCTTTTCTTATAGCATCATTGAAACATCATTCATAATCTTTCATGAGTCATTCATAAATCCTGACAATCATTGATAAAGCTTTCATTGAAATCACTTGAAAATCATGATCATAATTCATTAAAACATACTTGAAACTAGCATATAACATGGGTCATTGAAATTTATCTTGAAAGCATGCAACATGGTGTGAGTTGTGTGTAATTAGTCTAATAGCAATAAATATATAATAATTAAGAAGACCCAATGCAATCTATGAAATTTAGGGCTTTTAGAAGAAGAATTCATAAGAGATTTTGAGAAAAAACTTGGGATTCCATGGGTGAAATGGCCCAAGGAAGAATTCTCACATACCTTTAATCTTAAAAGCCTTAAGTTTTAAGGAATTGAAGCTTTAATCTTGAAGTAATCCCTTGAATTACTTGAGGAAGAAGGAGACTCTTGATAGAACATTTTTAGAGAGAGGATTTTGATTTAAAGTGTTTTGATGATAATGAGAGGGTTAGGAGGGCTTAGGGTAGTTAATAGATTTTAATAAACTCCCAAAACCTGTCCATATTTACTAATGAAAACACAAGGAAAGACCAAAATAACTCCAACTTAAAATTGGAATTGTACATGGACAAGGTACATATCATGGTCTGTGGAGCTCAATACGGGCCATGGTGTTGGTCGTGGTGAAGGAGCCTAGTTTGTTTCTGAGAGAGGTAAGCTCCACGGGACCTACCATGGCTCATGGTGCTCACAAAAACCCGTAGTGCCTCTCGTTCTTCTCACCTTGGGTCATGGGTATTGGGGTCGAGTTCATGGGAGGCTTCACCATCCGTGAAACTTTCCACGAGCTGTAGAGCCCTCTGTAGACCTTTCCCTTACATTCCTTAATCTTGGATGCCTACACGGATGCTGGATACAAATTGTGGTGCCTAGTACGGTCTATTGTGGAACCCACAGTCAGCATTTATTTAAAAATTTCTACACCTTTGTCAAATACCTCATTTTCAGACTTCCCAACTTCTGGGGTCTTACAGTTTCAAATATAAATTAGAAGAGTTTGCTAATATATTTTTTCAAGATCAATAGTAATGGAGTTCAAACAAGTTTTAAGAGACTTCAAGGGTAGGTGCGTAGTTAGACAAGTAGCATAAATGTGGGTAAATGCATAGCTCAATATCGTTAACTATCAATGGATATGCTAGGTTAGAAAATCATATGACAAATATCTTTCAATCACTAGTCCTCTCTCCATGCAAGCACTCTCAAACCTAATCATGGATTTTAACGAAATTAACCCAATCCTTAGCATAATCTCCTCTCGAGAGAGATATTTACAATTGACAAATTCAAATCCATGGCTATTTATTAATTCAACCACTTTACATAACCTTCTCAAGCCAATATGAAGATATAATATAGAATTACTTTTGAAACCATAACTCATAAATGAATACATGCAAAATTAATAAAACCCATATCAAATTAACAAGTCTTGAGCTGATACACAAACTCAAATTCAAAACCACAAGTCAACTACATAAGCACACCCCCTAGAAGGAGGGGATTAGCTACACATTATAAAATTGAAAAAAGTTTTACCAAAATAATTGTCTCCAATTGAATTCAGCAAGATTTCACTTTCAATTCCAAATGTCCAAACATGATTTCCCCAAATTCACCCAAAACACAATATTAAAACCCCAAGTAAAAGGAATGTTCTATTTTCTATGTTTTCTATAGAGAAAAAGTACGACACTCTCTTTCTTCTCGACTATTTATATGTTCTCCAAAAATAGGCTAAAAATCACGCAAAGACCACTTTGGCGATGTTAGTTGTGCCGCCGAAGTGGTTGGCAAGTCGTCTAATGGAGATACATCTCACACTTTAGTTCATAAGTCCTTCAGTCCTCAGGTTGACTAGTTGGCAAGCAAGAGACACATTGTAGACATGTTCGGTGGGTCACCAATTAGAGATCCTTTTCACCTTTTCACTGCTCAAACTACTCAGAAATTGTAGAACTTTTGTGTATGCTCAGTCGAGCTCGCCTTTCAAGTCATTGGGTCTCCTTCCTCTCATCATGCTCACTATTTTGCTCCTTTACTTAGGAAACATTTTTAGCTTCTTTCTACTATCATGATTGGGCTAGCCTTTAGGTTCCTAGCTCACCAACTTTCTTTGATAGTTAGTATTAGCTTTCAATCCCCTTAGTCAATGATGAGGTCCACTTAGCAAGTCTCCAAGGGACACTTGGCGAGTTCCAGCACTAGTTTTCTACATTTTCCCCACTTTTGGCTCTTTTCATCAAAATAATGCCCATGCCTTGTCCTTGATCCCTTACATCTACAAATCAACACCTTAAGGTCAATTATGGATACAATTCAGGCAAAGAGGACACTATTTAATTAGAGTTTAAGCTCTAAATGAGTCAAAATTCCTAACTCATATAGACTTGGTATCCTCACCTTTTCAAACCTTCAGGTACTTTCCTTTCTTCCCTTTCTTTTACTTTTAAGAGAAAAAGTCCTTTTAGTAGTGGATGTTGTATTGATCCTCATGGTCATTTCTGTATTTTTTGTGTTCTTTTACTATTTTTCCCTTCTGTTAGCTTCTTTGTTCCATTTATATGGTGTTGGGATGGATGGCATGCATCTTGAGGAGGATTGGTGAGTTTTGAGTAAGTTAGGCCATTTTGGAGGCTTAAGGCTTGAAAGAGTTGAGTTTAGTCAACATCTAGAGACTCTGATGTCGAATTAAGATTCTATCAGTTCCATCAAATTTGGAAAGTTCATTTTGGTCTAGTGTGAAGATTAGTTCGGGTTTTGGGGGCTTTTATTTTGAGTTGTGCTATTAGGCATTTTAGTTTTGAAGTTTTGGCCAAAGTTTGACTTTGGTCAATATTCTTGGTAAATGTGCTCATATTGAACTTCTATTAGTGGGATTAGCTCCAAAATGCCGAGTTTGTTATAGAACGATCTTTGGTTTGATTTCTGAGGCTTTTAGTGTGAGTTTGTGGCTTTAGGCATTTTGTTTGTGAATTCTTTATAGTTGACTTTGGTCAATATTTTGACGAGATGATCTTCATTGGTTCTTTTATCAATTCTGTTGAATCCGTATTGTTATTTCAAAGTGGTTGCACTTTTGGTTTGCGTCATTTGGACTATGAATGAATTCTGAGGGCTTGTTCAAAGTTTTGGGACATATAACTCTTTTTCTGGTTTCTAGTGCTTTTGTTTTTATGAACCCCCTAGTTGGATTAAGCAAGGGGGCCAGTGGGGGTAGCTTGAGCGACCAGCCCTTTTCTTTAAAGAAGGTTGCTTTACAGACCAAGAGGTCAGTTAAGCGACAGGCACCTCTTAGGCAGGGGCTGTTTTTGTGAAGCCATCGCTTAAGAGGACATATGATAACCTAAGCAAAAATTACTAGGATTAAAACCACAGTTCTCCTTCTTTTCTCCAAGGTCAAAAATCATGAAAGTTAAGTTTGTCTTTGGACGATTTTACTCCATTCTTTATCATTTTTGATGCTTTAAAGGTAATTCTCATCCTCTTTACCTTCTAAACTTGTTTATAGCTTCGATTCTGTAATTCATTTCCGTTTTAGCGCTAAATCCTTGATTTCTAACTTTTAAAGTGAGCTAAACTGATCATTTGAGGTCCGAATAGAACTCTGTCTTCGCCCATCTTCTGGGCATGTGATCCTCAACTTGAGAAAAACATAATGACGATTTCCTTTTTGTAGTTTTGTAACATCGTTTCAAGAGTCGATACCCAATTTTGATCCCAACTTCGAGATAGGTTATGTCTTCCCTTTCCTTAGACTTGGCTTAGTTAGATTAATTATATTTGAGTAGTATCGCATGATTAGGTTGAAACCTTAGGTTGTGTTAGGTTTGGTTATCCTTGGATAGTTATGGCCATAAGTTGGATTTATTAGGGTATTTTAGTCAGAGGGGCTAGGTGATCCTTGTGTTTATGTTGGTAGAATCCTTAGACCTTTCTCTTAGGTGGAATGAGATAGGATGTATCGTATTTTTCTTAGATTGCTTATTGGTTTCTTGTGTGGTACTTTTGAGCCTTTAATGCTTTATTGGTATTAAACTCTTGTGCCCATGGTTGGATCTAGGACTGGCGGGAGTTCCAAGTTAGTACATCTGCTCTGTGATGGGGGTTACCCAAATATGTGTTTGGGTATTGTAATTTTTGTGTATAGTCTTGATATTTATGATGTATTTTACATATGGTTGTACATTTAGTTAGAGTTTCTCTACTAACGAATTGGAATTTATAAAATGGGAGTTCAATCGGAAGATTTAGTAATCAATCGGAATATTTAGTAACACTTGAGACCCTTATGATTTAAAAATGATAAAAATACTTTTTTACTTATTTGTCCATACTTTTGGATACTTTTATTACTGACAAGTCAAAGGTATCATTCTGGGCGGCCTGTCGATTAGTTCTAGGGTATATTATTCTATCTATACTTGATGATAAGTCTGAGGTATTATTTCGGGCGGCCCATTAATGTATATCTGGGTTACTGGTATTTTACTATTAAGTCCGAGGCATCATTTAGAGCGGCTTGAAGGTTCTTTTAGGCTTCTTACTTCTCTTCATTTATCATTTACAAATCACCATTTTGACTTGAATATTAAGTGTGGTTGTGTTTGTCTTATATCTGTGTGTATCCTTTCTTTGAGTTACTTGTACTGCTTGACTGTTCTCTATAGTATTGTCGTTACAACTTAGAACTTACCCTTGAACGGCTAGTATCATCGTGTTTCTCTTTATATACTTGATGGTTCTGGTCTTTTTATGATGCAACTCCCAATAAAAGCCTTACTCCATGAGCATTGGATCTCTGTTAGCCATCAAAGTCTTGGATTGTGGTGAGCTTCTGGCATCTAGAGACTTTCTGCTTTCCCTCTTTTTGTGCTAACTTGTATTTTGTATTTTTATTAGTCAGTTCTCTTGTATATATAACTTTTTTGTACTTTGTAGCTCCTGTGTAGATGACACTAGGTCCAGGAATTTGGTCTTATGTTAGTTTTTCTTCTTGGTCACTTTCGGGCCTCTTTTGTATATTTTGTATCGTGCTTCAAATTTTTGATATGGACCATTTCTTACATTTTATTTTGGTCTTCCACTTATTAATTTTATCATACTTAAATTGTCTTCTTCCGAAAATTGTGTTGTTGGGTTTGGCTTGCCTACTCGGGGGTTGTAGTAGGTGTCATCATGGCTCGATCTCAGGTCGTGAAACAAACCTAACTGATAAATAACTAGCAAGCTTATAAGGCTACAACTGAAATCATATATACAATAAGTCGACAAGGCTATAAATAGAAGCTAAGAAAACTTTAGCAAAATATGTCCACAAGTCTCTCTGAATACTACTAATTAACTAGGGACAAGATCCCAATGATACCAAAAATTATACAAAATTCAAGTATACAAAACCTATAGGCAACCAACAGCTCTAGGAAGAATGAAGCATATCAATCCTCAGTTGAGATAATACTCCTATTGCAAGGATGATCTGGACCTCTGTCTGAACCTGGAGCATGACATGCAACGTTCCCAAGAAGCGGGATTTCAGCACAAATGAAAATGTACAGGCATGTAAGAAGGAAAGTAAAATCATAAATAACTGCAGTAAAAAGGATAATAGAGATACAACCTGAAATTAAAACTCAAATACCCTTCATGGCCGATAATCTGACCTTCTAGTAATCAAATATGGATGGTATGCTCGTATAATCATATGTCGTGAATACATACATACATACATACATATATTTATATACATACATACATACATATATATATATATATATATATGCAAATGCATGGCATTCCCAACCAAAAGCTAGCAATAATCATCTTTTCTTGTAACTAATTGACATCATATTGCCAACTTGTTGCCATCTATACAATATATATAGTATTTTGGGAAAATAGGCCCCCTTCCCTCCAATTATAGCTTGAAGTCCATGCATAGCATTCCATGTATGATATGAACTTTGAATGCACATAGTAGGCCATAACAAGAACTTAGCCAATCATGTCTCATTGGTACTCTTATTCTGATAATCTCATAATCAGTTTCGTATAACATGTAAATGCCTTGTAGAACCTCATATGCTTTCCGAATAAATTTGAAAACTTGACTTTAGAAAGGTAGATTAAACTTGAGGATGTTCATTCAAAACTTAAAGTGCTTAAAGTATCTTTTATGACTTCATTTAACATTCGTATATCCGTTTAGGCCTATAAAACTCATCATAGACTCGAAGCTTTTGACTCAACTTCAACTTAGCAAATTAATTATTTAGGAATTCAAAAGGAGACTGACATGCTTGGCTTGATTTATATAAACAATTCCAAGTTGGAAATATTATGACCTTTTTCAAAAACAAGGGTGGTTTACAAGTATACAACCAAAAAATGGAGTACAAGATTTAGTATAAAGATTGTTTTCAAATAACCTTTTCGTAGAACCTTCTGACAAGGAAGAATGTCTTAACAACTCCCTTAGTACAACAAATTAATTCTTCAACCTTTCAGCCTTATTCTTAGGATATAATCTCTAATAGACATAAGGAATAAGAAAGTAAACGGAAAATAGTTGTTAACCATCAAATATATTTTTCAGAATTATAAGTGCATTAACCATACAATAAAATCTTGGAATAAAACCAACTGACATTCAACTTCACTTCACAGAGGGTCTTTCTAGCAATAGAATAAAAAAATGACTCATTCGATGATTTGTTTTTTTGGGGATTTGTGTGATATAAAAAGAGAATTTTTCCTTAACATGTCTTGAATTTGAACTCGAACAACTTGATGTAGATAATCGATTTCCTTTTAGTGATTAAATATAATTTCAAAATTATTTCCTCGTGACACTTCTCATAAACATGCATAACTACATATTTTGCGTCTAGCCATTGATATGAATTAATGATGTATAATAAAAATAAATGAAAAGCATACTCTTTGGAGTTGTAAAATGTATAGCAAGTAATCCACAATTTTGACCAACACTATTAAATGAATGGTTGTACAAATTGTTTATAATTAAATTATTGTGATAACAGAATGAATTTGATGCCACCAATTCATAATCAGTTGCTGGCCATTTTCTTTACCTCCACATGGAGTGGAGGTGCCAAGTCACCTCAATTATTATCTAATTGCATATATATATTACGTAAATTCATGGTAAAATATATATAAATTTTTGAATACATCATATTAAATAGAATTTTTTTTCATAAAGCCTACCACGTATAGTAATAATTTCTTAACATAACAAGACTTACTATCTCCACTAAAATATTTAAAATTGATAAAATTTTATAAAAATAAATACATATCAAAACATATCGTCCATAAATATTTAAGCTACTTTAGGAAGACAATAAGTATATATTTTTTAGATTTTGATTAAAATACGATGGTATCAAATCATGCGCAATGCTATAATAAAATTCTCAAATTTAGCTCATAATTTTTCCATATGAGACAAAAGACAACCGTAAACACCCGATGTGTTATATGCTAAAGTGACGACGCCATAGATGTCCAATTACCGCTAAAACGGTCACACCAGTAAAGCCAAAAATTAGCTAAGGCTCCGATATTCATTTGGGTGCTTGAGATTCATCTAGAACCACATGGACGTAAATGAGCTATGCTACCGTATCAAATTTGATATTTTAGATTCAATGGAGATGTCAAAACTTCCATCCAATGTCATCTAGATAAGCAGTTGGTCCCACACCAAAGGCTCCATTTTAGCCATAACCCACAAGGTTTCTTGAAATGATTCTCGAAGACTCAGGACCCAAACCAAGGGTCCTTCTAGACCAAAATCGATGTTCTAGAGCTAGATGAACCATTATTATTGCATTTTGAGGTTGTTTATCTAAAGTTTTGACTAAAGTCAATTGTTCAAACTTCAAAAGCTCCAAAACACATAAACTTTCATAAAAATCAAATAAACGACTAGGTGACTAAACTGTCGATCTCAATAAGTCATAAATGACTTGGGGTTGCTACATGAAATCTCTAAATGCCAAAAATATTGGGCGATAGAGAAAATTACCTAGAGGTTCATTACAACTTTGCATACACCTGATAATCCTGGAATGTCTGAAATATTGCTCACAAATGGTCCTCATGCTCTACTTTGAACCACGAGTATATCAGACTATCATCTATGAACATGATCACAAATATGTCTAAGAATGGCTTGAAGACCTGATTTATTAAGTCTATGAAAGTTGCTAATGCATTAGTAAGCCTAAATGATATTACAAGAAACTCGATATGGTTGTATCTCATTCTGAAAGTCGTCTTTGGAATGTCTCCCTTCTTAAATCTTAGCTGTTGATATCCTGATCTTAAATTAATCTTCGAGAAACACCAGACACCCTACAATTGATCAAATAGATCATCAACCCTCGAAAGTGGTGTATTCTTGATTGTAACCTTATTCAATATCTAGTAATCTATGCACATTCTCAATTAGACATCTTTCTTATAAACAACGAACAATAGTGCATCGCATGACGATGTACTAGGCATGAAAAAAAATCTAGTAAATCTCTTAATTGATCATTTAATTCTCTTAGCTTGGACAGATTCATTATATGAAGAGGAATAAATACTTATTCAATATCATGAATTAAATCAATAGAAAGATGATTTTTTATTACTAGAGGGAAGCCTGGAGCTCGTATGGAAACACATCTAAAAATTTGTGAGCTATAGGAACTGACCGAAGATGCAATGGTTCCTCAACTATGGTTATAACATGGTCACCTAGAAAATAAAATTGGTCAACCTTGGTTTGACAATTAATGTTAGCATAGAATGAAGCTAGACAATCTATGCCCATAATAACATCTAAATCAATCATGTCGAATTTAACTAAATAATCCAAGGTGTGATAAATACAAATTATTATCGCATAATCTAGATAGACTTTTTTAGTTGTTATTGACTTAAAACCTGGCCTAAATAACATGAATTATTTAATAAATAATTTTAGTTTTATCCCAAAGTTACTTGCAATGAACATGTTAATATATGAAAGAATAGAGCTAGGATCTATCAATGCATATACATCATGAGTGAAAATAGCTAATATACCAATAATAATTGCAGGCACCGATTCACGACTTGATGACCATCTAAGGCATAAATGTAGTTTTGAATACCAGCTAAATTGGGATGCTCCTCATCCTGTACCCCTATCTTGACCTATAAAGGTGTGGAACAGTACATGGAGAACGAACACTAGAAGAAGAAGTTGTTTTCAACCCTGTTGGTTGAGCTAAACTACCCATATGTCTATTAGGATAGTGTCACATATTATGACTAAAAATTCCACCCCGATAATATACATCGATGACCCGATGAAATGGTTCAAGTTCTACCCTACACCACTGAATATAAGGTGTAAAAGGTGTCGTCATCTTTCTCAAACTCTGTTGATAACAAGAACTCGATGCCCCTGTACTATGCTTGGCTTGGACTTAGAATAACGGCCATACCTAGGACCATGTAACTAGGGAGGAGACTACTAGTAGGATAGGTTGGTCTTCTAGGAAACCGTGGCCTATAGTCACCCCAAGACTCTACATAAAACCCAACAGATTTAACCATCCTTTTCTTCTCCTTTTCCCTAAATTGATTATACTATTAATAGTTAAGGTCCACTATATTTTGAATAAATTCATATATTCATAAGATATACACACTCTCGTGTGGAGATATCATGGTCCAGTTCCCAATCAAATTATAGATCAAGGCCTACCACAATCGGTGAGGTCTAGCCCGCATTGTACTCATAATAGAAGGACTATATCTGTCCAAAGAATCAAATCTGAGACTATACTCCTGAACACTTATTTTACCCTATCTAATAGCTAAGAATTGATCAACTTTGGCCTCTCAAACTGTTACATTCCGTATTTTTTCATTTTGGATTATTTGTAAGCTAACGATTATAAATTCAAGGACTTTTAATTTTGAATTTTAAAAGGACATGATTTGTTGTAGATGCCAAGTTATATGAATAATTTATGTGTAGTAAAATACATCTCAAGAAGGACCCTTAAGCCAAATCAAAATAGAAGCCATCAAATATGTTTTTCTTAAAGTCACGTTTCGGGTAAGCTGACTTCGGGAGGCCATAACCTCTTTATAATTTGCGAATTTGGGAAAACTCTCAACATGAAAGTTGTAGATAATTGAAATATCTTTCCAACCATAGGTCGTGAGATGAAATGTGATATCGGAGTAATAAGATATAGACGTTTTAAGTCTGACAGGCCAAACTAAATAGTGAATTTGGCCCAACCCAATTCTAATTCGGGTCAGGCCCAATACCCACGAAATTAATCCAATTTCTATGTCTTCCTTCATATTTTAGACTAAGAAAATATCCAGAAAATTTCCAGAGAGAGAGAGAGGAGAAGTTCTTGAGAGAAAAACCAAATCCGACCAAAATTCGAGTCCCAAAATCCGAAGCTCATGAAGAGAAAATTGTTGTACGTCGCATTGGCTTCAATTTGAGCTAGAAATCAGCTAATAAGGAGAAGATTTTATGTGGTGCTGCAAATTTAAGGTAATATTAAAGTCTCCTTTTCATTGTTAACAAGTTTAGTTAGAGTTTTAACGGATTAGAACGGAGAAAATAGTGTTATAAACTAGGTGATTTGTTGAGAGTTATGGGTTAAAGGGTTGTTTTAGGTAGATTAAATAGATGGAATTATCTTATTGATAATGTATAATAATGGTTGATATTGTTTTGATGTTGTTGATGAGTTGTTGTTCTTAAATTTGGAGGAAAAAGGTGTATGAAGATTGTGAATGTTCAAACCCGTTTTTGGAATTGAGTAGCTGGTAGTAATTCTGAAATATCCCATTGTGTAGACCTTCGATTTTAGATATTAAACATGTTTTGGAAAGATAATACACGTACCTACAACTCTTATGTTTATGTCTTAGTCTATATCTGCTGTTATTATGTCGAAAACTGAGCATGAATCATAAGACAAATTCTGTCCAGATTCTGGATTGAAAAATCCTTCATGTATAGCTGTTCGTATTTTGATGATATATCTTTGTAGAAAATGACTGTTGAGTTGATTTCTTTTGCATTGGAAACTTAAGACAGAGATCTAAATGTTTCATGAAGGTCATAAAGTCCAGTTTTGCCGTTTTCATTTTCAAAATTTAGATACAACGTGAGGTACTTGACTTTCCGAATTTACTGCTTTGGTAACATGAGTCGGGTGGAAATATTCTAGGCTTATTGTCAATAATAAATCTTATTTTGTGTCAATATTTTGGATTTTTGATGTTGATTGATGATTATATGGCTGGTTTGAAAGTAGAAAAAGTGAGCGGTATAGGGGAGGTGCTGTCCAATTGTTTTTTGAAATAACCTACTAAAGATAGACTACGTTTTATTCTTGTCCATAGCTTAACCATAGTGCTTAACGTTTTAATATAGGTTGAGACAATATTGGACAACATATACGTATAAACGCTAAAGGTATGTAAAGTTAATATTTTCTTCTTTTGGCATGATCCATATGAAACGAACGAATGACGTATGCTTAAATTCCAAAGAAACTCTTATTCATAGATATACTCGGATGGCTACCGTTCTTGATTTTCAAAATTTATATTGTTATGTCTTGACTCATGTGTATGATTCCAGCCATCCTAGTTGGTATAACTCATGTTGTGGTATAATTCATATTTTAGTATACTCCATAATTGGTGTGATTCATAATGACTATTGTCTTGGTTTTCAAATGATGGACTATTTTGCTTATTCTATTAAGTCTCCGATAATGATCAAATTTCACAAGGTTGCTAATGATACCTTATTCGTGCATATTGTTATGGTATTATTCACCGAGTCCTACGATAGGCCGGGTATGTTATCATGTATGGATTCCACTACATTATTCACCGAGTCCCTTACTAGAGGGCCGGGTATGTGATATGATAATATTATATTATAATGATATGACGATATGATTATGGCACCGAGTCCCATAATGGGCCGGGTACGGTATCAGTGTACACTACTCTATTCACCGAGTCCCTTGCTAGAGGGTCGGGTATGGTATATATATACATATGACGATATATTGATATAATTGTGACACCGAGTCCCATAACGGGCCAGGTACGATATATGATGATGATATGCATGTCTTCATTTTATAAGACACAGGTACAGTGATTTATTGATTATAATACTTGACTCCTAAATCTTTATTTCAGATGTGATCTCCTTTACGATATTTTATGCTTTATATACTCGGTACATATTTCGTACTGACCCCCTTCTTCGGGGGGCTGCGTTTCGTGCCCGCAGGTACATATACTCATTTTGGAGAGCCGCCACCTTAGGATTCTACTCAACGGGTTGAAGTGCTCCATTGTCTCGGAGCCTAAACTTTTGGTACTAATCCTTATAATGTATATATTTGTGTATTTAGGGGTACGGCGGGGCCCTGTCCCGTCATATGCTATTGTTAATCCTCTTAGAGGTCTGTAGACACATGAGTGGGTTGTATGTAGATGTTGTCTGGTGTACTAGTATGGCTTATGTTTTTGGACATTTACATTCGGAGTAAAAGCCTTGTCGGCTTACGTATTATGTTATCTTATTTTTGACAATTAAGACTCCCCAAGAAATAGCTGATTTTGGTATATATATAAGTGACCATTTGAGACAACGTGCTACCCATATAAATTCTATATCGTGTTTAATTGTCGATTGACAATAGATAATATGTGTGTATACGAGTGTCCAATTCGGACACTAGTCACGGCCTACGGTGCTAGGTCGTGACAAAAGTGGTATCAGAGCAGATCATCCTCGGAGTGTCTACAGACCGTGTCTAGTAGAGTCTTGTTTATCGGTGTGTTGTGCACCACATCTATAAACAGGAGGCTACAGGACATTTAGGATGTTATCATTTCTTTTACTTTAAATCGTGCGATAGAGCTGTATTATCAGGATAATTTCTCCCTAACATACTATTATATTTACAGTGATGCCTCCAAGAAAAGCGACAGCTGCCCAAAAGGGAAAGTCAATAGCAGGAGAGACTAGCCGGACCCCGAGGATTACTAGGGCCCGTGCCCAGTCTATGCCTGAGGTTGTGCTCCAGTCGGCGAGCTCTACTACGCCGCCATATGAGGAGAGAGCAGTAGCAACTGACACTATGGATCGGGGGGTTGCTTCACCGCCAGCTCCAGAGGCTCCAATACCTGAGCCTCCAGCTCCTCAGCCAGGGGCAGAGGATAGGGCTATGAGAGATGCAGTTCAGTTGCTGACTAGAATAGCGACAGGGCAGGCTCACAGGCATGGGTTAGGGGTTGACTATGCTGATAGACATGATAGTTTAAGGGCTCGTGATTTCTTGACTTGTAATCCCCCAGAGTTCTATGGGTCAAGGCCCGGGGATGACCCGCAAGAGTTTATTCGACAGGTGCAGTGTACGTTGAGGATAATTAAGGCTTCTGAGACAGAGTCTGTTGAGTTAGCTTCCTATCAGCTGCATGATGTAGCTGTTAATTTGTATGAGTCATGGGAGTTATCTAGGGGCGAGGGTGCTCCTCCAGCGGTGTGGGGTGAATTTGTGGAGGCCTTCCTTGGCCACTTTCTACCTCCAGAGATGAGACGAGCCAGAGTAGACAGGTTTTTACAATTGAGGCAGAATGGCAGGAGCATCAGAGATTATAGCCTTGAGTTTGACTCGTTGGCGAGACATGCGCCAGCTATTGTAGCTGACATGGCTGATAGATTGCATCGGTATGTGATGGGGCTGGATCGTTATTTGATTGATAGCTGTATGGCAATGGCTTCTCAGCCAGGTATGGATATTGCTCGGGTACAAGCATATGCACAAGGGGTAGAAGATCGGCACAGAGGGCGTCAGCCCGATAGAGATCATGATAGAGGCCAGCGTAAAAGAGCTAGATCGGCTAGTTATTCTAGGGAATTTCAAGGCGGGCAGCCTCAGCAGAACAGTAGATATCCTTCTCAGCCAGCCCGGAGTGCACCCCCACAATTCAAAGGTAGTAGATTCGATAGCACAGGGTATTCAGGATCCGGTCAGAGCTCCAGGGTTTCAAGTTCACAGATAAATAGGGGTTCGCGTCAGTCGAGACCACCTTTGCCTCGGTGTCCTCGTTGTGGTAGGTCACATTTTGGAGAATGTCGTTTTTCTACAGGTGCATGCTTTACTTGCGGCCGTCAAGGCCATATTATGAGGGAGTGTCCATTTAGGGGTAATTTAAGTGGTGCAGCTCAGCCTACTGGGTCAGTTGTTGGCTCATCTTCTTATGTAGCTATGCGCCCTGTGGGACAGGGTATTCAGATAACAGCAGGCCATGGTAGAGGCCGTGGTGGATCTTTCAGTTCAAGCGGTCCTTCAAACCGCATATATGCCTTGGCTAGTAGACAGGATCAGGAGGCGTCGCCAAATGTGGTTACAGGTATATTATCGATTTTCTCGTAGGATATATATGCATTGATAGATCCAGGTTCCACCTTATCATATATATCTCCCTTTGTTGCTAGTAGAATCGGAATAAAATTTGAATCAATAGAACCATTTGAGGTAGCTACACCGGTAGGAGATTCTGTTATAGCCAACCAAGTATATAGAGATTGTTCGGTGATTATATATAGTCGACACACCAAAGCAGATTTGGTAGAGTTAGCTATGATAGAATTTGATGTTATTATGGGCATGGATTGGCTAGCTTCTTGTTATGCTAATGTTGATTGTAGAGAAAAAGTAGTTCGATTCCAATTCTCAGGAGAACCAGTCATAGAATGGATGGGCAATACAGCATCACCGAGGGGTAAGTTTATTTCATACCTCAAGGCAAGGAAAATGGTTAGAAAGGGTTATATTTATCATCTGGTTCGTGTCCATAACTTGGAAGCAGAGGAATCGACTCTTCAGTCAGTTCCGGTAGTTAACGAATTTACAGATGTATTCCCAGATGAACTTCCAGGTCTTCCTCCTGAGCAGAAGATAGAGTTCAATATAGATATATTGCCAGATACCTAGCCTATATCTATTCCTCCCTACAGAATGGCACCCGCAGAACTGAAGGAGTTGAAGGAGCAACTGCGAGACCTATTAGAAAAAGGCTTCATTAGGCCCAGTATATCACCTTGGGGAGCACCGGTATTATTCGTGAGAAAGAAAGATGGGTCACTACGAATGTGTATTGATTATAGGCAGTTGAACAAGGTGACAATAAAGAATAGATATCCTCTCCCCAGGATTGATGATATATTTGACCAATTGCAGGATGCTAAGTGTTTTTCAAAAATAGACTTGCGGTCAGGCTATCACCAGGTACGGGTAAAGGAGGCAGATATTCCAAAGACTGCGTTTAGGACCCGATACGGGCATTATGAGTTTCGGGTGATGTCTTTTGGGCTGACCAATGCTCCAGCAGTGTTTATGGATCTTATGAACCGAGTGTTCAAGCCATTCCTAGACCTGTTCGTGATTGTATTTATTGATGATATTCTGGTCTACTCACGATCGGAAGGGGAGCACGTAGATCATTTGAGGAAGGTACTTGGGGTGCTCCAGCACCAGAAGTTGTATGCTAAGTTTTCTAAATGTGAATTCTGGTTGACTTCAGTAGCATTCTTGGGGCACATTATTGGAGCTGATGGTATTCGAGTAGATACACAGAAAATCGAGGCTGTAAAGACTTGGCCTAGACCTACGACACCTACTGAGGTACGTAGTTTTCTTGGGCTAGCAGGATATTACAGGAGATTCATTGAGAAATTTGCTTCAATTTCAGCACCTTTAACAAGGCTAACTCAGAAGGCCGTTAAGTTCCAGTGGACCGATGCCTGTGAACAAAGCTTTCAGTTGCTGAAAGACAAGTTGACTACGGCCCCAGTTCTAACCCTTCCTGAAGGACCAGATGGCTATGTTATTTATTGTGATGCTTCTGGTGTTGGGTTAGGTTGTGTATTGATGCAACATGGTAGAGTCATAGCTTATGCCTCCCGACAGTTAAGGAAGCACGAAAGAAATTATCCAACTCATGATCTGGAATTAGCAGCAGTAATTCATGCTTTGAAACTATGGAGGCATTATTTATATGGTGTACATATTGATATCTATACGGACCACAAAAGTCTCCAATACATCTTTAAACAGAAGGACCTGAATTTGCGACAGAGAAGGTGGCTAGAGTTGCTGAAAGATTATGATGTTAATATTCTATACCACCCAGGGAAAGCAAATGTTGTAGCAGATGCACTTAGCCGTAAATCCATGGGTAGCCTGGAAGATGTACAACCAGAACAAGAAAAGATAGTCCGTGATATTTGCCAGTTAGCTAACCTTGGAGTCCGTTTGGCTGATTCTAGTGATGGTAGAGTTTTTATTCGAGGAGTTGCTGAATCCTCTATCATAGAAGCGGTAAAGCAACGCCAGTATGAAGACCCTATTCTGGCACAGTACCGGGATAAAACCCTTCAAAAGGAAAGGACCCCATTCGAGGTCACACCTGACGGAGTGCTAACATATAGAGGCAGATTATGCGTACCTGAGATTATAGGGCTACGACAACAGGTTTTGGGAGAGGCACACTATGCCCGGTATTCTGTGCATCCAGGGTCGACAAAGATGTATCATGACCTTAGATGTTTATACTGGTGGAATGGCATGAAGAAGGATATAGCAAAGTTTGTAGCCCAGTACCCAAACTGCCAACAAGTTAAAATTGAGCATCAGAAGCCTGGCGGACTATTACAAGAGATGGAAATCCCGACTTGGAAGTGGGAAGCAATTAATATGGATTTTATTACAGGCTTACCTCGCACTCCATGGAAGTATGATTCCATATGGGTGATTGTAGATAGGCTGACAAAATCAGCCCACTTTCTTCCGGTTAGAACTACATATTCAGCGGAGGACTATGCAAGGTTATATATCAAAGAGATAGTAAGACTTCATGGGATTCCCATATCTATTATCTCAGACAGAGGGGCTCAGTTTACAACTAGCTTCTGGAGATCATTTCAGAAGGGATTGGGAACACAAATAAATCTTAGTACATCATTTCACCCTCAGACTGATGGGCAGGCTGAACGCACTATTCAGACGCTAGAAGATATGTTACGGGCCTGTATTATTGACTTTAGAGGTAGTTGGAATGACCATCTGCCACTTATTGAGTTTGCCTATAATAACAGCTACCATTCTAGCATTCAGATGGCACCGTATGAGGCTTTATATGGCAGGAAGTGCAGGTCACCTATTGGTTGGTTTGATGTTGGTGAGGCTAAGTTAATCGGACCCGATATGATTCAACAAGCTATTGATAAGGTCAAGCTTATTCGGGAAAGGTTATTAGCAGCCCAGAGTCGACAGAAATCATATGCAGATAATCAACGTCGACCCTTAGAGTTTCAGGTTAGTGATTGGGTGTTTTTGAAGGTGTCACCCATGAAGGGGGTAATGGAATTCGGTAAGAAAGGAAAGCTTAGCCCGCGCTACATTGGCCCTTATCAGGTTACTCGTAGAATAGGCAAGGTTGCATATGAGTTGGACCTACCATCTGATTTGGAAGCAGTGCACCCTGTTTTTCACGTGTCGATGCTTCGCAAATGCATTGGTGATCCTTCTAAAGTATTCCCCATGGATGATATCCAGGTGACGGAGGAGCTTTCTTACGAGGAAAACCCTATAGCTATACTTGATCGCCAAGTCAGAAGGTTACGTACTAAGGATGTGGCTTCCGTCAAAGTATTATGGCGAAATAACAATAGAGAAGAGATGACCTGGGAAGCCGAGGAAGAGATGAAGGATAAGTATCCTCACTTGTTTTCTACGCCTACAGGTAATCTAAACCTCTCAATTAATTATATTGATTGACATATGAAACTATTTGTTGTTGCAAAAAAAAAAAGAAAAAAAAATACTATTCCCCCAAATCTCTTATAAGACTTTATGAGGCGGGTTTAACATTCGAGGACGAATGTTCTAAAGGAGGGAAGAATGTTACATTCCGTATTTTTTCATTTTGGATTATTCGTAAGCTAACGATTATAAATTCAAGGACTTTTAATTTTGAATTTTAAAAGGACATGATTTGTTGTAGATGCCAAGTTATATGAATAATTTATGTGTAGTAAAATACATCTCAAGAAGGACCCTTAAGCCAAATCAAAATAGAAGCCATCAAATATGTTTTTCTTAAAGTCACGTTTTGGGTAAGCTGACTTCGGGAGGCCATAACCTCTTTATAAGTTGCGAATTTGGGAAAACGCTCAACATGAAAGTTGTAGATAATTGAAATATCTTTCCAACCATAGGTCGTGGGACGAAATGTGATATCGGAGTAATAAGATATAGACGTTTTAAGTCTGACAGGCCAAACTAAATAGTGAATTTGGCCCAACCCAATTCTAATTCGGGTCAGGCCCAATACCCACGAAATTAATCCAATTTCTATGTCTTCCTTCATAGTTTAGACTAAGAAAATATCCAGAAAATTTCCAGAGAGAGAGAGAGGAGAAGTTCTTGAGAGAAAAACCAAATCCGACCAAAATTCGAGTCCCAAAATCCGAAGCTCATGAAGAGAAAATTGTTGTACGTCGCGTTGGCTTCAATTTGAGCTAGAAATCAGCCAATAAGGAGAAGATTTTATGTGGTGCTACAAATTTAAGGTAATATTAAAGTCTCCTTTTCATTGTTAACAAGTTTAGTTAGAGTTTTAACGGATTAGAACGGAGAAAATAGTGTTATAAACTAGTTTGGTGATTTGTTGAGAGTTATGGGTTAAAGGGTTGTTTTAGGTAGATTAAATAGATGGAATTATCTTAGTGATGATGTATAATAATGGTTGATATTGTTTTGATGTTGTTGATGAGTTGTTGTTCTTAAATTTGGAGGAAAAAGGTGTATGAAGATTGTGAATGTTCAAACCCGTTTTTGGAATTGAGTAGCTGGTAGTAATTCTGGAATATCTCATTGTGTAGACCTTCGATTTTAGATATTAAACATTTGTTGGAAATATAATACACGTACCTACAACTCTTATGTTTATGTCTTAGTCTATATCTGCTGTTATTATGTCGAAAACTGAGCATGAATCATAAGACAAATTCTGTCCAGATTCTGGATTGAAAAATCCTTCATGTATAGCTGTTCGTATTTTGATGATATATCTTTGTAGAAAATGACTTTTGAGTTGATTTCTTTTGCATTGGAAACTTAAGACAGAGATCTAAATGTTTCATGAAGGTCATAAAGTCCAGTTTTGCCGTTTTCATTTTCAAAATTTAGATACAACGTGAGGTACTTGACTTTCCGAATTTACTGCTTTGGTAACGTGAGTCGGGTGGAAATATTCTAGGCTTATTGTCAATAATAAATCTTATTTTGTGTCAATATTTTGGATTGTTGATGTTGATTGATGATTATATGGCTGGTTTGAAAGTAGGAAAAGTGAGCGGTATAGGGGAGGTGCTGTCCAATTTTTTTTTGAAATAACCTACTAACGATAGACTACGTTTTATTCTTGTCCATAGCTTAACCATAGTGCTTAACGTTTTAATATAGGTTGAGACAATATTGGACAACATATACGTATAAACGCTAAAGGTATGTAAAGTTAACATTTTCTTCTTTTGGCATGATCCATATGAAACGAACGAATGACGTATGCTTAAATTTCAAAGAAACTCTTATTCGTAGATATACTCGGATGGCTATCCTTCTTGATTTTCAAAATTTATATTGTTATGTCTTGACTCATGTGTATGATTCCAGCCATCCTAGTTGGTATAACTCATGTTGTGGTATAATTCATATTTTAGTATAATCCATAATTGGTGTAATTCATAATGACTATTGTCTTGGTTTTCAAATGATGGACTATTTTGCTTATTCTATTAAGTCTCCAATAATGATCAAATTTCACAAGGTTGCTAATGATACCTTATTCGTGCATATTGTTATGGTATTATTCACCGAGTCCTATGATAGGCCGGGTATGTTATCATGTATGGATTCCACTACATTATTCATCGAGTCCCTTACTAGAGGGTCGGGTACGTTATATGATAATATGATATTATAATGATATGACGATATGATTATGGCACCGACTCCCATAATGGGCCGGGTACGGTATCAGTGTACACTACTCTATTCACCGAGTCCCTTGCTAGAGGGCCGGGTATGGTATATATATACATATGACGATATATTGATATAATTGTAACACCGAGTCCCATAACGGGCCAGGTACGATATATGATGATGATATGCATGTCTTCATTTTATAAGACACAGGTACAGTGATTTATTGATTATAATACTTGACTCCTAAATCTTTATTTCAGATGTGATCTCCTTTACGATATTTTATGCTTTATATACTCGGTACATATTTCGTACTGACCCCCTTCTTCGGGGGGCTGCGTTTCGTGCCCGCAGGTACAGATACTCATTTTGGAGAGCCGCCACCTTAGGATTCTACTCAACGGGTTGAAGTGCTCCATTGTCTCGGAGCCTAAACTTTTGGTACTAATCCTTATAATGTATATATTTGTGTATTTAGGGGTACGGCGGGGCCCTGTCCCGTCATATGCTATTGTTAATCCTCTTAGAGGTCTGTAGACACATGAGTGGGTTGTATGTAGATGTTGTCTGGTGTACTAGTATGGCTTATGTTTTTGGACATTTACATTCGGAGTAAAAGCCTTGTCGGCTTACGTATTATGTTATCTTATTTTTGACAATTAAGACTCCCCAAGAAATAGCTGATTTTGGTATATATATAAGTGACTGTTTGAGACAACGTGCTACCCATATAAATTCTATATCGTGTTTAATTGTCGATTGACAATAGATAATATGTGTGTATACGAGTGTCCAATTCGGACACTAGTCACGGCCTACGGGGCTAGGTCGTGACACAAACCTCTTGTGGAAGATAGTTATCTAGAACAGCCTCTAAGAAATTCTTCAATTCAGTTGGAGGTGGATTTGATCCTATGGACCATTCTTGGGCCTCATACTATAGAATGTCCATGTACCATAACCTAAATGATGCAAACTCCAGTTCCTTCAATAAAAAAGCATGCATAAATTAAAGTATCCTATCAAGATGATCAATAAAATCCTAAGGTTCCTTATTTGGGTTAGGACTCAAGCTAATAAGATCTCAAGTTCTAGAACTCCTTGAGCCTTCCAATTCATCACTCGTGGATTCCCTATCTGTCGTTGTTGTGTCATGACCTGAAACCTCGAATCATGATGGTGCCTACCATAATCCGTCAGTAGGCAAGCCAACCCATACCCAGAACAACTAGTAATGGACATATTGGGTAGAAGCTACAGATAACAAGAGACATAATAATTAACAAGAGGTAATTTACAGAAAACGATGGAAGAAGGGAAAAATGAGCAAAATATGTACAATCCAAAATGTGAACCAATCCCAACACATGGTAGTCACATGTACAAAGCTACTACAAAAAGAGTACAAGTCTCAAAAGTGGACCAAAATATATAGACTTGTCTCAAAAGTTAAAGGCTAGTCAAAAACTAAACAGAAGGATATACGTATGATCCAAAATTCCATAAGCTCACCCTCATCTTAAAATCAAAGTGCAACTGGCTCAAAATTAGTGCTAATAACTAGTGCTCGGACCTGCATCACAAAAATAGATGCAAAGTGTAATATGGGTACCAAATTAACAGATACCTAGTAGGCACCATAGGTTGATTGAGATTGAAAAGTAAAGACAATATGAAAAGTGAGAATCAACACTAAAGAAGTCAAAAGAATGGATTTCTAATAAGGAATGCACACGAGTCTAGAAAGAACATAAATGTAAACTAATAACTAACTATAACCTTGTTGGGTCCCTATAATCCTCCAAAGTGCACTCGTGCATAAGTTCAAGTAAAACTCAAATGGACCCCCATAAGCATGAAGAGTACACAAAATGACTAAGGATACTGCAAAAGAAGATTAGGAAATTCCGAACAAAAAATCCAACCCCCAACTTGAACCATGTCTAAGGCACCTAAAGAACCCAAGGAGAATCACCATGCCAGGACTTGAACCCAATGAATAAGGGTAATGTCCGAAATTAAATAGAGACTAAAAGAAATGTAGCAGGGCCTCAAACTATGGCTACGGAGATGAGACACACCTTGAACCATGGATGAAGATATAACCTAGACATCAAATCATGGCTAAGGAGATATGTCAAGCCTCAATCATGGCTGAGGAGATACACTCTCGAGTTGTGGCTGAGATATCATGAAATTAGGCCTTGAATTTAGGTCAATATGAGTAGCCAGAGGCAAATTCGATGTTGAGTGCCATTAACAAATCATTGCGAGCTCAAACTACCTCCAATTTTGATAAGTCAAAGGATGCTCAAAAACACAATTAAATAATCAGTGAGCCCAAACATTGAGGGAAGTATGGATGATAGGTCACAAAAACTGAGTTACCTCCAAGCTAAGGCCCAACTATCAAACTCAAGTATGCTATATAAGTCTACAAAAAGCTAAGTCGTCCAAAGTAATGTCAAATCAAATCTAGGGACGATCAGCTCCAAAAACACGATTTTAAAGCAATCACTACCTAAACCTAGGCTAAGGCCAGCAACAAGCTTCCAATAATCATAAACAAGAAAAGACTAAGGCCACACGGTAAGGATGATCACAAAGAGGTAATAAACATATTAATAGCTCAAAAAATACTCGAATTAAAGTCTAAAATATACTTTTGAGATGACTAAACATGATAAAATAGCAACCTAACTCAATTTTCGACTAATAAACATGAATTTACATTCTTAGGCTCAATCTAAAGACCGAGAAGCCATAATCTACCTCAATGCAGACTAGGTGCACTCCAAAATCATAACTCTAAAGCTTTTCCCTTTCGAACAACATCTAAACCCTGCCATACTATCAAAAATAAAATCACATTATCAAGACAAATATTTAGACACCAAAATCACATCAATAGAAGACTAACCAAGATTTGAGACAAAATGGGAATTTGGGAACTATGCCAAAAATTCCTAAATTGACTCTGTCAAAAGATCTATATAAACTCTCCTAACTTGTATCCCAAAATGGGACACAATTTGGGTCTCGAAACACAGCAAACCAATACATGCAACAATTTCTCCAAAAGCTCAACAAAGAAGAATCAAGGTAGCCTATTCGGGGCAAAAATTACCTAAAAATACAATTCTTGATGCTCCCTGAACACTCCCATGTGTAGCCCTGAACAATCCAACACAAGACATGGAATCACCCAATTTGGAGCTCTATAGCTCAAGAAATCACCTAATAAAATTTAATACCACTGCTAATTCGCATCTAGTCTTTATTTAAAAGCACAGACAAAATAGACTACCTCAAATGAGGGAGACATTTTGCAATAGTGGAGGATGAGGGTCCTAATGCATCAAAAATGCGGTGTCTTACCTATGAACATGGTGGGTCACTTAACTAATCTCCATGAATATGTCCTAGCACGGCCGAACGCATAAGGCAACCATGAAGGCCTTCGTGAATGCGGCTAAGTCCTCGTGAATACGGAGACTAAGTCCCCTAGCGATTGGGAATGCAGCCTAAAGCCCACAAATGTGAAGGACAAAGATTATCTACACCATGTTATGCACATCAGCTGGTTTAGGCCAATAGTAAAATCCTCGACAAGGTGGTCGGGATTAGTTAGGAACCCAATACGTGCAAAATAAATATGATACCATATCAACTTTGGCATTATGGATTCAATAAAGCCATCAAAACTTCCAATCGAGGTCATCTTGGCAAAAATTGAGTCCCACACCCAAGTTCTTTCTTAAGCCAAATTTTATTAGAGGGGTCGATATTAGCCAAAAAGCTTCAGGATCCATATGAAAGGTTCTTCTAGACCAAACTCAATGTTCTAGAGCTGATGGAACTGTCAGAATTGTATTTTGAGGCGTATTCCTAAACATTTGACCAAAGTCAACTATTCTAATTTCAAAAGCTCCAAAACACCAAAACTTACGTAAAACCAAATGAAGGACCAGGTGACTGAATTGTCATCCCTAGCAAGTCATAAATGACTTGGGATGGCATAGGAATGCTCTAAACTACAAAAAGAAGGAATAACTTAGAGGGTCATTACAATATCCACTACTAAAAAGGACTTACATCCACTGAAGTAAGAGTATCTAAAGGCCAAATAAGTTGGGGAACTGGTCTCGCATCTCATGCTTGGTCTCCCATGTAGCCATCATGATCGAACGATGCCTCAAATAGACATTAACCATAGAAATGGCTTTAGATCGCAATCTCCTGATATCTTTGGCCAAAATGAAAAATGGCTCCTCCAAAAAAGTCAAACAGTCCTCACCTCAACTGAATCAAACTAGAGCATATGAGACTCATCGTGAACATATTGGCGAAGCATAAAAACAAGGAAAACTTGATGGATAGCTAAAAAGGCAAGAGGTAGGTCCAACTCAAAAGCAACATCACCAACAGTCTAAAGAATCTTAAATGGCCTATTATACCTAGGGCTAAGCTTGCCCCGCTTCCCAAATCTCATAACGCCTTTCATGGGAAATACTCGTAAAAATACCCAGGCACTAACTCTGAATCTCAAAGGCCAGCACCTATGGTCAGCAAAACTCTTATGCCTTCTTTATGCTGACCTAAGCCTTGAATCACCTGAACTCTGTCTAAGACATCCTGAAGCAAGTCTGTACCACATGGCCTAGGCTCCAAAGACTCAAACCAACCAACTGGAGAGTGACAATCCCAAACCATATAAGGCCTCGAACGGGGCTATCTAAATGCTCAGTGGTAGCTGTTGGTGTATGCAAACTCCATCAAAGGAAGGAAATTATCCCACTAACCTCTAAACTCTTAAACATAAGCACGCATTATATCCTCCAGCACCTGAATAGTATGCTCTAACTGCCCATTTATCTATGAATAGAAAGTTGTGCTAAGCTCAACACGGGTACCCAACTCCTCCTAAAAGGTCCTCCAAAACCTAGAAGTGAACTGATAAACACTGTCTAAAATGATGGACACTGGCACTGCATGAAGATGAACTACCTCCCAAATATAGATATGAGCTAGCCGCTCAACATTGAAAAAAGACTGAACATGAAGGAAGTGTGTTGACTTGGTTAATTAATCAATAATCACCCAAATATTGTCAACACCTCTAGAAGTCTGAGGCAACCCATAACAAAGTCCATGGTGATACACTCTCACTTCTAATCTAGAATGGGTAATCTCTGAAGCTCACCACCAAGACTCAAATGTTCAACCTTCACTTACTGGCAACACTCTCCTCATGCCACTCCACCAGTAGTGCTTCCTCAAATAATGATAATCTTTATTATACCTGAATCAATAAATTATCTTGAATCATAGGCTTCAGAAAGAATCAACTGAATCAAATCCCTAACTCTAGGAACATAAATGCGGTCGTCAAACCTCATACCCCATCTGAATCTAACATGACCTGCCTGGCTTTACCTCCCAAAACCCAATCTCTGAGTGCTACTAATAGTTCACCCTCAAATTGAGAGTAAGGATTCCCTCAAAAAGAGACTATTACACTCCAACATAGGTTAACACCTGCCTGGAATCTGAAATATCAAGCCGAATCATCCTTTTAGATAAAAACTGAATGTCTAAAGAAAATGGTCACTCAGAAACATAAAGGAAGGTTAGACTACACATACTTACTGCCTTATGTCTCAAGGCATCCGCTACCATATTCGGCTTGCCTAGATGGTATAAAATGAGATGTTATAGTTCTTCAAGAGCTCAATCCATCAACACTGCCTCGATTTGAGGACTTTCTGGCTCATAATATACTATAGGCTCATATGGTAAGTGTAGACCTCATAACAGACTCCATTTATGCCACCAAATCATAAGCAACTACCACTACCATTTCCAAGTCATAAGTGGGGTGGTTACGCTCGTGCACCTTAAGTTACCTTAATACATATACAATCATATGATCCTACTATATGAAAATACAACCCAAGCTAAAGTCAGATGGGTCACAATGCACCGTGAAACCTTCGCCCTCAATTGGCAGAGTCAAAATTGGCGCGGTTGTAAGAAACTCTTTGAGATTCCATAAGCTATACTCACACTCCTATGACTATAAATCTTAGTCACTAAGGTAGTCATGGTGCAATCATGAATAGCCTCAATTTTTGTCGGATCCACCATAATGCCATCATTAGATACCACGTGCCCCAAGAATGCTACAGACTCAAGCAAAACTCATACTTTGAGAACTTGGCATAAAGGCATTGATCTCTCAAAGTCTATAGCACAATCCTCAAATGTTGCTCATGCTCTTCCTTACTCCATGAGTATAACAATATGTCATCGATCAACACAATAACAAAGGATTTAAGATAAGTCCTGAATACATGCATCATCAAGTCTATGAATGCTTCTAGGCATTGATCAATCCAAAAGACATCACTAGGAACTCATAATGGTCGTAACGAGTCCTAATGCAGTCTTAGGGATGTACGCGCCCTAATCCTCAGTTGATAGTAACCAAATCTCAAGTCAATCTTAAAAAATACTGCAGCATCCTAAATCTAATCAAATAGATCATCAATGAAAGGCATAGGGTAATGGTTCTTCACCATCACCTAGTTCTACTTTTTGTAATCAATACACATCTGCATAGTCTCATCCTTCTTCTTTACAAATAGGATACGACACCACATGGTAACACACTCAGCCGAATGAACCCTTTACCCAAGAGTTCCTAAAGCTGAACACTAAGCTTCTTAAGCTCTGCAGGGTCCATAAGATAAGTCAAAAGATAAATAGGATGCGTACCCAGATCAAGGTCAATGGCAAAGCTAATATCACACTCCAATGTAAGGCCAGGTAGGTTTGTGGGGAGCACAACCGAAAAATCTCATATTGAATGGACCAAATAAACTGTAGGGCCCTCCCTACTAATATCCCACACATAAGCCAAGTCGGCTAAATATCTACTAGCAACCAATCTTTGTGCTTGGACATAAGAAATAACCCAATCATATGTGACCAACAGAGCCCTGCAACACAACAGGAGAGATACCAGACACGGCGATAGTAATTGTCTTAGAATAATAATCCAAGACCACACGGTGAGGGGATAACTAGTCCATGCCCAAAATAACATCAAAGCCTAACATATCTAACTCAATAAGGTCATCCAAGTGTCACACCTCTCGGTAGTCATCGTACAAGATATATACACTTGATCCTATACTAAAAACTTACCCATAGGGTTTGAAACATGTAATATCGCTAATAAAATATCAAACATATAATCAATGAGGAAGCATAATTCAGAGAAGCATAAAAAAATATAAAACATAGATCAAATAAAGTTGAGAGAGGCTGATGGCATAAAAGAATCATACTTGTGCTAAAATCATCTGATGCCGCAGTCTTAGCCCTTATTAGATATATATAAAATTTCCTTTTACACCTCTACCCTAAGCATTTTCCTAAACACCTAACCTACCTGCCCAAGCTCCTCTTTGAGCTCTCTGGTGACCACCTCATCGGTCTTGACCCTAGGCACCATCTCTAGTAGTGGTGCTACAACTAGAGCTGGACGAGCTGACTGTAGAGATAGACTAACCATTAAACATCGATAAACTCTCTTGATCAATGGCCAAGCTCTCCATAATCAAAACAACCCTGAGGAGAATGATCTATAAACTGACAGCCATTATGACCTAAAGTAATCGGATTCAAACCCCTTGAACTATGACATATGCTAAGAAACCCTGTATGTACTAACCCCTCTATGAGGTATGAAGCACGGCTTGAGCAGATCGGCTAGACTGATCATATGCTAAGTGTTGATGTGGTCTATCCATATGAGTTCCTGGCCCTCGAACGAGACCCACTATAACTATCCTGATGTTGAGTCCACTTGTTGCTGCCCCCTTGGGCCTCACAATTGATCTACTCCATGGTACGGGAATGATCAAAAACATATAAAAGTAGTAGTCTATTGAAACTATCGAATCAGCCTCAACCTACAGCTTCAACCTCAAGCCTCGGACAAAGCATCGAACCCTTTCCTCCTCTTAGGTAAAATCATTGTCTCATGCCTAGAGAGTTCGTGAAATGTCACCACATACTGAGATACATTCATGGAGCCCTTCTCTAATTGAGAGAACTGATCTAGAAGATAAGGCCTCAAAATAACTCAGTTTAGGATATCAAAAATAACCCAGCTAGTGTAGTCTCTAAGTAAGTACCACCACTACCTAGCTGGCCTGTCAAGATGATAAGAAGTGAAGTCAACTCTACTAGACCTT
The DNA here is from genome assembly GCF_947179165.1 of Solanum dulcamara. NCBI lineage: Eukaryota > Viridiplantae > Streptophyta > Magnoliopsida > Solanales > Solanaceae > Solanum > Solanum dulcamara. Next base: position 29,544,890 of record NC_077237.1, on the reverse strand, counting down.
GGGTGTACATCAACTCATAGCAAGTATTCAGAAACTCATGGGCATCCCCCCTAATCTCCCTAGAAAACCTCAGAGGTGATAATCTCAGAAACATTCTGAGCATCTTCTGCTTCTTTCGTGGCATATCCCCAGCTGCTCTAACTGGCTAGGCGATAATGGTTGCTGGTGGCGGCTAAACCTGTAGAGCCGCTGTTACAGGCTGACCCTGTGGTGCTGGCACAGAGTTTAGGCCTACTATAAACCCCCTAGAATGGCCAAAAATTGGGCAATTTCCCCTTTGAAGTCTAGAGCCATAACGGATGTAGGTGGTGGGTGGGTTGGCCCGATCCTACTGGCTAAGGAAGAGAATAAGTTCCCTAAGGCTCTGTCACTGGATCTAGAATCCTCTTTCTATCTTGGGCTAGTGTTGCATCCCCCGCACAACCTTGGGGTCGGTCTCTGCACCAAGCTGGAGCTCTATCTATGGAACCGAGCGCATCAGCCCAAACTATAGAGACATGCGTGCAAGCTATCTAATCTTAGGCGTATCTATACTCTAAATACCCAAATGAACTCATGTTTTTACTTAGTTTCAAGAGCAAATCTTATATGGGTCACGGTAGTTTAGTTAATTTTTCTTGTATTTGTATTAACTAGTGTGATTAGGTGATTGTAGGCTGGAAATCATCTTAAAGGAACTAAAAAGGTATGAAAATGGAAGTCGTTGAAAATGGAAGCTAAAGCTAGTGATAGAGCAAAGTTTAGGCAAGATAGTAGAGTTGGCCTTGTGTCCATGTTGTGGACACAACTAAAGTTGGCTTCAGATGGAATAATTAGGTAGTAGAGTATGCGATAGCTATAGATTGCAGAAAAGAGAAAGTCTTTCTGAACCCGAAGCAAGGGAACAGGTCCGTGTCATGAGCTTGGGAGTTGAAACTTGTTCGCATTTTTTACAAACTCTATAAATAGACAAGTTTAATTATTTGTTAAATTATTATTTTTCTAATTCAGTGGAGAACATTTTTGAAGACCTTTTCTCAAGAACACTAGGGTTCTACTCTGTCTATCATTTTGAATTCTTGGATGCTTTGTAATCAAATTATTGTTATGAATCAAAGTGTGAGTAGTAAAATTCTATAATTCTAGGGTTGTGTCTATGAGTGATAGTGTAATATCTTGGGTATTTGAAGGATGGAATATGATATAATAACGTTAAACATTGCAAAAATGGCCTCGATGGATTTTTAGGTAAAGAATCCCGAAAGATAATTTTTTCCAAAAATTACATTTTTAGTAGGGTGCGCGATAGGTCCGCATCGCGGACCTTCTCCCCCACAGTGCAAATTCTCCCTAAATCAAAATCTAGCCAAATTCTCATTTATTCAAAATTGGCATGTCAGGAACAAGCCCGCATCACCGACTTGGGTTAGCTTTTCCGTTTGATTTCAGTAAGTAAGGGCACTTTAGACATTTCTCTAACTATTAGTTAATAAACCTGGATATTTTTAAGACATAATTTAACCCAATAAACTACCCTAAACCCTTATTCTCATTCATTATTTTACAATTCAACTATTCAAATAATTCTCTCTTTACAAAGGCTCTCAAAACCTCCATTGAAGACATTCAAGGAATTCTCTCAAGTTCTCCATCAAAAGACCTCTATTGAAGACATTCAATGATCATGTGGTGTTTGTTTAATCTTCTCATTCAATTTATGTGGGTATTTCATCCGAGGTTACCTTTCACCCATATATCCCAATAAATTCTCATTTTTTTGATAAATTCAAGCATGTATTTTTTGGGGTTTTATGATCTCTATTTGAATTACATGAATTATGATTTTAAATTATGATTATGAATCTACTCTAATATAAATTGATGGTTATTGCTTGTAATTGAAGAGTTTTTCCATGAATTTTCCTACATTGATCTTTAGAGTTCATGATATAGATTACGGGTATTTTCAATTATACTTCCAACTGATATTAGTTTCATGAATTATGTATGGGTTGATATAAAGTATATGATCATTCATGTTTTCAAGTCAATTTCATGATTTTCAAGTCAATTGATCATGTATTCGTGTTTTCACCATATTTTCAAAGTATAAGTCATGATCAAGGAATTTCAAGGGATTTTCAGTAAATGTTTATGAACGACTTATGCAAGGTCTTGAATGATGTTTTAATGTGTTCAAGCAAGTTTTATGAAGTGGGTGACTTAAGACCCTAATGATACTCTTTATGAAAAGGATTTGTAATGATGGAAGGCCTACATCCACATTACATGAATCACATGATAATGAGATACTCTTATGAACAAGTTTTATGAATGATATCAAGGTCTATTAATGACTCATGAAACGTAATGAATGATGACGAATGCGCTATTCCTATGAAATATTTATATTATAATATGGCATGTATTCTATGGAATGTTGACTTAGCACCGAGAGGACCTTGAGGTGGGGGCTCAACATAAGCCTTAGTAGCAACTTCTAGTCCCATAACTATGTGTCACCATAGGAAAAGATAAATAGAGGCGAGTACTCAGTTCTAAGGATAATGATGATGATGATACAGAGTCTACTTTGGAAAATATTCAACAATGCGAGTAGGATAGTGAAAGAGTTTTCAATTAAGCATTTCATATGCATGCTTTTACCTAAAACCAATTCATCTATATCAATTGAGCAACAACGCATTTATCCAATGTCATATACTAGATACCAAGCTCATATAATTACAAAATTCATCAATTCAAGAAGAAAATATCCAATAGTAATGACCCACATAAATTGTCACCATCTCATTCATACGGGATCCTAATTATCCATTATCCCTTTATTCAATCAATCAATATAGTAATATTTTATAAAGATTCAAAGAAAGACCCAACTTTTCTTAATCGGAATCTGAAAAGACAAAATATTACTTACCCTTTCTTTAAAAAAGCCTTTAAATAGTCCTAATCTGATCAAATATATAATCTAAATGAGTATAATAGATCATAGACATTCATATTGCTATAAAAAGAATTGACTCAAAAATTGAGTCAAAATGTCAACCTTGAGCCCCGATGTCGAATATGGAAATTTCTTTCAAAATAAATTTATCCTTTTTCATGATAGCATAATACAATGATGGAAAACAAAATAGAGAAAAATTCATCACCTAATTTTATTACTATGATATATAAGTAAAAACAAGACCTTGTGTTCGAGCAAAGAACCTACGTTTCTGAATTCAGTGTGAATTTGCTTATCCATGACTTATGAAACTCATGCATTGAAAAGAGGGTAAAATGGATAATTAATCACACCCCAAATTGAAGAAATACATAAATCTCACATGGGCAAAATTTCCCAATTTTTCAATTAAAACCACTAATAAAATTATTTATTTTATGATAGATTAGGGAAACTTCCTATCTTTATTTCTTTTTCATGTCTTTATTGTTCTCAGACAGTGTAGTACCTTTGTTCCATACTTTAAAATCTTGGATGTGTGTACTCTTCTCGCCAAGTTTCTAGGTGTAAATGTTGTTTTTGCTTTTCTATTATGATTTTATGATAAATTGATTTAAGACTTAGTCTTCCACTTAACTATTAATTACATTTCCGCGTTCTATTTATAAATCAATTAGTAAAGAATTGACTTATTGTCACGATCCAATCCCGTAGGCCATGACGGATGCCCGAACTAGGCACTCGCATATATCCCTGCTATCTGTAAGTAAATCTGTCCCCTATTTAAGTTATACCACATCAACAAGAAGGATAACATATAAGCTGGCGAGGCTTATCATATGCACCACTGTACATACATACATATACAACCCATACACAAACCACATACATGTCCACAGACCTCTAAGAGTAAGAACAGTAACATAAGACGGGACAGAGCCCCCGCCGTACCCATGAATAAATAAATATATACATCGAGGGTTAATACCAAAACCAGGCTCCGGCACAATGGAGCGCTTCTAAACTGCTGAGTAGAACTCCTATGCTGACGGATCCCCAAAGTGTGTATCTGTACCTGCGGGCATAAACGCACCCCCCCTGAGAAAAAGGGGTCAGTACGATAAATGTACTGAGTATGAAAAGCATAGACATCATAAGAAAATTACAGTTGGCATAGGGATGCAGGGGGAAAGTATAACATTTAACCATTTACCGTACTCACATCATATAAAAGAAAGTCATACATATTACCATCACGTACTATGCCCGGCCCATTTTGGGGACTCGTTGTACCATCTACATCATTTTTTTATCATATGCACATATATATTATTAGTGATATGGAACGTACATCCCGATCCATGTATATAGTAAGTACATATTGAGGAACATACGGTCCAATTCGCAAATCGTATAATAATGCTGAGGAACGACGGCCCGATCCACATATCATATAGTAATACCGAGGAATGTTCAGTCCGATCTACATATCATATAGTAATGCCGAAGAACATTTGGTCCAATCCACATATCATATAATAATGCCTAGGAATATTCGGTCTGATCCACATATCATATAATAATAATTATATTATAGCCGGCTTGGAACTCGGTGAAAGATGTATTATAGTATACACGAATCAAGTAGTGAGTAACCATATACAATCTAAATCATTATCAGAGACTCGACAATGTAAGAAGATTAAGCTATCTTCCGAGGACCAGATTAGTAGTGTATCCATCTCGAGTGCCTTCTAAATGCCATTGAGGCCTATATCACTTAGGATCTCAAGGACCCTAGAAATGTACTAAAGTAATACTAACAGTTCATAAAAGCAGGGATACCCGTCATCACATAGTCATTAGGACTAGGAGCTTATGCATCCAGTACTTCTCAACCTATGGAGTTCAAGGAAAGTAGTTCACCTTACTACAAGAGTTTGACATTCAGAAGTGAATAAGAGATACGGATTATATTTAGGACTTAAAAGTGGAGTTACCCCAGAGCTCGTATCATATTTTACTTATAATTAGGACATGCCAAAGGAAGAGAAAGAATAAGTTTTACCTAGTCTCTACTTTTCCTCAAGGAGTCATCATTATATATATCGTACCCAGCCCTTCATGGGCTCAGTATCATAACCTTATTATTGAATTACCTTACCATCATAGCACCACACTTATGTCAAAGCTATATCAAGAGGAAAAAGGGTAGCTCTACGTACTTATGCCAAAACATGCCAAGAGAAAGGAGATAACTTCACATACTTACTACTCTCATTCATATAGAAGCCTTGAGAGGCAATAACTCAACTAGTATATAAATTCTACCATTTAGAAGTGAATAAGACTTATGAGTCATACTTGGGGTTCTATGAATGGAATTATCCCCACATTTCGTATATCAATCACTTAAGGCTAAGACATACCAAGAGAAAGCTTTACATACCTTTCTCGGGATTAATTGAAATCTGGCTTGCCTTGATACCTTCTTAACCTATTTGACATGAAAAAATACTAAGAATAACAGCCTTTCACTTTCCAATATCCCACTCTACAACCAATTACTAATAGGAGTCATTTTCTTATCCATTACCCTCGACTAGTATGTTACTAGTTTCGATGCTACCAAAAATCGGGCAGTATTTCTCCTATAACTTCAACATCCCCGAGGTTTCAACTCAGCCACAGTGTCAACAACCATACCAACAACAAAAACTAGCATCATATATACAAGTAAACCACCTCAACATTACACAATATAACTCCAAACAACTATCTCAAAACTACGATACGAAAATAGAGTTTTTAACCTTTATTTCGTAAAACCTTTAACAATACGAAACGGAGAGTACTGTGGCTGAAATCAGAAGTAAACACACCCCTTTTAGAACACTTTTCCATCCCTGCAACACGCAATCCAACCAGCTGCAACCGCAGCACCACAATCACAACTCACTACTCGACTTCGATTTGACTATAACAACTTCAATTTAGTTTGTTTCTAACGTCAAGCATTCTTATAAAATTTCTCCACTTCCAGCCACATTTAATACATGTAATATACTACATAACAACATCATAAACTCCAATTTGAAATGGAAAATCTTACCTTGCCCGAAACTCGTCAAAACTCGCATCGAAAGTTCTTTTAGCGCAGCTAAAATTTGGTGGTTGTTTGCTAACGTTTTGATGCTGATACAAACAATAAATTTTTATTACTAACACCTTCCTAACATCGTGGTATACCCTAGATAATTAATTCACGGACTGAAATTGGAGACTTACCTTTTCTTTCTCCTTGGCTGAACCTACTCTTTCTCTAATTTTAGAGTTTCTTCTCTTCAAGGTTCTTGAAGTTTCTTGATAGAAATGACTTTTAGGAGATAAGAATGACTTATCCAATATATATATAGGCCACCTAAGGGGGTGACACATGTCAATACCTAAGTGGTGACATATGTCAAGCCCTAAATGGTGACATGTGTCAAGCCCTCATTGGGCCAACACACCCCTTTCCTCCAATCACGGGCTGTCACATGGCATGTGGAGGAGGGGGTCCACCACCCTTGCTGCAACTTCTTCCATGTGGAACTCCCTCATGCTGCCATATGGCACTCTCTCATGCTACTACGTGTCACCTTATCTTCCCCTCATGGGTTCGTAATCTCATCTTACTTTACGAACCTTTGTAATCCTTGTTACGTAAGCTTGGTATGCACTCAAGTATCTTAAGTATGTAAGATTTCTAAGTTGGTAGCTTACGTAAGTAAGCCGAGTCCTATGACTCATTATTTGGTCTCTAACTTCTTTCATATTCTTACAACGCTATTTTCAATCTTTCCTATCATGAGGTGTCATATTCTCCCTTCCTTAGAGTTGTTTGATAGCGTTATGGGCTATCCGGATCCCATGGTAACTTCTAAGAAGCTCGAGAAGCTTTAAGAAAGTTAAGAATCCTTCCAAAAACTTAAGAAACTTTCAAGATACTTAAGAAGCTTAAGAAGCTTAAGAACTTTCCAAGGTACGAAAGTACGGGGTGTAACATCCTTCCCCCCTTTAGAACATTCATCCTTGAATGTGAAATGAAACCCTCCTCAATATCTTATACCGACTATATAGAGAGTTTTTCTATTCCATCGCAATAACACATACTTTCACTACGCAATCAATATCAGAGTTCTAAAGGTTGGGATTACCTATAGACGTAGAGAATAGATACAGATACTTGTGCTTCATTTCTCTTTCAACTTCCTAGGTCATTTCTTCGCGACTCACGTTTCGCCATAACACCTTGATGGAAGCTACGTCCTTAGTTCACCACCCCCTACTCCGTCAATCTAGGATGGAGATCGATTGCTTCTCATAGGATAACTCCTTTGTGACCTGGATATCCTCTGTGGAATATACTCGGGATGGATCACCAACACACTTGTGAAGCATTGATACTTGGAAAACTGGATGTACTACTTTCGAGTCAGCCGGTAAGTCCAACTCGCAGGAAACCTTTCCTATTTGGTGGAGGGTCTGATAAGAGACAATGCATCTCGGACTAAGGTCCTCTTTCTTGCTGGCTCTCATCACTTTCTCTGTGGATGACACTTTTGATAGAGCTTAATTATAACTTGAAACTCTAGAGATTGATGTTGATTATCTGCGTATGACTTATGTCGAATCAAAGTTGCTAATAATCTCTCCCGAATAAGCTTAACCTTCTATATCACTTATTGAACCATATCTGGGCGTATTAGTCGTGTTTTACTACCATCAAACCAATCAATTGGCGACCTACACTGTCCACCATACCAAGTCTCGTACGGGGCCATCTGCATACTAGAATGATAGTTAATATCGTAAGTACTTTTGATAGGTGGTAGGTAATTGTCTGAGCTACCTTTGAAGTTAACCGTATAGGCCCGCAATATATCGTCTTACATTTAGCTAGTAAGCTTAGTCTGTCCATCAGTCTAAGGGTAAAATGGTGTACAAAGACCTATCTGTCTTCCCAACCTCTTCGTAAACTGATCTTCAGTAGTTAACTGTAACTTGGGCTCCTTCGTCTAGGACAACAGCTATGAGAACTCCGTAAGGTTCTACCACCCTCTTGACCTATAATTTCACACCATCTCGGCTGAGCAGGTAGTCTTTGATTTGAGGAACATGGGATGATCTTGTTTATCTGCAGATAACATTCTATATAGAATTATTTGTCCAGGGAGTGCAAACTGAGTCTTGTAGCCAAGGTCATGTTGTGGAATCTTTGACCTCGTATATTACTTCTTGCCTTCTTTAGATGACATCAACTAGTACCCTCGCCTTTTTAGGTTTTGCTTTTTGCCCATCAGAGTCGGCTACCAAGTTGTGCTGAAGTCCCCTCACACAATGACCTATATAGCCGTTCCGTGGTTTGCCTATCATTAACAGGTACTATGTTGAAGAACTGTGGCATACAAGTGCACCATCTGTTAGTAATCAGCTAATCCTGCTTGCTTTGCTTAAGCCCTTTTATAATTCCCTTAACGTAACTTATAACACTCTAGGTACATAATCTTGTGTCGTTGCTTCGCCGCTAGTTCGGATTCTTCCGTCTTATGCGATCATAGCAACACTAACGCACCGGATCCCACCAAAATTTCAAAGTTAAACGTGCCTGGGAGAGAGTAGTACTAGGATGGGTGACCCCCCTGGAAAGTCCTCGTGTCACGTTCCATTGCAATCCTTGAAATAATGTGCGAAGGCACTCAACCTAGCCCAAGATTTACCTTAGCGTCTTCTTGCTAGTCTTCATGCTTCGCCTTTGTTATATCCCGTACTTTTATACCTTGGAAGGGTCTCAAGCTTCTTAAGTTTCTTGAACCTCTTAAGCTTTTTATGTTTTATTCAACCTTCTTAAGTTTCTTGAAAGGATTGTAAGCTTTTTATAAGTTATCATGTGAGCCGGATAATCTATGACGCTATCAAACAACTCTAAGGAAGGGAGAATATGACACCCCATAGAAGGGAAGATTGGAAATATGGTTATGAGAATCCAGAAGGAATTGGAGGCCAAGTAATAAGTCGTAGGACTCGACTTACTTACGTAAGCTACCAATTTGGAAATCATACGTACTTAAATTACTTGAGTACATACCAAGCTTACGTGGCAAGGATTACATAGGTTCGTAAAGTAAGACGAGATTAAGAACCCACGAGAAGAAAAAGAAAGTGATACATGGCAGCCTATGAGAGAGTGACATATGGCAGCATGAGGGAGTGCCACGTGGCAGAAGCTGCAGCAAGGGTGGTGGACCCCCCCCCCCCCACATTCCACATGGAAGCCTGTGATTGGAGGAAAGGGGTGTGTTGGCCCATTCAGGGCTTGACACGTGTCACCACTTAGGGCTTGACATGTGTCACCACTTAGGGAATGACATGTGTCCCCCTTAAAGTAGCCTATATATATATATATATCATCCTTATCCCTTAAATTATTACTTCATCCAAATATTCTAGAAAAGAGAAGAAGAGGGGAGAAACCCTCAAGCTAGAGAGAGTTTCGGATTTAAGGGGAAAAAAAGGTAAGCTTCCGATTTCATTCCGTGAATTAATTATCTAAGGTGCACCACGATGTTATGAAGGTGTTAGTAATGAAAATTTATGGTTTGGAGCAGCCCAAAATGTTACCAAACAGCCAAGAAGTTTTAGGCGTGCTAAAGGAACTTCTGAGGCAAGTTTCGACGAGGTTGACGAGTTTCGGGCAAGGTAAGAGTTTCTCTTTCGAACTAGAGTTTATGATGATGTTATGAGGTATATTACATGTATTAAATGATTTTGTAAGTGGAAAAATTTCACAAGGATGCTTGACGTTAAAAACAAGCTAAATTAAAGTCATAGTAGCTAAATCGAAGTTGCATAGTGTATTGTCGTTGTGGTGCTGCGGGTAAAACTGGTGGGATTGAGTGTTGCAGGGATTTAAAGTATTTTAAAAATGGTTTGGGTGCTGCTTGTTTCAACCACACGACCCTCCGTTTGGTATGGTTAAAGATTTTGCAAAATAAAGATTAAAAACTCTATTTTGGTATCGTATTCTGGAGATAGTTGTTTGGAGCTTGTATTGTGCAATGTTGAAGTGATTTACTTGTAAATATGCTGTTGGTTGTTGTTGTTGGTATGTTTGTTGATATTTTGGCCGAGTTGAAATCTCAGAGACGTTGAAGTTACAGGGGAAATACTGCCCGATTTTCGGTAGCTTCGGAACTAATAACAAACTAGTCGAGGGTAATGGATAGGAAATGACTCCTATTAGTACTTGGTTGTAGAGTGGGATATTGGAAAGTGAAAATCTATTAACCTTAGTATTATTTTCATGTCAAATAGGTTAAGGAGGTATCAAGACAAGACGAATTTCAATTAATCCCAAAACAGGTATGTGAAGCTCTTCTTTCTCTTGGCATGTTTTTGGTACAAGTTGGTAAAGCTACCCTTCTTCCCTCTTGACATGTCTTTGACATAAGTACGATGTTATAATTCTATGATTACTCACCGAGTCCCATCATGGGTCGGGTACGTTATGTGATGGTATGGTAAAGCAATGACAAGGTTATGATACTGAGCTCATGACGGGCCGGGTACGATATATGTATATAAGGACTCTATGAGGGAAAGTAGAAGGTATGTAAAGCTTATTCTATTCCTTCTTTTGGCATGACCCATAGAAAGCCAATGAGCGAAGAATGTGCAAAGTCTATAAGAAGCTCCTATTCTTAAGTACACTAGGATGACCAACATTTTTAATTTCCTAGAACGTATGTCCTTTTGCCTCGATTCATGTGAAAGTGTCCGACCATCCTAAGTTGGTATAATTTATGTTGTGGTATAAGGCATGACTCTCATTCACTCCTTTAAGCTAGAACTCTTCCAATAATTAAACTGTGGCTTCTCAAGTTTTTCTAACCCTTGGGAAGGAATAAGTAGGTAAAGTAAATCTTCTTTTTTTTGGCATGAACTTTATGAAACGAATAAACGAAGTATATGTGATCCCAAGGAGGTCCCATTCTCAAAGCCACTAAGATGGACATTTTCTTGACTTTCAAAAGATATTTTATTACGCCTTGATACGAGTAGATGATTTCAAAAGTGCTACCTTGATGCAAACCGTAATGACACTCCAAAGGTACTTGTTATGGCTGTTGTCCTAATTTTCGAATGATAGTTCATTTTGATTATTTCAACAAGTCTCCAATGATGGTTTAAATTGCATATGGTTACTCACTACTATACTTGTGTATACTGCAATCTTTCTTTCACCGAGTCCCGGGCTAAGAACGTAATTGTGCGCAGTTCACTGCATTATCCACCGAGTCCCTCACTAAAGGGCCGGGTACACTATATGAGGAAATGATAATGCAATGACATGAACAACTCACTGAGTCCCTCACTAGAGGGCCGGGAATGTATATGTATATATATGATGATGTGATGTGATGTGATAAGGTAATGATGGCACTGGGACCTATGATGGTCCTACAGATATATGTTTCACCGAGTCCCTAAAGGGCCAGCTATATTGTATAATATGAGCATGCATGTTTTATGATTCACAAGGTACAGTTACAGTGTATTCTTAAGTAATGAATTTATCCCCCTGGATCTTTTTATTTCAAATATGTTTCCAGTTATGCTTTACATACTCAATACATATGTCGTACTGACCCCTTTTTCTTCGGAGGATTGCGTTCATGCCCGTAGGTACAGACGCACATTTTGGAGACCCACCAGCTTAGGACTCCTACCAGCAAGTTTGGAAAAAGCTCCATTGTATCGGAGCCTAATTATGGTACTGGTCTCTTGATTTGTACACTCATTTTGTTTATTCAGGGGTACGGCGGGGGCTCTGTCCTGCCTTATGTATCATTGTACTCTTAGAGGTCTGTAGATATGTATGTGGGTTTTATATGGGTTGTATACGCACGTATGCACAGTTGTGCTGATATGGTTTATGTTTTGGGGGACGTTTTCCCCTATCGTGATAGCCGTGCTGGCTGAGGTGTTATCTAGTATATTTGTATACTGTGACTCAAACAAGGGACAGGTTTTCTTATAGCTAGCAAGGGTATACACGAGTGTCCAGCTCGGGCACCCGTCACGGCCTACGGGGTTGGGTCGTGACAACCTTGCCCTCTCTGCCCCTGTCTTACACTCGACGTCGGGATAGATCGTTAGTTCAACCACGGCTAGGTCCTATTTTTCCCTTATTACTCACCCCATCTTGGTAGTTTGGTCTAATCCATCTTGACATCTCTCTATAATGTATCCAAAACATCCTAGCTCATTTTCTCGTGTACTTCTCACTTGACCCTATACTCAACATATACATATCTATAGGTTGCATAACTATTCTGATACAACCTATATAAGATAGACATAATCTTTTCGTTTCCCGGCCCATCTTGCTTTACATATCAACTTCACACTAGAACTTGCTCGTGCCAACGCTATTTTGTCCTACTCCTTTCTTTTCTTCCTTTACGTACTCCTTGGTCTCCTCATTTCCTACCGTAAGAGATTTTCTATTCTTTCTCCTTGCTACTTGTATATCACCATATCAATGGCCAATGACGTTGTTGCCATATCTTAATCTTTGCCCAAACACGGCCCTACTACCCTTTACACGGTCCTTAGTTTGCTTAGTCCTACTCTTTTATCGTATTCACCCCTTGTGGTAGGCACCCATCCCTTAGGGTTCTACCAATGATTCTTCGCACGGTCTCAGATACCGCGACTCCTATTTGTTTATTGTTGGCCTCGAGCTCCTGCTAACTTGTGCCAGTATGGGATCTCGCTTGAAATTTAAGCATTCCTATCAACATGTGATAGTGTCAGTTGATTTCATCTCACACGTGTATTTCTCTTGTCCACTTCCTCCCTTTAGGGTGTACCCATGTCATCCTCTGTTTACTTTCAATTGTTCATACGCATATGATTCTGTTCCAACAAATTTGACATACTGCACCATGTCTACACCTTCTGTTAACTCATCTATACTTTAGGTTGCCCCTGTAAGAAACCTTAATACAACCATGGGTGATATTATATTCTTTATCTGTTCGTTTTTACTTATTCATTTTAGACTTTGTACTTTTCCTAAAAAAAATAACGATTAATAGGAGTATTTTAATATAATACTCATATTAAGATGTTTAGTATTTGGTCTTTAAAAATCATTTGGAGAATAATGTTAACAGTAAAACATGAATTATTTTCTTTTTGTTTATGCTTGATATGTTAAAAGTGATAAGTAAAAATGAAAAAATATTTTTGGAACAATGGACAAGTAAAAGTGAACAGAGGGAGTATATGTGTGTATATTTTTAAAATTATTGGTTTACATTATTAATTGTGTGATTTTTTTGGAAAAAGTCGTCATTCCATTAAACAGTTGAATTTGTACAAAGAGATTAAGAACAAGTGGAATGACGAATTTTGAAAAAATGAATAGGAAAAGTATTAGAGAACAATTACTTTTAATATACCCGATGACTTAGTGGAAATGGAGAGGGAGTAGTATCTTTCGTTTTGTGGGAAGAAGGGATGTTTAGGTAGTGATATTTGGGAAGTTGTGTGACAATAACATTTTTAGTGGCCCCAAAGTTAATTTGAACCTCAGCATCAGCATGTGGGACTCAAAGATTGCAAACTTTTTCAACTAACCAACCAAAGGATGTTCCAAAGATTCTTCCTCTTTCAAGATAGTCGGGAATCTATAGTTCATGAGTCATGGATATTAATTCCGTAGCCTCTTCATCTTCCTTCACTAATGGAAAGATCACAAGAATTTTTGAATAAAGATCACATTGTCGATGGGAAAAATTATCATTATGGCATCAAGAAAAGAAGACAATTTTCTTGAAATCCAGAATGTATGATGTCATTCTAATCTCTCTAGCTATAGTTGTTACTTCAACTTCAGTTCTCATAGATAATCTGACACTTTAATCTTTCAATTATAAATTCTGAGCAGTTCCTATAATCAGCAAAGTCAACGTAGACAAGACTGGACACCAAACTCTTGGAAAATTTCAGCAACAAAGGGAGGGAAAGAATGTTCTGAGCAGACTCAGAAAATTTACAAGAAAAAAGGCACAGTAGCAGGTGCTGTTGCTCTAATCATTGGAACAAGTATTGGTTCTGGGATTCTTGCTCTTCCCCAAAAAACTTCTCCTGCGGTGACTGTATATGGTTCTCCTTTTATTATTAAGCTATCATATTAAATCACTCCAATTATAATGCTGCATATTTTGAAACTAGAAATCATGGACAATGGTGTTTTCTTTAGCTCCTAATAAGTGTTGATTAAGTTAGCGTGCACCATGCATCTATCACCGATACCTGTTACCTTCTACTGAAGCAGATGTACTAAGTAAATGTGCCCACCAAGGCTTAGACAAATGTGAACCTCTATTCTTGGATTTATATTTGTGGATGGAAATCAAGCCTCTATAATTTTTATGCTAGTGAAAAGAAATAAGCTGAAGCATATAACCATTACGTTGATTTTGAGTTGTTGCTGATAGTTGGTTAATAGAATGGTTGATTTGATAAACAGATCAACCTTAAAATATTGTTTGTGTTGTGAATTACAATAACAACATACCCAGTGAAATCCCACTAAGTGGGGTCTGGGGAAGATAGAGTGTACGCAGACCTAACCACTACTTTGTGGAGGTGGAGGGACTATTTCTAAAAGACCATCGGCTCATCTCAAGTGCATCAAACTCAAGTAAAAGAAGTGAGAAACAATGAAGAAAGCACAACAATTAATAAGAAAAACAGTGTACTGTCTACAAGAAAGAACAATAACAACAGCAAAATACTGTAATAATCGAAACACAATAAACAACATATAGCCAGAATTACAAGGTTACGACTAGTACTACGACATGCACTAACAAGCCTAGTTTCTACTAATTGCAGGGAATAATCCCAAGTCAATTGCTATGACAATGTGTTGGGCATTTCTACTAATTGAAGCACTTGGGCTAGTTGAAATCAATGTGGGCTTACTCAGAAAGAACAAAGTGAACTTTGAAGACAGTGAACTAGAGATCATTTCTATTAGAACAATCGCTGAAGAAACACTAGGAGAATGGGGTGGAGCCTTGGCTACTGTAACCTACGTCTTCTTAGGATACACTTCAATGATTGGTTACATTTCCAAGTCTGGTGAAATCCTCTGTCATTTGATCAATCTCCCGGAATCAGTTTTGGGCTTTTTCTTCACTTCCCTCTTCACAATTCTCATCTCTGTAGGTGGGACAAAAACCACTGATCAAGTCAACCAGTGGCTCACTGCTCTTATGATAGGTAACTATGATGAATGTTTCCTTTCAATTTGATCCATGAAGGCAAAAAGGGTCATCTGAATAAAATTTATCCAACAGGACTGCTTGTGGCAATTGAGGTTCTAACCACTCTATATGGAGGGTGGTCAGGACATGAAGGAAGCAGTGATTGGGGAAAAGTTCCATCAACCATACCCGTATTAATATTCTCTTTAGTCTACCATGATCTAGCTCCTGGTGAACAAACACAAACAAATTTTTTACAAGTGATTTCTCTTTTTCTTTCTAACCAATATAAAAAATTTGTGATTGTTGTAGTTCTGTGTGCTTACTTGGAAGGTGATCTGAAACGAATAAGAGCTTCAGTGTTGATTGGTAGTCTGGTTCCACTCCTAGCATTGCTTGTTTGGGATGCAATTGCCTTTGGCCTTTCATCCCAGGTTGGTCAAGTTGTTGACCCTGTTGAATTGCTCCTCAGGTCATTTTACACACACTCTTGATCGACTTTTTGATAAGAGTGTCTTTGACTTGCCAATAAGCTGTATGCGGAAGGACAATACATTATCAGGGTCAAATGGAGTGGAGTGTCACATATGGTACAAGCATTCTCTCTTCTAGCTGTGGGAACATCTCTAATTGGTACTCTTCTAAGTTTCTCTGAGTTTCTCAAGGACAACTCAATAACCTTGACCTGCAACCACGTGTATCCTCAAGATTAGTTTCACAGGTAACATTTGGTTTCTTGGTGTAAATTTAATAGTCTTTCTCAAAGAGACAGTATCTTATTACTTTTATCCTATTTAATACCTAGCAGAGATCAAATTCTCAGCTCCGTCTAAGTAAATGGTGGACAAGAAACAATTTAGGCTTCACAGCAACAGCAATTGCCATTGCCCCTCTTCTTTTGTTGACAACAATTCCAAATGCATTTTCTGCTGCTACAGATATAGGATTGAGTTTAAATTCATGTTTCATTCAATAAAACTAGAAAGCCCTTTCGATATCGATGCTTCATTATAATGTTATGTTTGCAGGGCGAGTACTGCATGACAATGCTATATGGCATCCTACCACCAGCAATGGCATGGGCGATGCATAATAGCGAAGGAAAGGACAGTGAAACAAAAATATCAATAGCAAGACCTGCCCTCATCTCTGTAGGACTAGTTGTGTGTGGTATAGTTACAGTGCAAATTCTTCAAGACCTCTCTATGTTGCATTCTTGAAATGGATCAGTCTGATGCTAGACATTGTAGATATGTAATTACAGAATGAAAAATCTTCTCACGATCCTAAAAACAAAAAGCATCTTGAAACTACAAATTTATCAACAGAAAGACAGTCACACTCCTGTTTACAGCTGCATCACTTCATACAACACAATACATGCAGAGACAAGTCCATTTCATAACTCCTCGGAATCTAGATACATAAGAAACTGACATGCCTAGACGCTGAACCTTGGTTTCTGATCTGTAGTTTACAAAACATAGGTAGAAAGGAGCTCAAATGAGTTACTTTATTCAACAGACCAAGACAATAAATAATGATAACAAACACACAAAGAACCATAAATAGGGGGAGCATAAATCTGCAACATGACATTAAGCGTGACCCACTACATCCACAGAAGATTTTAGTTCTTCACTGTAGTTACGTGCCTCAGAAGCATTTGGACGACATCAGCAGAGACTCTTGACGCTTCAGTCTTCAGGTGCTCAATCTTTTCATTAGTTTCAATCTCAAGACGTTTGACATTAGCACCTGAGTCACCACTAGTCTGTAAATGAGAGATATCAGGAACCAAGTTTAGTCAATTATAGAGAAAAGAAGTCAGACCCGTTGCCCAAAACATCTCCTTTCTCCCACACCCCCACCACAAGGACGGAGAAGTTGGCAAATGGATGCAGTTTTGAGTGAGCCTATTGTTAGTGTCGGCCATTGAGGATTAAATTTGGACTGACTTTTGTTATCACCACTTAGAAACATGCTAGAGAAAAAAAGAAATCATATTTAAGGATCTATAGGGGTTGTTAAGTAGAGTGCATTAAAAAAAAAAATGCATGCATTAGCTTTGTGTGTTACTAGACTAGTGCCTTGTTTGGTACACTTTTTCAACCTATGTATAAATAACTAATAAGTGTATGTATAACTAGAATACATGGAAATTCATGATATTAGTAATGCGGGGGGTTTTAATGCATGCATTAGTATGGTTAAAGACACAATTGCCCATCAAAACACTTTCCATATCCTTTCTATAATATTTGTGGAGGGTATCTTTGTAAACAATTTTTTTTTTAGAAATTATGCAATATATATTATTTTAATAAACCAAACTAAACACTACATAAGAAATAATCTCAAGATAGCTAATACATAGAAATCCATGATATTAGTAATGCAAGGGGTTTTAATGCATACATTAGCATGACTAAAGACAATTTTCCCTCAAAATATTTTTCACATCCTTTCTACCATATTTGTAGAGGGTATTTTATAAACAAATACGTTTTTTTAGAAATTATGCAATACATGTTATTTTTAATACACCAAACCAAACACTGCATAAGAAATGATCTTAGCATAACTAATGCAACCATAACTAATACCAACGTTCTTAATGCAAGCATTACTAATACATCATATTCAGCACTATTCTTATACACCCTATCAAATGACCTCGTAAAGGACAAGAAAACATATAGATGGGTTTGTTTACAATGCAACACTGTGATACCTTTCTTATCCTTTTGTCTAAGATCAAGTGTAAAATGTAAAGCATTTAAAAGTAGGACAAGATCTGGTAGAAGTCCTTATTTTCTGCGAACATACAAGTTGATACCATTCTTGTGCGAATAGGATCTTCTAGAAACAATTTGTGTCCTAGTTACCTGCTCAAGCTTTCTCTGAAATTCAGCCTCCATGTAAGCACGGAATTCAGCTATATCCTTCTCAGCTTCCTCCTTGGCCTGCTTCAATCTAGCTTGTTTAGCTGCACATGAAACTCAAGTTAGCACACATACCCCTTTTATAAACCTAATCCCAAGCATTCACAGTGCTCTAAATGATAATGTCAACAAGACCAGAGACACAGCTTATACTAAAAGTTAGACAAAAGAAATACAAGATACCAAAATATGACAATTTCATTTTTGTTTGATCAGTAAAGAGAGATCCTAAAATATAAGTGTTTGGTTGACAATTTTGCCAACCAAAACTCAATTATTACCAAAACTGTAAACACAATAACCATATGCTAAATCTAGGTTAAAAACATATGAAAGCATCCAGAGACAATAAGCATGCACACCACAACAGGACAAATATAAGTGCACCTTAATATAGACATAAAGTATCATAGTGCTAGGAATTTGCAGCAAAGGAGACAAGACTAGCAAATAGCTCACGTATATTGGTCAATATTTCCACTAAATTGCTAAGCGACAGTGTAGTTAAAGCGACAAAGATCCAGGTCAAAACGTAAAAAAACTGGATGCCCAAAGGAGGTAAGAGCAATTACCAGTCCTGGCAACATTAACAATGCGTTGGGCTTCCTGCTCGGCAGCTAGAAGGAGTTGAATTCCATTCTGGCCAGCCCTGCTAGATTCCATTCTCGTCTATAAAAGTCAAACAACTGCAATGAAGAATGAAATGTATCTCTCTATTATTCTGGATAACATTTGAGACAACTGATTATTAGACGATAACATGAATTACCGTGCATTAAACTGTAGCAAGACAGAAAAGTCTGTCTTTATTGTTACATTACAATTGACTATGTAAAGATGAAATTTATAAGCAATGTCCATTCAGTTAATTTGATAGATAACATCATAAGCTTTTTATATGTATGTGTGCAGGAGAAACTTAATAGTGTTTTGGCACCAGTTCTTGAATTCTTGTAGTTTATCACCTATTTTTCCACTTCTATTTAAATGACTAAGAATTGGCAGTCCAATATTTACTAGTTCCAAACCTAACCAATTTAGAATAATCAACGTGGAACTAACAGGGTAAGAGATTATGCGCTAAATAGTAAATAAGAAGGGAAAGCTATTATCATTCTCTTCTCAGAACACAATCTTTTCTACTCAAGCAACTATTTCTAATCTTAGATGAGGATTCATCCAGGTTTTCTTCCTTTTATTCATCCTTTCTCTTCTTCATCTGCTCTTTGGTCAGAACCAATCTACCCAATCTCGGTAAGCCAGATTCAAAACATAACACCAAAAACATGCATCAACATAGTGTCATTTCAACATGAGGCTTGTATACTTTCGACTATATTCCCATCTGAATCTCAGTTCTACACTAGACAAAAACTACCATGTTCTCTATCTTTCTCACACTCTCTCTTGAATTTAACGCTATGAAGCCTTGATATCAAGTACACATGGAGGGTGAACGATCAAGTGGTTGATCCATCCTATAACTTAATGTGATTTGATTAAAGTACTTGAATAACAGGATTCCAAGAGTTATTACATGTTTTTTCCTAGTCAAATAAAAAATTGGAACCATAACGCTGAACACTGGTAGTGTGAAAAAAATTATTTTTTCAATTAAACTCTTTAGATAAGAATTAAAGAAATAAAAACTGGATCTTTAAAAGTTTATTATGCACAAAAAATTCATTTCAAACTCCAAAGTAAACCACAAGATCCATGCCATCCAAATTGTAAAGTGTTAAGTATTAGTAATACTATTTACTGCAATCATCAGATCATAATTAAAAGCAGCTTATGAAAAATAGACCACCACCACACAATCAAAAAAACAGAAATTCAAAATCTGGATCAGAAATGCATAAACATGAAGCAGGCCTTCACGCGCCACCACAGCGACGGTGAAAACAGATAAGAGTCTCTAATTATTATTCAACAGGAACTGTATATTCGTCATTACGTAAGAAGTCATACAGGTAGATCAGAAGAAAAATCAAGTTGACTTAACAACTAAATTGAGAGGACGAATGGTCAAAACAAGTCAAAATTACAATCGTATCCAGATCTACTCCATTGAAGCCCGAAATCAGCAGAAAATATGAACTGCCAGATTGCTAATGCTGATAAGCACATTTTGATGTCTACTGTTACAAGAACTATAGAGAACCTGTGTGGAATCCGAGTTAAGAATATAGAGAGAAGAAGAAAAGGAGAGCACCTCTGTGGAATCGGAATTGAGAATCGGTTGCAGAGAAAGTTCTGGCCTTTGTTTCGATTTTGTTTCTCAATAGATCTTATACTTGGACTACTTTTTTCTTTTTTCTTTTCCCCTCTTCTTTTCCCTATTTTTGGAACATCTCATAAAAGATGGACCAATTGCGCCAGAGATACTGATGACAACGGGGCAATGCGGTTTAGATATATGTGGATGGGGCGCGAGTTTAGATATATGTGGGTATGAGATAGGTTTAAAATATACGTAGAAATGGATTAAGTAATAACGTAGTATCTAATTTTGATCCAAGATTGTGTTTTTGGTAGTGTGACAGTGATTGGAGACCGTTTGGAAAGGCATGGCTCTAAAATAGTAGTTTGGGATCTTTCGTAATTGGCATTGAGGTAGGCTATGGTTTACCGGACTTTAGATTGAGCTTGTGAATGGGCTTTGCATTGCATGATTTAAATTTAGTCCAGACTTCAATATGGACTCTAAATATCGGGTGAATAAAAAGAAGAACGACTTTCTTATTATTTTTCTTTAACTAAATTCGACTAATGATCTTCAAGTTAAAGATTTTTCCTACCTAACCTTCAACAAAATAGCCGCTAACGAATAATTCATGACATCTTACTACGAAAATACCTAGTTCCTAGTTTGTTGATTTATCTAAGATAACTCCTCTGTATATCTATTTAATTTTTTGTATTTTTAACAATGTTAATAAGTTCTTACATTGACTAGAAAGACTTACCATACAGAGAAATTATTAAGTTCGAAATTATAATCGTTCGAAAAGATAGTACCTCTTGTATAGACAATTTTTTAATTCTGTTTAATTAGAAAAAAGAGAATTTAGTAGAAAATGTGTGACAAATATGTTGAAACCTCACGCGGAAACATCAAAAAATATATTACAGTAGTAATAAGGAAAACAAGGCTAAATAACGAAAAATAGAGACGAAAGAATGAAATTTGCCTACGGAGTTGATTTAAATAATTAGCGGGGTGGGTTAGTACCAAGCTTGGTAAAACAAAAATTAAAAAGTTATGCGACATGGAGGCAGGGAGAATGATCTTGGGTACATTTAAGTGTCCAATAGCAAATAAAATCTATAATTCACTAGTCAAGTTGAAAGCAAATTCCTAGAGTTTAGTTCATATTTTTTTCTATATTTGTGTATTGTTGTAACCAACCAGCATGATTAAACATTTTCAGGGCTAATTGAGAAAGAATGGACATTCAAAACATGATCAGATTGAAAGTGGAGCTCAAAGGAGAAGTTGGGAACAAAATGTGTCACGTCGCGCACTGAGCTTTAGTGATTTAATTTCAAAACTTGGAATTTATTCGACTCAACAGTGTGGTGCGCGCCAGATACGCGACCTGATTCTGGATAGAACAAATTTCCACTGACACAGAAAATGAAAAAATTACACTAAACTAAACCAATTCTGCATCGCGGACTTCAGTGCGCCTACTTTAACTCCGCGTTTTTGGTGCTATAAATAACACCTTTACATACTTTATTAAAAAGTAGATCAGATTATCGGAAAAAGGATTGAAGAGGACGAAGGAAGAACTTCTTTTGGTTATATTTTCTTCTTTTCTTCCAATTGAATTCAAGTTTTTATATAAGTAATGATTTATGTAATTATGTTACAAATGATAAGTGGCTAAATCACCTAGTTCTTGAGTTGTAGGCACAAGATGAAGGTTCAAATCTTATTTGCTTTGGTTGAAAATGGGTTTTTGTATGTGATTACTCTTATATTCTTGTTTTGATTATTTTAATACTTGATCACCATTAGAACAAGTTTTTTGTCCACCAGTAATTCAAAAGACGGAAAGGTGATAGAACACTAGAATATAGGGGGCATGTTTGTCCTAGAATTGTCTAGAATAATTCGTGTATAGAATGACCGTGACACATATCTATACACCATGTTTGGTTACTAAACAGGATGATATGATTAATGCATTTTTGTTGGGTCATGCTTATCCCTCCTCAACAATGTAGTTAAGCTGTCAACAAAAGTAGGCAATTAGAGGTCTGAAGATCATAATGGTAAAATCAACCCTGTAAATCAGTAATCAAAAAACCCATTGGACACCAAAGTAAAGGATGTTAGACCGAAAATTTATAAGGCTACAACCCTGGACTCTTCTTTAGATTGATAAAATTTCTCTAATATCTTTGAATCATTTTCTTATATCGTTTTTTGGTATAATCATTTTATATATAAATGAACTCAACCTTTGAAAAACACGCATGAATAATTGGATTCATTGAAAATCTAACTAACGCCTAATTAACTTTTCCTTTGGGTTCGATATCCGGGTCTTAAAAAGGGTCATTCTATTACTTTTGAGATTGAGTACACTTGCGCGTGCATTAGGATGCAACAAGTTTTTGGCGTCGTTGCCGAAGAATTTTTTAATTTGGCAATAGTTTTCTTTGTGAATTTTCTTTATTATTTGTGTTTGTGTTAATAACTTGATCTTAGCTATTATTTCTGGCAGGAGAACTCACAAGGGCACACTGGACAGAAGTGGGAACATTGTAGAGCCACTAGTTGAGCCTGAAAGATTTCTGTATCAGTAAAGAAGGAGAGCAGTTGCTCTATATCCCGTACCATAGATAAATCTGGGTGATACTAACAAAGTTCCTGTAGAGGTTCCTATGGAGATGGCAGCCAGGAAAGTATGTGATGTGGCAATCCCACTCACAACGAATGTCACCTCTAGTATTCAAAAACCGCCAGCTGAAGGAAGATTTGACCTGAAACAGAACATGGTGCAGCTGTTGCACTCTAATGGTCAGTTTACAGGTTTGCCTCATAAAGATCCCCAAGTCCACATCCAGAACTTCTTAGATATTAGCGACACTTATATGCCTAATGGGGTATCTCCTAACTATGTGAGATTAACACTATTTCACTTTTCTTTGTTGGGGAAGCTAAAAGGTGGTTAAAGTCGGAACCACCAAATTCAATCACTTCATGGAATGTTTTGGCTCACAAATTTCTTATTAGGTTTTTCCCTTCAGGAAATATAGCTAAGTTGAGGGCTGAAATTTTAAGCTTTAAAAAAAATTTGGAGAAAATTTGTACCAATCTTGGGACAGGTTTAAATCCTTATTCATTAGTTATCCTCACCATCATCAAGCTAATGAGATGTTAGTCCATACTTCTGGACTCTGTAGCAGGTGGACATGCACTAGAGAAAATATATTATGAGCTCTATACATTGCTTAATCACATATCTCAGGGAAATCCTGAGTGGAACAGAGGAAACTCTAGACCTGTGGTTGAAAAACAAGCAGGCATATTGGAAGTTGATGTAGTGACAGCATTCAAAGCACAGATTGCAGCAATGCAACATATGATGACAACACATTTCAACACTTTAGCAAAAGAACAGCAGCAAGCTTCGGTGAATATGGTTCAGCGACAACACATGTGGTATGAAGTGTGTGGCAGTAGTGAACATGTTGCATAATATTGTGGAGCTAATCCTAAGTCGGTGAATTTTGTGGGTAATACACCTAAGGGTGGAGGTAATCAGAACTATGGAAATACTTACAATCCAAATTGGAGAAACCATCCGAACTTCTCATGGAGTGAAAATCAGCAAAACCAACATCAATGGCAGACACAATTTAGACTACAAGGAAGCAGGTAGTAGTACAACAATCAAGACAATGGTCCATATAGACCACAAGGAGGAGGCCAGCACTATAATCAGCAAGACCAGAGTAACCAACAATCAAGCAATGCAGGAAATATGAGTGTGTAAGACATGCTTAAAAAACTCATGAATGACCAAGCTAAGCTAGTTGCAGACGTTCTTCAATAACAAATCACTACTTAAAATTTAGAGAAATAGGTGGGATAGCTAGCAAGTGCTCATAATTCTCACTCGCAAGGTGGTCTACCAGGTAACATTGATCTAAACCCCAAGTAGGTAAATGTTGTGAGCACGCGAAGTGGACGAGCACTAGTTGAGCTAGCGCCATAAAGCAAAGATAGTGAAGGCAAAGGTAAAATTATAGAGATTGATGCTAGTGAATCTAGCTAACCACAGATGGAGCAAGAGCAAAAAATAAAACTACCCTCCCCATTCCAACCAAAATTTAAAAAGAAGAAAGAGGATGAATGTTTTGAAAAATTCGTAGGCATGCTTAAACAAGTACAAATTAACTTACCTTTGATTGATGTGTTGCAGGTCATTCCAAAATATGCCAAGTTTTTCAAAGATATTATGGTCAATAAGAGCAAGGTTGCTGAATTTGAAACAATGGCACTTACTAAAGAGTGTAGTTCAAGAATCTTGAACAAAGTTAAGCTTCCAGCTAAACAAAAAGATCCAAATAGTTTCACGGTAAAGGTAACTATTGGTAAGTACAATAATGCAAGAGGTCTCTGTGATTTAGGTGTTAGTAAAACCTTGATGCTTAAATCTATGCTTAAGAAATTAGGTCTGAGAGAACTTAAATCAACCACCATTTTGTTATAATTAGCTGATCGTTCTATAGCTAGACCTGATGGTATTATTGAGGATGTGTTAGTAGATCCCTCATCTTTCCTGTTGATTTTGTTGTATTAGATTTTGAGCCTGACCCAGATGTTCCTTTTATCTTGGGGCATCTGTTCTTAGCAATAGGTGGTGAACTTCTTGATGTAGCTGCAGGTAGATTGACTATAAGAGCACATGACAAAGTGGAGGTGTTGGATGTATATTAGGCATTAAAGTTGCTTGTAGTCTATGAAGAGTTTTCTGTTATAACTGTCATCGATGAGGAAGTCTCAACTCAATGAATCTTAGCAAAAGATCCTTTGGAAAGAGTCGTGCTGGGTCAAGATATTGAAGAGGACATAGAAGCTAAAGAGTTAGCTAGTGTGCTTGATATGCCAAATGTCAGCATGTGGAAAAAGAATGTGGAACCTTTGAACAGAGAATTGGGTCCTTCACCCAAGCCATCTCTGGAAGAAGCTCATAACTTGGAGTTGAAGCAATTGTCATCATATCTCAGGTATGTGTTTCTTAAAGTGAATAATACCTTACCTGTAATACGTTCATCGGCTTTGTCTAAGATGCAAGTCACAACAACACTTGAGATATTAAAAAGGCACAAGAAGGCAATTAGATGTCAAATGGCTGATCTTCATATTATCAACCCCACTTTGTGCATGCATAGGATTTTCATAGAAGAAGGACATAAGGCTAGTGTGCAACCACAATGCCAGTTGAACCCTATCATGAAAGAGGTGGTGAAGAATACCCAATCTCTGATAGTAAGTAGGTAAGACCAGTTCATTATGTACCAAAGAAAAGGGGAATGACTGTAGTGACTAATGAGAAGAATGAGTTAATCCCCATAAGAATAGTAACCAGTTGGCGTATATGCATGGAAACATAAAGTTAAATGATGACACAAGAAAAGATCACTACCCTGTACCATCTATTGACCAAATGCTTAATAGGTTAGCAGGCCAAGAGGACTATTGTTTCTTGGATGGGTATTCAGGTTATAACTAGGTTATCATTGCACTAGAGGACCAGGAAAATACAACGTTCATATGTCCATATGGTACATGCATTTAAGTGTATGCCATTTGGTCTTTGCAATGCTCTTGCCACTTTTCAAAGGTGCATGATTGCTATATTTCATGATATGGTGGAAGAGTTTGTAGAGATTTTTATAGATGACTTTTGAATCTTTGGAGAGTCTTTTGATCTTTGTTTGCATAATCTAGAGAAAGTACTATCAAGGTATGAAGAAACAAACTCATCTTAAATTAGGAGAAATGTCATTTCTTGGTAAAGGAGGGTATTGTGTTGGGGAACAAAGTTTCAAAAGGTGGTTTGGAGGTAGAAAAAGCTAAAATTGAAGTGATTGAGAAGCTTCCACCACCTGTTTTAGTAAAAGGTGTCCGTAGTTTTCTAGGTCATGCCGTATTCTATCGGCGATTCATCAAAAAATTTTCAAAGATCACTAGACCCATGTGCAGCTTGTTAGAAAAGGAGGTAAAATTTATTTTTGATGATAAATGTTTGCATGCCTTTGAACTCTTGAAGAAGAAGCTGATTGAAGCCCCCATCCTAATAGCTCATAACTGGGAGCTACCTTTTGTTCTGATATGCGATGAAAGTGACATAGTAGTGGGAGCACTTCTGGGATAAAGGAAGGAGAAATTTTTTTACTCTATCTATTATGCCAACAAGACTCTTGACTCTGCTCAGGCCAACTACACTGTTATAGAGAAGGAAATGCTGGCACTGATTTATGCATTTGATAAATTCCGCTCTTACTTGATAGGTACAAGAGTGATTGTTTATACTGACCATGTATCCCTCAGGTACTTATTCAACAAGAAGGATGCAAAACCTAGATTAATCAAATGGATCTTACTACTCCAAGAATTCGATATTAAAATCAAAGATAAAAGGGGATGCGAAAATCAAATAGAAGACCACCTATCAAGATTAGAGGAGTCATCCCATGTATGTGAGAAAAAGTCAATAAAGGAAGAGTTTTCAGATGAGCAACTATTGGCAATAGTGGTACAAGAACTCCCATCATATGCAGATATTGTGAACTACATTGTGAGTTGAGTATTTCCCCCCGGAGAAAACTCCCAACAAAAGAAGAGGCTAATGTATGAAGCAAAGTTCTATATATGGGATAAATCTTATTTGTTCAAAAAAGATGTTGATCAGATGATAAAGAGATGTGTCCCTGAATATGAAGTTCAATAAATTCTACACAGTTTCCATTCGTCTTCTTACGGTGGACATCATGAAGGCAATTAAATAGCCCATAAGGTATTGCAGTTAGGTTTCTTTGGCCTAATTTATTTAAATATGCTGCAGAATTTGTGAAGAGCTGTGATCAATGCGAACGATTGGGCATAATATCAAGAAGGCACGAGATGCTATTGAATAACATCCTTGAGGTAGAGATCTTTGATGTGTGGGGAATTGACTTCATGGGTCCCTTCCCATCATCATATAGAAATCAGTATATACTAGTGGTAAATTATGTTTCTAAATGGGTAGAGACCATTGCATTGCCAACAAATGACTCAAAAGTGGTAAGTCGTTTCCTCAAGAAGTACATTTTTACAAGGTTTGGCACTCTGAAGCTATCATCAGCGATGGAGGTAAGCATTTCATAAATCAAACGATAAAAATATGTTAGCTAAATTTGGTGTCAGGCACAAGGTCGCCATGCCATATCACCCCCAAACTAGAGGACAGGTTGAGGTATCAAATCATGAGGTGAAGCAAATCCTTCAGATTACTGTTAATGCTACAAGAAAGGACTAAGATATCAAACTAGATAAAGCGCTCTGAGCCTACCGGACTGCATACAAAACACCAATTGGCACTTCACTGTACCATATAGTGTTCAGAAAAACATGTCACCTATGGTAGAACTGGAGCACCACACATATTGGGCCATCAAAAAGTTAAACCTAGACCCAAAATTGGCAGGTAGAAAGCATATGGTTCAGCTCCATGAGTTGGAGGAATTTAGACTTCATGCTTATGATAATGTAAAGTTGTATAAAGAGAAGACAAAGTGATGGCACGACAAGCATATAGTCGCTCGAACATTTGAGCTAGGTCAAAAAGTCTTGCTTTTTAACTCGCGTTTGCATCTTTTTCTAGGTAAGCTTCCATCAAAATAGAGTGGACCATTTGAGGTGGTGCGAATGTCGGTACATCTCACTGTAGGATGCTCCAAATTTGTTGATTATTGATTGAAATGAAACTAGACTTCTATATCTACAATTCTTATGAAGACACCAAATCCTAAAAAGGAATTTATCTTGTTCAAAAGCAGCTCCGAAAAGGAGTATTCTGTCAAAGATAACTCATTTCACCTACCATGGAAAGATCTAGATACATTTGACATCACTCATGACATAAATTATCCTCCAATTAACATCATCTATGGCATCACAATTTTCCACTAAATTTTCAGATTTTTCTTTATAATTATTTTATTTATTGTTAGGTCCCTCTTTCCCACCTATAAATACCCACCTTATTTCCTCATTTTATTCATCAAGCTTTCTCAAGCAAGTCTTCTCTCTATACACTTCTTTACACTTTCTCAAATATAGTTTTAGTTCTTAGTAGTGAAGAAATACTATTCCAGTGATTCATATACTCCAGATAGTACACAAAACGTTCCGGCGAGGAGAAAAGCTAGGACTCAAGAGTGTTCATTAAGTCTTTCAGTTCTGACTAAAGCTTCGGATTCTAGGTATGTAAGGCTTCAATGAGAGTATTTCTTCCACTCTCATGTCTAAATTATTTTGATTATATGATAAATTATATTTATTTTCTTTAAGCTCTACTCTAAGTTATGTGGGTATTTATCCATGGGTTCTTCCACCCATGTAGTCCAAAAACTCTTTTAATTAAGTCTCTTGATTTCAAGTAATATTTTCTTATGGTAATTCTTAATTTTATTTAATAGTATGAATTATGGTTAAACTAATGATTATTGCTTTATTTTGATGCAACATAATTTCATATATATGAATTGATGGTTTATAAGTAATTCCTCTATTTATCTATTTAAAGGTTCTTGAAATTCATCGTGGGTTGTTTAAAGCATGATTTTTAATTAATGGATTTCAAAGTATTTATGTATATTTATTTACATACATATTTGCAAGTTGAAGTGATTTGAACCCACCTAGTTTTACTATGTTTTTAATAAAGTTTGACTTGAAAGCTTTGACTCCAAATAAATGTTTATGAAAACAATATCTATGATAAAAAAAGGAGTCTTATGAAATAAAAGAATGATGAAATGATATGAATAATGGATTCTTTATGCAATAAGGACAATTCTTGCATATTTGAATTATCAAATATTTTAATGAGCTATTCTACCGAATATGATGTTTGAATTCTCTAGTTATATGCTATGAATATTTTGAAGTATTAAACTATTCCGTGGGATTGACTTAGAACCGAATGAGGCATTGAGGTGGGATTCGGTAAGGGAATCCTAGTAGCAACCCCTTGTCTCATTAACTATGTGCCAACATAGGAGCCCTTGTAGGCTTAGGCTAATGGATCCATGAAAGTCCTTAAAGTTAAAGCTAAAGAAATGAATGAAATTGACGGAGTTTTACCCGGCAAGTAGTCTTCTCATCCAACGTAGGGGGTTATGTTGGATTTCATGTAATAGATCGCATGGTCTTAAATGTCGGTTATGGTTATATTCCCACAAAATGAATGTTTTAAAGGATATCTATATCATTTATTATGCATGCATTACATTATGTTCCATATTTCATAAATGTTATAATGTTTCCTCAATGTTCATGCATCGTTACATACTTAGTACATTCAAAGTACTAACACATACTCTTTTGCCTACAAGATATCACCATGTAGGGACCAGTGCTCCTCCTCGTTCTCCTCTACGTGGCTAGTTGAGATTTCGTTGAAGACTACTTTTGGTGAGTTCCCATTTTTCGGGAAAAATACTCCTTTATCTTTCTAGCTTATGATATATTAAGATATTTTACTATGACATTTATTCTATTATGATTGAGGGTGAGCTAGGAACTTGTCTTAGCCCCGTTAAATCTAATAATTAGAGGTATTATTGGACATATGTAAGTTGAAGATTTACTATTTTGATTTCCGCTTGTTTATTTATCATCATTACCTATAAAAGGCTAAAAGAATGCTAAGAGGCTTGTTTGAGGTACTTTCGGGTTCCTTATTCGCCATGTTACGTCTAGGCCCTAGGCTTGGGTCGTGACATTGAGGATTAGGGTAAGACACCCTATCTTAGTCAAACTTCAAAGCCAGAGTGTTAGAAGAATTTTTTCTAGAGTACTTTTTGCAAAATTGAGGACAACCATTATTTCTGCACTTTCCATATAAAAACTCACCACTATCAATTCAAGCCCTCTTGGACTCTATTCTAGACCTCTGCTTTAGCTTCTCCTCTTCATTTGTTCGGCATGTGTTATAAGACTAGAGATGTCCATATCCTTGATTAGTATGGCAGCTCTACATTCCTTGACCGCCAAGTTTGACACACCAGAAACGAACTTGCTCATATGAGCTCTCACATCAGGGAACATGAAAGTAGAATACTTTGACAACTTAGTGAACTTGAGGGCATACTCCCTCATAATTATATTACCTTGTCACAAATTGATGAAACTTTGAACCTTTGTTTTCCTCAACTCTAATAGAAATAAGCGATCAAGGAAAGAACCCTTGAACTCTTCCCAATAAATGGGACCATCATCTCTACCTCTTTCACTCTTCTATTGGTCATACTAAACTTATGCAACTCTCTTAAGTTGAGATGCTACCAAATCCACCTTCTCCACCAGACCAATGCCCATTATGTCCAAAAACTTACAAATACCCTCAATGAACTCTTGTGGATCCTTTTCCACCTTAGAACCATGAAACTCGAAAGGGTTCATGCAAGTGAATTCATGAACTCGACTAGCAATCGAACCCACATTTGGGTTCATAGGAGTAACAACTTCTTTATTAGCTTAAGAGTCTATGACTTGGTCAAGTACTTGAAATGCAACCCAAAATTACGTATGAGAGACTTGCTCATTCAAGGGGTTATTCGAAGCTTGGGGATCCTGTTGCTATATATTGACATTCCTTCTTACCGTGGTTCTTCTTGGAGGCATACTTATGTAATCGCAAAGAGAAAGCGTTAGAAAGAAAAATTTAGTGTTCAACTCTATAGTACGACATAAGAATAATGAAATAGCCTCCTATTCATAGATGTGGCCGCTTCACACCTATGAACAATACTCTACTTGATGTAGCATATTAGACTTCCTAGAATACCTTAATCCTTGTGCTCTAATACCAATTTTATCACGACCCAAGCTAGGTTCTAGGTGAGACTCGGCAATTAGAACCGCAAAAGACTCCAACCAAGCTCTTAACATATCATACATGAGCATACATAAAGCAAACAAGAATAAGAAAACTAACTCAGAAGTATGTAATAAAGGTCTAAACATAAATATCCCGATAAAAGAGAAATCAACTCCGAAAGACCATGATGAAATACACTCCATAAATATCTAACATTCTTTTACTACAAAGGATGGGTCTTATGACATGTTCATAGCTCACCAATATGAAAATAAAAGTCATAAGGTTCAAAGAAAATATAGATGTCTCATCCTAAAATCATGAGGACTCACAAACAATAAGAGAATCATACTCAAACTCTAGCCATGTGTGGGAGGTGTGTGATAATTATCGGATCCTATATTATGCTACAATATTGGAAAAAGTATGTGTTAGTACATGAAATACGCTAAGTTTGGGGTAAGCATGCATGAACAATAATAATGTGATGTAGTCAATATGAATATGTGATTCATGACCAATATCTCAAATAAAGAGTAAAACTTGAAAATCATAATTATGTGGTCAATGCATCATAAAACATCATAAAATCTTATAGAACACAACATATACATATGTGGGATAATAACTATAACCGACAAGTAAGACTATGTGAGCTATAACATGGAATGCAATGTAACTCCCACACCGAGAAGAGAGAGGCTACTTGATAGGATAGACTCCGTATCATAAATATAAACATGAATTATATGTCGATCCACTACCTAGGCCATAAAGAAAAAGCTACATTGGCACATATTTTTTGAACTAATGGTCGCTATAAGGGTTCCCTAGTATATTTCCCCCATAAAGTTTGCTCTTTTCTAAGTTAATCCCAATGAAATATATAAAACATAGTCATTAGGAAAGGTAAATCAACCAATCCAACATCATAAAATAGCTCCTTGAAAATCATGATCATAACTTGAACTAGTGGACGCTTACCTTTCTAAACATCCAAATCATCATAAATTGCATATTATGAGAAAACCTTTTACAATTCATGGTTTTATACTTGAGAACATAATTAAATCATAATACATATTTTTCATAAATAATACATAAATTCTTGATCATATGTTCATGGTTTAAGACTTGAATTTAACAACATAGTGTACAGCTCATTAAAAACTTATTGAAAATATGTAATTTAACTTAAATCATGCATTAATATATAATTGGAATTAAGTAAAAGTATAACTAAATTGAGCCAATGCAATTTGATCAAAACCCTAGAATTTGGAGAATTGAAATTGATAGAAAAGAGAGGGGAACTTTGGGACTCCATGGATGAAAATGATCCATGGATGAATTTTCAGGATACCTTGATGAAGATCAACTTGAAATTTGAAGAAGAACCCAAACTTGATGAAGAAGAAGAGACCTTTGGAAGAGAATCATTTATGTCATAGAGAGATTTTGAGAAAATAAGAGTAAATGGTGATAATTATAATGATTTATGTATTTATAGGGTTAGCATAATACCCCAAAAATATCCAGGTGCATAGCTTAAATAATGGAAAAAGAATAAAATGCCCTTCATTAAATCTGCCGGACTAACCCCAAATGGGTACCTACATATCGTAGGTCATCTGATGGATAGTAGGTGTAGTTCATCAATAACCCTAACACTTAGCCAAAAATCTAAAAACTCAGGACCCTACTTACAACCCTAGTCTACTGGTCATCAATCATCCTACGGGTCATTGGACCCGTTCGTCCTAGCAACTTCTCTAGACCTGAAAACCCTGAGTTTTTGAACAACAACTATGGGTCCTTCATATGGATTGTAAGAACTTCTACGGTCCGTAGAAACCCCTTATAGAGTGGGTTCACGCTTAGGGAAATTTTTATTTCTCAGGACCCTTCCTACGGGTCATTTCTACGACTCGTCAACACGTCTATGGATCGTCAACCTCAGTCATTTCAGACTTCAAAATTTTCCCAAGTACTGGGCCTTCTATGCCTGCCTTCCTATGGACCGTATAACTTTCTACGACTCGTAGGTTGGCTCGTAGAAGCCTGCGTCAATAGTTTTCTATAAATTTTTCGTGCATTATTTTTATTTGTTTGAATTTCCAACCTACGGGGTCTTACATAACCATTATTCTTCCTCCCTCTTCGTCTGCATTTTAAATTGAAATATGAAAAGCCACTACTCAACAAAATGTCACTTTTTCTCCTGTCCATTTAATATTTCTACCTTCTTTATTGTCATTGAAAATTATATATTTTAATCTCCAACTTACTTTTTTCATGTCATTACATCTAAATAATCGTAATTCATAACAATTATAGAATGATTCTCATTTTCTTCCAAGCTTACTTGGAGGATCTCAAATCACAAACATTACAAAGAGATAACTATGTTCTCTTTTTTCCTCTTTATAATAATATAATTAAGATTAGTATGACTATTAATAAGAAACTCGGCTTACAGGATCAAAAATTTTTGTTAGTTTCCCATTTTTATTCTATTAGGTCCTTTTCTTGTTCTTCATGATCAAATGAAATATAAAAACAAATGCACAATTCAATTTTATCTACTATAAGCTGCAATCTTTTTCTAAGAAAATTGAGTCAAAGACGGCACGTTAAATGGTCCTCTTTGCACACAAACTTGGTGTTCATTCAAAGACCATGATATTAACAACCATATGAATAATTATCGTTCTAGAATAAAATTAAATAATCTAAGTGCATAAAACAACCGCCGCATTACTCTTCCTCTAAGAGGTAACTCTATCGCTCTGCAACCAAGAAAGAAAATAAAAACAATGATCTCTTAATAATTTTTTTTAATAAGGAAAAAAGACGCAGTTAATTTTATTTATGCATTTGTAGTATCATATGTATTGTGTTTAAAGCATGCTTAGAATAAGTGTATGATATACAATTTGAATTTGTCTTAATTTCTTACTCTATTATCTTCTATTGAAAATTTTCTTCAATTTAAAAGTCAATATTTAAAATAGAGTTTTATTTTTATTTGGATTTCTATTGTACTATATAATTAGTCATCAGTGATTATATATGATTAGGATAGATTCATAAATATCAAATATATATGGTGATTTCATATCAACATACAATCTTATTCTGATTAAATATTTGCATGACACAATAAAAGAAAGAAGAAGAAACAAAAAGAAGGTAAGCAATTTTTTTATATTTTAAATATTTTGTATTCATGACAATGCTAATTCTCTTTTCTTCAATTTGTTTGTTTTTAGGTCAGTTATGAATTTTCTTTTTAATTTTATGTCATTTCAATAGGAGATTTTTATTTTTACACTTGAGAAATCTTTAGTTGTACACATAAGAAATCTGAAAAGACATTTTATCTATTCATTTTGTAAGTGGCCAAGAGATCTTAATTCATATTCCCGGACCCTACGCATAGCGAAAGCTTTAGTGCACTGGATTACCCTTTATTGATGAAAAATGTGATCATCAGAAGATGAACAAATTTATTCATTACAATGGCAATTATTCTTTTTCATGTAATCTTTTTGGTATCTTATACTTTATTTCTATCATGTTTTGTTTTATTCGCAATATTCGTGAGTGGAAAAATTTGATTATATCAAGAAGTTGTTATAAGAAATGATTTTTTCCCTGCAGGACTTAATTGTTACTCTTGGCGTCATATCCACCACAGTTGATCAAATTATTTTTTTTGTAGCTTGGTCACTCCAAATTATAACTAAGTGGTATCTTCAAATCCAATCCTTTGGTTCTTTCATAGTAAAATTTCAGGACCCGATCTCTCGCGTCATGGTGGTATCTACTATAATTCACCAGTAGGTAAGCCAATTCATATCCCAAAACTGCGGGTAATGCGATTAAGGGTAGAAACTAAATAGTAACAAAATAATAATAGGAATATTATGAATAAGCGGAAGCAAATAAACACATTCAGCAAAATATGAAGATCCCTCCCAGAACCAAGAAGTCACAATTACAGAGCTGCTACAAAATAGATACAAGTCCCAAAAGTGGATCACGAAAATAAATGCTTGTTTCAAAAAGTAAAAGACTAGTCAACTACATACAAATGGAGATAGGAAGATCCCAATACGCCAAGTGCTCACCCATACCTCCGATGTAGACTCTAGATAGCCTGGATCAGCATTAGTAACTGGTGCTCGGACCTGCATCATGAAAATAAATGCAGAGTGTAGTATGAGTACAGAAATAGCAGGTACCTAGTAGGCATTATAGGCCAACTGAGCTTGAAAAGTCAAAACAACAAGAAAAGATAGAATCTAGGGAAAACAACAGAGTTGACAGAAAGTAAAGGAGATGCACACGACTGTAAGAAACTAAAAGAACTAAGAACAACTAACTAAACCTAACCGGGCTCCCATAAACCAAGTAGGTACACTTGTGCATAAGTTTAAGTAAAACTTGAGAGGACTCTCACAAGCTTGATGGGTACACTAAATTTCTAAAACTACCTAGAATGTAAAACGGTGAGGCCAGAGCCAGAAAAGCATAGGCCAGATCTCGAATAAAGATAACCTCCAAGTTACCAATAGTAACAACCCAGCTAATAAGTCCAGCGCCTGTACCTCAAGCCACAAATGTCTCTCAAAATGGTAAATCAATAGTAGTCTCCAAATAGTCAAGTATGAATAGCCTAGCTATGAATTCCAGCATCCGAACCTTGAACTGCGAATGTGTCTCAAAGGAACAAATACTCCAAAGCAAGGTGAATCATCTTGTCGAGGATAAAAAGGCAGCATGATCAGACCTTGAATCTGCAATAGTAGTGGTTGTCGAAAGATATCATGTTATCACTTCAACATAAAAACTACCATCAACATCTACTCTTTGTTAATCAACCAAGCACTCCAAGCTCGAACTATACCCGAATCTCGAATTGCCAAGCAAGGCCCAAAGCTCAAATTATCCATGAACGAGCCACAAGAAGAGGGAGAAAGGGTATAAGGTCATCAAACCTAAGGCAACACCTAATCTAAGGCTCAACCTACATGACCCAAGTCTGGTATTCTGGTGTATAGGGAGCTAACCCATCCCAATCGAAGTCAGAGTAGAAGCAAGGCCTAAAGGCTCTAATTATTGCAATTTTATGGAAAACACTAGTCTAAGCTTAGACTAAGGCCAACAAGCTCAATATCATTAAAAACTATTAACATGCAAGACCACAAGGTATGGATAATCACATTAAAGATGATAACATGCTCAGAAATATCGGTACTATCTGAAAATAGCCTAAACCAGAATTTCTACATTATTAGGCATAGTCAAGAACCCAACCAATACAAATTCTATTTAATCTTCATGCATTCAAATAATCAAGCTCAACTAAGAAGAGGAAAGTCATAGACTACCTATAGGTCGATCACACACGCTCCAAAATTAAGCTTCTGGAGCTTTCCCTTTTCGAGTGACCTCCAAATGCTTCCATACTATCAAAAATAGGTTCACAATGTAATACGGTCGTTTAGATACTAAAACTACTAAAAATGGAGACAAACTAATTTTGAAGTAAAAAACAGGAATATGGGACCCGTACGGAGAATTTTGAAATTAACTCCACAAAAAGGTCCTAATTAGTTCTTCGAACTTGTGTTCTAAAATGGAACACAATTCGTGGTTTGGAACAGCCTAAAACAAGACATGCAAAATAAAATCCATTAAAGATAAAAACTTAAACATGACACCAACTTAATAGCAATAAATACCTCAAACGAAGCTTCTCCAACTATCCCCACACACTCCTATATGTAGCCACAAATTTTAAGGATGCTTGGGACTTTGAATCCTAATTTGGAGCACTCTAGCTTGAGTTATGATATTTTGAAGTAGGGGAATGAGGGCTGATCGCGTCTGGTGTTTAATTAAAAGACAAGGCCCAAATGACCTCTGTGGACACGACCAAAGTGGCCTGCTAATTTGGAGTAGGGGATCCAGAACTTCGGGAATGCTGAAGGGCCTCCACAAATGCAGAAAGCAACTGTCTTGGTCTCTACAAAAGCGATAGACCTCCCATAAATATGGAAGGAAAACTTATAACCCCCTGCAAACATGACTAGGGTCTTGCAAACATGAAGACCAGTTCACCTGGCCTTTGCGAACATTACCCTCTATCCATAACACCATGGGAAATAATGCCTTGCACTAGCAACTGTTGCAGCATCAAGATTTGGCATTGTTGAAATCTCCAATAGGGTGCTCCTAATTCATTCAGAATCTCATGCGTGCGAACGAAGTATGCTTCCCCACAAAATTTGATGTTCTAGACTCAATGGAGTACTTGAAATTTCCATATGAGGTCACTTTTTAAAAAAATGGGCTCCACACCAAGTGTTAGTTTTAGCCAATTCTACAACGAGCCTCTAGATTAGACCATAAGCCTTAGGAAGCGCATAAAAGGTCGTGCTAGACAAAACTCGACATTCCAGAACTAACCGTCCTAATGGAATTTTCATCCAGGTACATTTTCCAAGAATGTTGGCCAAAATCAAACTTAGGCCACATTTCATAAGCTAAAACACCTAATGGTCCAAACTCGCACCCAAACCTTGGGACTCATTCCGACAATGCTACTAGCCTAAAATGACCAATCTAGAGCTTTTAGAATCGTCAGATATCAATTCTGAGGTAGTTCTCTAATGTTTTGACTAAAATTAAATTTTTAAGTTTCAAAAGCTCTAAAATAAGGAAACAGGCATAAATCCTAAAAGAATGACCAGGAAACTGAACATTCAGTGCCAGCAAGTCATAAATGACTTAGAGTAGCTATAAACACACTCTAAATGATGAAAAGAATGCATTATCACAAAAATTAACTATATGGTTATTAAAACACCCACTTCTAATAGAATTTTCATCCCTAAAAGAAAGAGTCAAGAAGTACCTGAAGGCTCAAATAAGATAAGGAACTGTTCCCCCATCTCCTTCTCAGTCTCCCAGGTAGCCTCCTTGAGTAAATGATGCCTCCAACGAATCTTAACCACATGAATTGCTCTAGATCGCAACCGCCTCACATCTCTGGCTAAAATAGGAAAGGCTCCTAACAAAGGTTAGATGATCATCTAACTCAATCGAATCTCACTAAGCACATACAACTCATCCAAAACATATCAACGCACATCGAACGTGGAAAACTTAATGGATAGATGAGAATGCTAGAGGCAAGGCTAACTCATAGGCAACATCACCAATTGTCCTCAATATCTTAAAATTCCCTATATACCTAGGGCTAAGCTTACCCCTGCCTCCAAAATATCATCACGCCCTACACAGGTGATACTCGGTTGAATGCTCTATCACTAACAACAAATTTCAATGGATGATGATGACGATCAACATAGCTTTGGCGTCAACTCTGAGCTATCCTAAACCTATCTCAAATATCCTTCATGATCTAAGGCCTCATTAATCAAGTTTGTACCACTTGGCTTAGGCTCTGTAGACTCAAACCAACTAATTAAAGAGAGACAACGCCTACCATATAAGACATCAAATAGGCTATCTATACTACACCCACACTCTTGAGCTCAGAATGTCTCTCAAGCTTCTTAGAAGTTATCAAGTGAGTCGGATAATCTACTACTCTATCAAACAACTCTAAGGAAAGAAGAATGCGATACCCCGTGAGAGGAAAGGTTGGAAATAGGGCTAGGAGATCCCAAAAGGAGTTGGAGGCCAAGTAACGAGTCGTAGGACACGATTTACCTACGTAAGCTACAATTTAGAATTATTGCATACCTAATCCACTTGAGTAATACTAAGCTTACATAGAAAGGATTACATGGGCTCTTAAAATGGGATGAGATTACGAGCCCACGGGGAAGAGGAGAGAATGACACATGGCAGCAAAAAAAGGCGCCATATGGCAGCATAGGGAAGTGACACATGGAAGCAAAGTGACCCACCTGCTTAGGGGTAGGTAGACCCCACTACCACATGGCAGCCCCTAATTGGCTGCATGAATGTGTTGGCCCAATGAGGGCTGTACATGTGTCACCCTTAGGGGATGACATATGTCACCTCTTGAGGAGACATATTTATGTATGTTAATGACTCTTAAGTCATTTTTCAGCCAAAAATAAATCCAAAAGAAGAGAGAAAATGTGAGAGAAAGAGAGTACCTACGGCAACCAAGAAACTAAGGTAAGTTTCTAATTTTTCTCCACAAATTAATTATCTACGGTGTTCCTCAACCATGTGGAGATGTATATATGTATATTATGATGCCTACGAAATCATATCTTCAGCTTTACACTTGTAAAAAACAAGAGAAAGTTAAAGGAAAAACTTGAAGAGCAAGGTTTGAGCAAGAAGAGGGGTAAGGCCTAATTTTGTTCCGCAAATTAATTATTTAGGGTATACCACGGTGATATGATGGTGTTTAATAACAATAAATTTTAATTTGTGACAGCGAAGAAGCGATACAAATAGTCCGCTAAAGTTTTAGCACGACAAGGAACTTTCGAGGCTAGTTTGGCGAGTTTTGGCCAATTTTGGGTAAGGTGAGACCTTTTCCTTTATTTTGGAGTTTATGGTATTGTTATAAAGTGTATTACATGTTGTGTAAACACATCAAAGAACTCATTAACTATAGGAAATGATTCAAGAGTAGGAGTTTTGGAATCTATGTCCCTAACTCGCACAATATGATATATACATCCTTTGAAAATGGTGGTTTTCTTGGAGCCATCTCTCTAAAAATCGCAAAGAAAGACCATTAGAGAAAAGAAGTCTTACGGTAAACTTTATAGCACCACACCGTGAAAGAAGTGAAATACCCTAAGACACTTGAATAAGACTCTACTTGATGCAGCATGTTGGACACCCTAGGATACTTGAAAAACCTTATGCTCTGATACCAAGTTTGTCATGACCCGACCTAAGGCCTAGTCGTAACATGGCTATTGAAACCCCGAATAGCTCCAACCAAGCCTCTTGTACATATCATAAGTATACATAAGGTAAATCAAAAGTGGAAACATTATAAGAGAGTCTAAACTATGAATAGAAATTTAATAACGTCACATGACAACATAAACTCAAAATATTTATCCAACTAGATGCCTCTACTCATGAATATGGGCAGGGCTAAGACATGTCCCTAGCTCACCCTAAATATGAAACATAGAAAGATCTTTGAAAACAATAACTAACTCGAAAACTAGTCCTCGATAAATGAGGACTCACTACAAACACTGCTGGATAGGAAAGCTTAACTAGCCATGTAGATGAGTATGATCTTCAACTTCAACCCCTACATTATAAGACAATGTAGGCAAAAATTATGCAATAGTACATTGGGATGTACTAAGTATGAGGGCGTGACATGCAATGTAAATTATGGAATGCAATCGTCAAGTAAATCACATGATAAGATGAGGTAAGTAAACTCATGAGAAATTCATATTGATCAAAGAATTTAAAATCATAACATATATAAGAGATCATACATATGTGGGATAGGAACCATAACCGATAATAAGACCATGAGATCTATAATATGGAATCCCATTGTCTCCCCATACAACGAAGAAAAAGGGGAATCTACTTGACAAAGTAGACTCTATCCCACTAGGCGGGTCATACATATGCTATATGTGGATTCAATAGCTAGGACATGAAGGCAACCTACGGTGACACATAGTTTATGGGACATGAGGCTGCTACTAAGGCTTTTGGTAGTGCCCCCACCTCAAGTCCACTCAGTGCTAAGTCAAATCCCATGGAATACATGCATAGCATATAAATCATAATTACATATATCATAGTTATGATTATAGGTTTGAAATCATAAAGTAGCTCATTTTCATAACATACTTGTAATGTAATAATTGTTCTTTCATCATTATAATCATATTTGCATAATTCATTTCATTAGGCCTTAGATCACCACATAGGGACCTAAGTCACCTCACCTTTTAGTCCTTAGGTCACCACATAAGGCCCTAAGTCACCTTATTTTATAACTTGCATGAAATTCATACCTTGAACTTAGAATAGAACTCAATTGAATAATCAATTGACTTTGAAAATCATATAATTGACTTCAAAACATGCATGATCATAAACTTTATATCATCCCATACAAAATTCATATAGATAATATCCCTTGGAAGTATAATTCAAAATACTCATAATTTATATCATGAACCCTATAGATCAAAATAGGAGAATTCATGAAAACACTCTTCAATTTAATGCAATAACCATCAATTTATATAAAAATAGACTCATGATCATACTTTGAATCATAATTCATGCAATAGGAATATAGAACATAAAACCCATAAAATACCATATTTTAATTTGATAAAAAACCTTGAAAATTGATTGAGCTTCATGGATGAAAGAATCCATGAATCAATACCCACATACCTTAAGTGAGAACACCAAATAATTTTGAAGAACTTGAGTGAATTTACTTGAAGTCTTCAATGAAGCCCTTGAGAGTCTTTTGTAGAGAGAGAAGTATTTGAGTAGGTAAATTATAGAAGAATGAATAGAGTTAGAGGTTTAGGTTAATTTATAGAGATAAATTAGGTCCTAAAAACGTCTAGGTTCATTAGTAACAATTAGGAAAAAGTCTAAAGTGTCCTTGCTAAAAACTAAATTCGGCCAGAAAACCATCGCCAGGTCTGCGACGCAGACTTGCCGCTCACTTTACTATTTTGCGCAGTTTCTTTGAAAATCTATCTTTTGATATAAGGGTCCTAAAAATCCACCGAGATCATTTTCCTGCAGGTTTTGACCCCATAATTGATATTTTGAACTCAGATTTTCCAAAAAGATTAAGGATAATGCATTAAATGAGCAACCTATTGCCGAGGCACTTGTGAGAAATTTGAGAGATATTTCACATATACAATATGAGTATAGACAATCTTCGAAAGCAAGTAAAGACTAATCCTAATCTGGCATGGATGGAAATTGGCAACTTCGAATGCCAGGAGCTCACCAAATCTCTAAATCAGAAGCTGCTCCGCACTAGTCCACATCAATGACAATTACCCGTACTATGATTTGTAAGGGGTAGAAGTGTATTATGAGTACCAAACGAATGGTACTCAGTAGACATTGGCTGACTGAGCTCCACAGATATAGTAAGTATAATTAATATATAATCAAGTAAATACTGCACAAGTAACTAATTAGGAATTATCACAATAATGACAGGAAATAAAACAAGTAGACCGGGAACATAGATAAAGGAAAAGAGTCAAAGAACGCACCTGAAATGCAATCCAACAACCTAATGATAGGAAGAAGGAGTCATAGGAGTTTACTAATGAAAATACAGTGCAAACTGGCAACTCTAACTACATAATCTCCTAGGAACTATTCTAACTAAGCCTAGCAGGAAGGATCAACCACCATCTAACTCAAATACCACATAGGCCAACTACAAATACATCCCAAAGGTACCAACTACAAAATACAAAAAGAGATAAGAATAAGTATAATTAGGTAATAACTGATCAGACGCCCATACCCCCAGAAGGTATAAACAAGGAAAAATATTCCCCCAGCCCTAACAAAACCGAAGGACCACACCATACAAGTGTGTTGGTGATAGGCGATTCTAATGAATACAAGTCTGTAGTAAAACCAATGACATTATCGATGCTATCAGATATCAACAATAATAAGTATATAGACCCACCCCAACATCCGGTCTGCCAGGTGGGACCCATGTGACTCCCGCATCAAGTTTAGTGGTGGACTGGCCAAAGGGGCCCATAAGGGGCACAAAAATTTTGTATACATTGCCTTGGCCCGAACCAGGTCTTACATAAATAAATAGTATCCCCGTAGTGGTACCAGAGAGTGATCAGCCAAGCCAATATAGAAAGGATGATGTCATACTGAATATCAGTAAAACTGAGCGCATTCAAGATGTCTCTAATGCCTTAAGTAGAAAAAGGAGCACGTCCCCGATGCCTAATAAGTTTCAAACTAGTGACTAAGTATTCAAGGGGTACAACTCCCTTAAAACCATTTTAAAATAGTAGAAACATGAGAAAGCCTTCTCAAAAGAAGTTGTGAAAATTTCAATGCCAATATTGGGATTGTACCACAAAATGAGTGAATATGCTCAAACAATTCAAGCATGCCATCACCAGCATCAAAATAAAA
The DNA here is from genome assembly GCF_947179165.1 of Solanum dulcamara. Classification (NCBI taxonomy): domain Eukaryota; kingdom Viridiplantae; phylum Streptophyta; class Magnoliopsida; order Solanales; family Solanaceae; genus Solanum; species Solanum dulcamara. The sequence continues at coordinate 29,501,380 of NC_077237.1, read as the reverse complement.
TACACGCAAACATAAAGGAAATACCAAGTACTAGCATACAAACAAGTCAAGTGATTAACCTGAGATCCAATCACTCCTCGGATACGACCTCAAAAAAATAATAGATAAAAGATAAGATGACATCATAAGCCTACCACTAAATAAATGCAAGACAATCGAGACATAACTCAAAATCATATAAGGGGGAAATATCTCTAAAATCAACGTTTTACCCCAAAATATGCCACCTCAGCTCCCAACAAGAACAGTTAAGCCAAACCTATGGCTACAATGAGCCTAGAGGCTACAGGCACTACCATAAAGAGTATCCTATCCATAATAAGCCCTACCAAATGCTATGCCTAGCTAAGAGGGAAATAAATACCTGATAAAGCACCTAAGGCTCAAACCTACCCTAAGGCCATCAATAGAAATTCTAAACAAGATAATAATGCTAAGCCAACACCACAACCAATGCCCACAACCTAATCTAAGGATTGCACGATACTATTCTAGCCTAAAGCTCACTCGAAAATAAGAAAATAGGATTGGATGAGAATAATGTTAACCTCGATAAATACTCACCTAAGTTACATATAAAATATATTAAACAATATCTAATAGAGTTCAGTTAAAAAGGGGAGACCGTATCCTACCTAGAAGCCGATCATGTGCACTCTAAATCCAGCATGATGAAGCTCTCATCATTTGAATTGCCTCTAATTTCCGCCATGCTAATAAAAAGTTAATCAGCTCATCAATACTATTATTTTGATGCTAAAATAATCGAATTTAGAGACAGGCTAATATTGGAGTCAAAATCGAAAATTGTGGGACCCGCTCCATAACTTATAAAATTAACTTCGAGAATAGGTCTTAAATGCTAAACCTAGCCTGTGTTCCAAAAGGAAGCACATTTCACATACTAAAACAACTTCAATATCAACATGAATCTATATTCATAATTTGTCCAAAAACTAGAAGGGACCACAACAAGATTGAAGAAATTACCTCAAACGAAGAATCTACACTAACTTTTGAGCTCACCACCTAATTTCTCTTGGAGAACCACGTGAAATAGCCTTTGGAATCACTTAAATCGCCTAAAATTTTGGAGAGAAATCGATCTTCAAAATTAAATACTTCACTGAAGTTTTGAGCATAAAATGACCCTCAGGGGTCACTTAAGCGGACCCCCTCTGGTTACTTAAGTGACACCCACCAAAAAGTGGGCATTGCTTTTGTGACACAAGGACGCTTAAGCAACCTGTCGCTTTATGATGGATGGTCGCTTTAGTGACCCCTGCCCCTAGTGCATAAGTTACTTTAGCGACCCTCTGGTCTCTTTATCAAAAGTCATCTTAGTTACCAGGGTTCGCAAAAGTGAGGGCATACACAACTGGTGCAAGATGGACTTTAGCATGTCTAAGTATCCATTGGGGTGCTTAGGATTCGTTTGAAAACCCGTGTGTGTAAAGGAGAAATGCTACCCTACCAAATTCGAGTTTCGAACTCAATGACGTAATTAAAATTCCCATACAAGCTTATTACAATCGAATTTGGGTCCCACTCCTAATGCCATTTAAAGCCAACTTCCATAATGGGCCTCAGGATCAGACCAAAAGCCTTGGGAAGCAAATGAAGGGTCATTCTATACCAAACTCGACATTCTAATGCTAACCACACAGTCAAAATTTTCATCTAAGAGTGTTGATCAAAGTCAACTATAAAAAAAATTTCAAAGGCAAAAGCGCAAAATGGTTCTAAACTCGTATCAATTTCCTTAGTATGCATGCCGACCATGCTACAAGCCTAATTTAGATATTTTAGAGCTGATAGAACTGTTAGATTTCTATTCTGAGGTTGTTTTCTGAAGTTATGGTTGAAGTTAATTTTTTAAGTTATAAAAGCTCTAGAATAGGAAAACGGGCATAAAACCCAAAGGAACGACTAGGTGACTGAACTATCAATGCCAGCAAGTCATAAATGACTTGGGTCACTATAAAAAATCTCTAAATACTAAAAATATCGAAGAATGTAAAAAATGACCTGGTGGGTCATTACAATGGTATTTCAAGAAAAATTCATGATAGGGAAAGTCCATAAAGATGTTTATGATCAAAGATATATAATTATGGAAGACCTATACCCATATTGCATGAGTTATATGAAAGATGAGCTAATCCTATATTTTTACTATGATAATGTTAGATGATCTATTCGTATGATGTTTATAAAAATAGATTGATAATTAGTTATTATCTTTCCTTATGATGTCTATGATCATGTATTAGAGTTCTGTTGGGATATTGACTAAGCACCGAGAGGAATTTTAGGTGAGTTTTAGTCTGGTAATGTAGTGAATTATCCAAGGGAATTCTATTAGCAACCTTTAGTCCCACATACTTAGTGGATATACCAATATAGCAAAGCTTGAGGATCCACATAGCAAGTTATAAGAGTTACCTATGGAGTATGCCCTGGCAAGGTAGCCTCCCCTGTCTTGATGCAAGAGTCATCGAATTCCATGTATTAGCTTGCATAGTCGTATATGTTGGTTAAAGGTTCTATCACACAAAGTTTTATTTGAGTTATGAGTTTATGATGATTATGAGATTCTTTTGATGCATTGACCAATGAGGTAACTGTTCTAATGTCTTCATGTTTATTCATGCTTTAATGATATTGGTCTTCTATCCATAAGCCATATTGATTATGTCCTAAGATTTTTATTCATGCATCTTCTCACATACTTAGTGCATTCTATGTACTAACACATACTTTTTGCTTATGTTGTTTCATAATGTAGGGGTCGGCGATCACGTTCATCCTCCTCCCACTCATAGTTAGAGTTGAGCTAGAAGCTTTATCTGGTGTGTCCTCATGTTCCAAGGATGAGACATTTGCTTTATCTTACGAGTTCATGACTTTCCTTACATTTTATTTTGGGTAAGCTAGGAGATTGTCTCATACCAAGTCTAGTATTAGAGGCATGCTAGATACTATGGATTCTATGTTTGTCATTTTATTCTTTTTATGACTTATGCCTATTTGAGATGTTGCTTCCGTACTATGATTCAGTCTTTATTTCTATTCACCTTATGTATGCTCATATATGTTGTGCTAAGATTCTTGGTTGGAGTCCTTCAGGATTCTAATCATCGTGTTACGACTAGGCCTTAGGTCGGATTCTAAAAAACCTAGTATCAGAGCACAATGTTCAAGTGTCTTAGTGAGTCTAACATGCCGAGTCAAGTAGATGCTTGTTCATTGGTGTGAAGTGCGCCACATATATGGGTAGAAGGCTATGAGGCATCTTATGAAACACTTTACTTCTTTCTTGATCTTATGCTATAGATTTTAACTCGAAGGTTTCCTCCTCTAACGCTTTCCCTTTACGATTGTAGAATCATGGATCTACAAAGATACTCTGTTCGAAGGAATATTATCAATGAGGATAAACATGATCCAAATGACCGCATGAATAATCAAGTGTTAAATGCATAATTTTAAGCTATTTTTTGGATATTGGCCCAAGTTGTGACTACCAAAGAGAATCGAGGGGTGGTGGCTCCTCTAAACATGACTACACCGGCTTCGAGGGAAAGAGTCTTCACAAGGATGAACCCTTTTGAGATTCATGAATCCAAGGTTGATGAGGATATCCAAGACTTTATGGATAAATTGTACAAGATGTTAGTATCATGGGAGTGTCCTCAGAGGAAAAGGCAGAATTGACAGCCTACCAACTCAAGGGTGTCGCTCAAGTTTGGTATAACTAATAGATGTTTGAAACAGTTGAAGATGGTCCAATAGGTTGGGAAGAGTTCAAAGTGGTGTTTCTTGACCACTTATTTCCACTTGAGTTAAGGGAGGCTACGACATTAGAATTTATCAACCTCAAGAAAGGGAACATGAGTGTGAGGGAGTATGCCCTCAAATTCACAAAGTTGTCCAAATATGCTCAATCTTTGGTAGCTGACTCTCATGCCTGAATGAGCAAGTTTATTTTGGGCATGTCGGATTTGGTTATGATGGAGTGCTGAACCATTATGCTTATCAAGGAAATTGACATCTCTAGGCTCATGACCTATGTTGAACAAATTGAAGGGGAGAAGCTTAAGGAGAGAAGTGCAAGGGAGTCCAAAAGGACTCGATATGAAGGTGGGTTTTCTCACAACAAATCTGATGGTGGAAATGGTCATTTCCGAGAAGGACAAAATTTTCAAGGACAAGATTATTCAAATACTTCGACTCCAAAATTTGAGAAGGAGAAGGTGCCAAATTCTAAGGTATAAGGTAGAGCTTCGGGTGGTCAAGTTGTTCCTCTATTCATAAAATATGGGGGAGAATGCTTAGCGGGGTTGGAGATTTTTTTCAAGTGTGGAAAGGCCGGTCATCATTCTAGGGATTGTAGGGGTGGAGCTAGGGCCCAATCCCATAATTAGGGTACTGGTCATCCAGATCAGCATGCTACTACTTCAGGTGGCGGTTAGCACAAAAATAGATTTTATACCCTACAGACTCGACTGGAGTTAGAGGATTCCCCGATGTTGGGACTGGTATGTTAAAGGTCTTTGACTTTGATGTTTTTGCCTTATTAGATACACGTTCCACTCTATTGTATTTACTCCTTATCTTTCTATGAGATTCATTATTAGTCCTACGGTCTTGCTAGAGCCCTTCTCGGTCTACATCCCCGTTGGTGATTCAGTTATGGCTAAAAGAGTCTATAGAAATTGCCAGTTTCAGTTTTTCATTAGGTTACCTCCATTGATCTTATAGAGATTGATATGACTGAATTCGATGTTATTCTTAGTATAGATTGGCTTCATGCATGCTATGCCACTATATTTTATAGATACCACGTGGTTAAATTTTATTTTTCAAATGACCAGTCCTAGAGTGGAAAGGTAGTAATTCCTGTTTAAAGGTAGGTTTATTTTATGCCTTAAAATTCAAAAGATGATTTCCAAAGGTTGCATTTATCACCTAGTTCTATTGAGAGATACTAATTTCGAAACTCCTACTCTTGATTCAGTTTTATTTATAAATGAGTTTCTAGAAGTTTTCCCCGATGATCCCCCAAATATTTTTTCAAAAGAGAAATAAACTTCAGTATCAATCTTCTCCGCTATACTCAGCCTATCTCTATTCTTCCTTACTGAATGATTCTGATAGAGTTGAAATAGTTAAAGGGTTAGTTAAAGGACTTGCTAGGTAAGGGTTTCATTAGATAAGTATCTCTTCATAGGGTGTTCCAGTTCTATTTGTCAGAAAGAAGGATGGTTTTGTTTGTATGTCCATTGATTATCGATAGTTGAACAAGGTCACAAATAAGAATAAGTATTCCATTCCATGGATTGATGACTTGTTTGATCAACTCCAAATAGCTAGCTATAATTCAAAAATTGACCTCCAATTGAGTTATCATCATCTCCGAGTGAGGGAGTGTAAAATTCCCAAGAAGGCTTTTAGAACTCGATATGGTCATTTTGAATTTTGGTGATATCTTTTGGACTAACAAATGCCCCTTTAGTTTTTATGGATTTGATAAATAGGGTGTTCAAGCAATACTTGGATATGATCATGATTGTCTTCATTTATGACATTTTGATTTACACACTGATTAAGAAAGAGCTTGCCGATCATTTGAGGATTGTATTGCAAATTCTCAAGGACCAATAATTGTATGCAAAGTTTAGCAAATTTGAATTTTGGTTAAGGTCAATTGCTTTTTCTGGTCACATTATTTTCGGAGAAGGAATTATGATTGATCCAAAGAAGACCAAAGTTGTTAAGAATTTTCCTAGACCATTTAATCCTTCTGATATTCAGAGTTTCTTGGGTTTAGCCGATTATTATAGACGGTTTGTGGAAAGTTTGTCTTCCATTGCATCGCCTTTGATGACTTTGACTCAAAAGAAGGTGAAATTCTAATAATCTGAGGGATGTGAGAAAAACTTCCAATAGTTTAAGGATAAGCTTACCTCTACTCCGTTGTTGACTTTATTATAAGGTTCTGATGGTTTTTTATGTATTGTGATGCTTTGCGAGTTGGTCTTGGTTTTGTGCTAATGCAAAATGGCAAAGTGACAGCTTATTCTTCAAGGTAACTCAAGACACATGAGAGGAATTACCCAACTCATGACTTGGAGTTGGCTGTTGTGGTATTGGCTTTGGAATTATGGAGAAACTATCTTTATGGTGTCCATGTACATGTTTTCAACGATTAAAAGAGTTTGCAATATGTATTCACTCAAAAGGACTTCAACCTTCGACAAAGAAGATGGCTTGAACTATTGAAGGATTATGACATGAGTGTTCTATACCATCCGGGTAAGGTGAATGTGGTCACCGATGCTCTTAATAGATTGTCCATGAACAGTATTTCCCATGTTGGTGTTGAGAAGATAGGGTTAGTTCAAGATGTGCATAAATTAGCCTATTTGGGTCTACAGTTGTTTGATTCAGAAACTGGTGGAGTTATTGTGAAAAATGGTTTCGAATCGTCTCTTATGGCAGGTGTAAAGGTACAACAAGATGGTGATCCCTCTTTAGTTTAATTGAAGAAAGTGGTTTCAGAAAAAAGATATAGAGTATTTCTCCTAAGGGGGAGATGGTGTTTTGAGATATCAAGGCCGATTGTGTATGCCGAATGTAAATGTCTTGAAAGATATGATATTTTCCAAAGCTCATAGTTTGCGGGATTCTATTTATCTTGGTTCCACAAAAATGTATTGAGATTTGAGAGAAGCATATTGGTGAAATGGCATAAAAAGAGATATTATAGAATTTGTGGCTAAGTGTTCTAATTATCAACAAGTCAAAGTTGAGCATCTAAAATCAAGAGGTTTGGCTCAAGACATTGAGATTCCTACTTGGAAATGGGAATCCTTAAATATGGACTTTGTTATTGGTTTTCCTCATAATCGTAGGCAACACAATTCTCTTTGGGTGATTGTTGATCAAATGACTACGTTGGCTCATTTTCTCCCAATTAAGATTTCATATATTCAGTCGAGGACTATGCTAGATTATATATTCGAGAGTTGGTGAAGCTTGATAGTGTTCCATTGTCTATCATTTCTGATAGGGTACTCAGTTTATATCTCAGTTTTGGAGATCTTTCCAAAAGGGTCTAGGTACCCAAGTGAAGCTTAGTGCAGCTTTTCATCCACAAATAGATCGTCAGGACAAACGTACCATTCAGACCTTAGATGATATGTTGAGAGCAAGCTTGATCAATTTTAAAGGAAATTGGGATGACCATGTGCCATTAATAGAGTTTTCTTATAATAACAGTTATCACTCTAGCATTAAAATGGCTCTATATGAGGCCTTATATGGTAGGAAATATAATCCCATATTAGATGGTTTGAGGTAGGTGAAGTTTCTTTGATTGGACCTGAGTTCTATTTGAGGCTATAGAGAAGATTAGACTCATCAGGGAAAGATTGAAAATGGCCCAAACCCAACAAAAGTCCTATTTAGATGTGAAAAGAAGGGAACTTGAATTTGAAGTTAATGATTGGGTTACTTGAAAATTTCACCCATGAAAGATATGATGCATTTTGGTAAGAAAGGGAAGCTAAGTACCCATTATGTTGGCCTATATTTGATTTTGAGGCGAATTGGTAAAGTGACTTATAAGTTGGACTTGCCTTCAGATTTGGTATCGGTGCATCCAGTGTTCCATGCATCATTATTTAGAAAGTATATAGGTCATCCTAGCTCCATTGTGCCATTGAAGAACATTGAGGTCAAGGAGTGTCTTTCTTATGAATAAGTTCTGGTTGAGATTTTAGACCAGCAAGTTAGGAAGTTGAGAAACAAAGAGATAGCTTCAGTTAAAGTGTTATGGAGGAATTAATATATTGAGGGTGGTACATGGGAGGCCAAAGCCGATATGATGTCCCGATATCCTCATCTCTTTCTTTCCATGCCTATTTAAAGTATTTAGCTCCTTCATGATCCAACTAGCCTAAATCATGCATTTCAATTGTTTTCATGGTCTCATATGCATTCATGTTCATGAAATGAGTTTCAAAGTTATGTTTTTAGTTAAGATAAAGGATTACATGTTTCTATGCAGTATTGCAATGTTTTGTATTCATGTTAGGCTATTATGTTCCTTTCATATTCCATTCATGCTACCTTGAGTCCCATTTAAGGAAAAATGTTCCCAAGGGGGAGATATTGTAAGACCTCGGAATTTGATGAGTCAGAAAATGAGGATCAAAACATGAAAATCTTGAAAAACTGCAATATTTGCACCAGATGATGACCACAGAGGCCATCATGGGCCATAGTGAGCACCATGCCTCATGTTAAGCCAGCGTGGTGGGGACCCTGAGGTTCTATCCTACAGGGTAAATTCCATAACAGGGCACCACGGACTGTGGTGAGCACCAAGGGCCGTGAAGCCTTCTGTGGTGACCCCTCCCCTGATGTCTCAAATAATGATCCCTAGGCAAGGACTATGATAGACCACCACAGGCTATGTGACTCTTCATAGATTGTGGTGAGCTCCGTGATGGTCACTCCTATAGACCCACCTATAGGGCCTGCACTACGTCCACTATTCACATCCCATAAAGTACTCCACAGAGCATTAAGTGTCTCATGGAGGAAGTTCTAAAACCTTTCCTTATAACTTCAGAAATTTAGATTCCAAGTCTAATATCATGGACACTACCAGGGACAGTGAAGAGCATCATGGGCCATGATGGGTCCTCTGTGATGAGTCCCTGTTACAGTTTAATGAGGGGTAAGCCGATCTTTTTCCTATTCTTTTATTTATGTATATACACATTTTTGGGACTAGATTCAGTATGAAAATAAACTAAATATTCATAAGTTTATTGTTTTCCTTCATTAATTCCCAATCAACTTTAACTTCTTTCTCAAGGTGCCTTCAAAGTTCATCATCTTCATCAAGGTTTTTGGCTAGGGTTTCTTCAAGAACAAGTCTCCTTGCTCAATTCCAAGCTTGAATTCCTTCAAGGTATGTGGAAATTCATCCATGGGTACCTTTTAGCCATAGAATCCCAAATATTTCTTCTCAATTCCTTTTTCAATTTCTTCAATTAAAGCCCTAATTTCATGATTTGCATTGGGTATTCCCAATTATGATATATTTCAATGTTATTAGTCTAATTATGCATAATTCACATCGTGTTGCATAATTCCAAGTTGAATTTCAATGACCCATGCTACGTGCTAGCTTCAAGTATGATTTATGAGATATGATCATGGTTTTCAAGATATATTTCATGGATGCTTTATGCAAAGAAGTTCTTGAAAGATGATTTGATGATGTTTCAAGCAAAGTTAAAGATAGGGAAAGTTAATTCCTTAAAGATATTTATGATCAAAGATATGTAATAATGGAAGACCTACACCCACATTGCATGAGTTATATGAAAGATGAGCTAATCCTATGTTTTTACTATGATGATGTTAGATGAGCTATTCTTATGATGTTTATAAAGATTTATTGATAAGTAGTTATTATCTTTCCTTATGAAGTCTATGATCATGTTTTAGAGTTCTGTTAGGATATTGACTAAGCACGAAGAGGACTTTTAGGTGGATTTCAGTCCAATAATGCTTTTAGTTACCCAAGGAAATCTTAGTAGAAACCATTAGTCCCAAATTATGTTGCCTGCATAGGTTTACATATGCCAATATGGCAAAGTTAGAGGATCCATATAGTATGTTAAAAGAGTTACCTATGGAGTATGCCCTGGAAAAGTAGCCTCCCCTGTCTCATTATAGGAGTCATCGAATTCCATGTATTAGCTTACATAGTCTTCTATGTCTGTTAAAGGTCCTATCCCATAAAATTTCAGTTGAGTTATGGGATTATGATGATTATGAGATTAGTTTGATGCATTTATCAATGAGGTAAATGTTCTAATGTCTTCATATTTATTGATGCTTTAATGATATTGGTCTTGCATCCATGAGCCATATTCATTATGTCCTATGATTCTTATTCATGCATTTCTTCAAATACATAGTGTATTCCATGTACTAATGCATACTTTTTGCCTAAATTGTATCATAATATAAGGGTCGACGTTTACGTTCATCCTTCTCCTACTCGTGGTTAGAGTTGAGCTAGTAGCTTCTTTTGGTGAGTCCTCATGTTTTGATGAAGAGACATTTGCTTTATCTTACGAGTATATGACTTTCCTTCCATTTTATTTTGGGTGAGCTGGGAGATTGTCTCATGCCCCCGTCTAGTAATAGAGGCATGTTAGATACTATGGAGTTTATGTTTGTCATTTTATTCTTCTTATGACTTATGACCTATTTGAGATGTTGCTTCCACATTTTGATTCAGTCTTTATTTCATTCACCTTATGTATGCTCATTATGTTATGCTAAGAGGCTTGGTTGGAGTCCTCTATGATTCTAATCTCTATGTTTTTACTAGGTCCTAGGTCGGGTCATAACATGTATGGAGTCTATGTTGTTGAATTTACTTTTATTTAATGATCAAGTTTTAGACTCTTTCTACGTCATTTCCTCACTTACTTTACCTTATGTATACTTTATAATATGTCAAGAGGCTTGGTTGGGTCCCTTTGGAGTTTTGATCACTGTGTTACGACTAGGCCCTAGGTCGAGAAAAGGGATCCATGGCCCATTATGAGAACCAAAGACCATGAGGATATCCGTGAACCTGAACTCCTGAGACCCCAAGTTTGATAGACGACCATGAAAAGGTCCATGATCTGTGGAGACCTTGATGGACCGTATTTACCATCGTGAAAGGTGATTCCTCAAGAAAAATTCTCACCTCCTCACCACAACCATCACTATAGACTGTAGTGAGCTTCACGGGCCGTGGTGATCCTCCGTATAGTTAAGTTAAGGGGTGTTTTGGTCTTTTCCCTATTATCTCATTAATATATTTGGATAGTTTTTGGGGAGTTATCCTATTCTAATAACTACCCTAAACCCTCTCAACTCCCTCATTCACTCCCTACATCCAAATCACAATATTTTCTCTCTAAAGCTCTCTCTTAAAGATCTTCTTCTTACTCAAGCAAGTTTCAAGAGAATTCAAGTTCAAGTATCCTTATTCATTGTATATAGGCTTCAAATTGATCAAGGTATATGAGAATTCATCCATAGATCCTTCCATCCATGGAGTCCTAAGGTTTTGCTTCAATTCTCTTAATGAAAGTCCTTTCTAAAGCCCTAATTCTTATGATATTACATTGGGTCATCTCAATTATGGTTTATTTTATTATTATTGATCTAATTATGCATAATTTACATGATATTGCATGATTTTAAGTTGATTTTCATTGAACCATGCCATATGCTATTTTCAAGTATGTTTTCAAGGATTTATGATCATGAGTTATAAAGGATTTCTATGAATGTTTTATGAATGATTATCAAGGCTTATGAATGACTCATGAAAAGTAATGAATAATGATGAATTATTATTTCAATGATGTTTCAAGAAATGTATAAAGGTTGTGATGGGTTTACCTCACACACTCATGTTAAAGAGGTGAAAAGCTTTTCTCACCAACTCATGGATTTCTATGAATCAATCGTGTTAATGATCTACTCTTATAATTACTTTATGATGAGTATTGATTTCTATTATTGTCTTTCCTAATGACGTTAATGACTATGGTTTATGATTTTCTATTGGGATAATAATTGATCCCCGAGAGGACTTTAAGGTGGGGTTCGGTTCGGAAGCTCAAGTAGTTTTCCCAAAGGAAACCTAGTAGCAATCTTTAGTCCCTAACTATGCCACTCGCATAGGTTTCTTATGCCAATATTTCCTTCTTAGTGGATCTATGTATAGCTCACGATGTTATGATGTTCTCACGGAATCCATCTTGACAAAGTAGCCTCTCCTTTTTTGATGTGGGAGTTACATCAAATTCCATGTTATAGCTCGCATGGTCTTGTATATCTGTTAAAGGTCCTATCCTACACCAAGGTATATGAAAAGGTATAAATTATAATGATGATGATTTGATGCATTGACCATATGATTATGATGTTAATAGTTTCAAGGTTTTACTCGTGTTTTAATATATTGGTCATGCATCCCATGCTAATATTGATTATGTCCTATTTTCATTGTTCATTCATACTTCTTGCATACTTAGTGCATTCCATGTACCAGTGCTTACTTTTTGCCTATTATAACATAACATAGGATTTGATAATAATCGCGCACCTCCTACTTGTGGCTAGGGTTGAACTTACTTACTCCTACTATTAGTGAGCTTACTTACTCCTACTATTAGTAAGTCCTTATGGTTCGAGGACAAGACATTATATTTTTATTGTTTCTTATGACTTTCATCTTCTATATTGGGTGAGATTGGAGCTTGTTGTTATATTCTGTATTTTTGCACATTGAACTATTCGTGAGCTAATGGACATAAATTCAAGGACTTTTAATTTTAAATTTTAAAATAGCATGACTTGTTTGTAAATTTCAATCAGTGTAGAAATATTAATTGAGATTAGGGATTAATTAACCATGATTGGATTATTAAGTAGAGATTTGGGATTAATTAAGATTAATTAAGCTATTAGTGGGTTGAGTGGCCCCCACTGCCACATGGCCAAATATGATTGGCCAATGCTTTAGTGGGGAGGGGGGCATGTAATCACCTTGGGCAGCACATATAGCCTACTTTATTGGCATGTAATCACCTTGGGTAGCATATATAGCCTACTTTAGCCACCGCGCGTGGCTAAAAGTCAACCAAAAAAAAGAGTGTTGACTAACTCATCAACTATAATTCATTTTCCGACTCCAGAAAACTTAACAAGAGAGATAAGCTCCTGTCTTTACAAAATAGAAAAAGAGAGAGCTATGGAAGCCATGGCAGCCACCTAAAAAGCACGTCCAACTTACTCCTTCCCCCACCTTCTTAATTAATTGGTAAATTACAATCCAATTGGAGCAAAGAGAATATATATTACCACACCCTTGGCAACTCACGGCTATGGCTCAGCAAGTTTGATCTCACAAATTTGATACCAAAAATTAAGTTTCTAAGGTGTTCCAACCATTTGGGGGTAATTAACAATGTGACTTTGATCATTGGGGCAGCAAGAACACTTACCATTTTAATCCACATATTTCAGCAAATTAAGGAGTCAAGTTGTTAAGGTAAGATCTAATCTTTTTCTACATGTTTTAAAGGATTTGAACTTGTTATAATTTGGTAAATGTGAATTGGATATATGGAATTATGTACGTTGATGTTGAAGAGTTGTTGAAGCCGTGTAGGGGCTATTTTTATTTAGAAATGGTGAATCAATTTTAATTAACATTTTGGTTGTTGATGTCATGTATTATATGATGAGAGTGACGAAATTTGATGGTTATAGTTGAAATTCTTTTTGTTTAATTAATGGACTGTTTTGGGTGTGTTATCATTTTTGTTGAATAGAGGGATTAAGAGTTAAAATTTGTATTATGTTGATTGTAAATAATGGGTTGCCTTACTTCAGAAATGATGGAATTAATCATAACTACTGTTGATGTAATTGTTGTGGATGATTATATAATAAAAATGGAAGAATTTGATATTTTAAGTTGGAGTTGTAATTGTTTTAAGGGTTAATTGCAACGTGTGGCTGTTTGTGTTGAATTGAAGGATTAAGTGTAGTTACGATTATGCATTGTATAGTTATAATTATAGGGCTGTTATAAATCATTTCGATAGAGTGTGGTGGGTGTAATCTATTAGGAGTAATTTGATAGCATTGTAGTCGTTATGTTGATGATTAAGGAAAGTCAAATGTTAAGTGGGTTGTTCGGAGTATTCTTGAATCTCGTCTTGGATAGTCTTAATATGGCATTTGAATGTGTGATTGTTGAGGCTACTTGGTTGTTGTATGGTTGGCTTGGATGTGAGGAGAGTGAGCGATATATGGGAGGTGCTGTCCAATTATCTAGTAATAACCTAATACTGATAAAGTACATTTTATCCTTTTCCATATCTTAACCATAGTGCTTAATGTCTTAGTATAGGTTGACACTACGGGCAGCGTATACATATTGTGTTACAGATAAGCATTGAAGGTATATAAAGCTATCCCTTCTTTCTTTTGACATGTTTGAAATATAAGTGATATATGATATGAGCTTTGGGGTAATTCCATTAATAGGTTCCGAGTATGATTCATGATTCTTATTCACTTCTTGATTCTAAAACTCTTAAAGTAGTTGAGCTTCCTCCCTTGAGTCTTTTATACGTCGGACAATAGTTGGTATGTGAAAGTCCCTATTCTTAAAGACTCTATAATGACTAGTGTCCTTAACTTTCATAAGCTGTTTTGCATTATCTTGATATCTATCTATGATCCCTGAGGCCTTATTTAATATAGTTCATAATGACACTAAAGAGTATTAAACATGACTATCGCCCTGATACTCGAGTATTAATTAGCCTACATATCTATTAAGTCTCAAATGATGATTTAAATGCATATGGTTACTCATTATGTTGCTCGTGTATAATGTTATTATGTCTTTTACCGAGTCTTAAGTCGAGTATATTATCATGCACAATTTTACTATATTATTTACCGTGTTCTATAATGGGCTGGGTACGGTATACGTGTGCACAAGTTTATTCACCGAGTCCCTTACTAGAGGGTCAGGTACAGTATATGTATATGATGATACAATGATATGATTATATGATAATATGATGATACGATTATGGCACCAAGTCCCATAATGGGCCTGGTATGGTATATGATAATGATATGCACGATTCGTTTCGTAAGGCACATGTATAGTGAGTTCTTGATTATCATACTTTTTTCCTGGACTCTCTACTTTAGTTATGATCTTTCTTATTGTATTTCATGCTTTATATACTCATTACATATCTCGTACTAGCCCTCTTTACTTCAGGGGGCAGCATTTCATGCACGCAGGTGCAGATACTCGCTTTGGTGATCCGCCAGCTTAGGAGTTCTATTCAACTATCTTGGAGTGCTCTATTGTACCAGAGCCTAGACTTTTGGTACAAATCTTTTTTATGTATATATATGTTTATCCAGAGGTACGGCGGGGCCCTGTCCCGTCATATGACACTGTTGATACTCTTAGAGGTCTGTAGACATATGTATGGGTTGTGTGTATATGTGTTTAGTGTGCTTATATGACTTATATTTTGGGACATTCCCATTCATAGTGGCAGCCTTGCCAGCTTATTTATGTATAGTTGGGACGTTCCCACACGTTATGACAACTTTGTCGGCTTATGTACTATGTTATCTTTTGATTGTTGTGACTCCTTAGGAGACATGTGACTTTGATATATATATATATATGTGTGTGATAGCTTCTAGACAATGTTCCATCTGTATAAGTTCCATATCATGTTTAGGTGCAGATTGATTATAGACAACATGTGTGTACACGAGTATCTAATTCGGGCACTAGTCACGGCTATAGGGTTGGGTAGTAAAAAAAGTTGTATTAGAGTAGTTCATCCTTAGAGTGTCTACAGATCGTGTTTAATAGAGTCTTGATTATTGATGTGTTGTGCACCACTTCTATAAATAGGAAGCTATAGGATATTTAGGATTTTATCTTTCCTTCTTATTCTAGATCGTGCGATAGAGCTATATTATCAGGATCGTCCCCCAAAACAAATTATTATGTTTATAGATATGACTCCAAAGAAAGAGACAGCTACCCAGAAGGGAAAATCAGTAGCAGGAGAGACTAGTCAGACTAAGAGAGTTACTAGGGCTCGTGCCCAGTCCATTCCCAAGATTATACTTCAGTTAGTGATATCTGCTACACCACCACCTCCATAGGAACTTAGAGCAGCAACAATTGCATATTATGGGGTGGGTCCACCACTAACTTCTGAGGCCCCAGCCCCTGAGCCTCTAGCTCCCCAGTCAGGGGTGGAGGATAAGGCCATGAGAGACACAATTCAGTTACTAACCTGATTAAGGGCAGGGTAGTCTCGCAGACATGGGTTAGTAGTAGATTATACAGATAGACATGATATGTTAAGGGTTCATGACTTCTTGACTTGTAACCCCCAGAGTTCTATGGGTCGAGGCTTGTGGATGACCAGCAAGAGTTTATCCAATAGGTGCAGCATAAGTTGAGGATAATTAGGACCTTTGAGATTGAGTCTATTGAGTTGATTTCAATTTGGTTGCGTGATGTAGCTATTAATTGGTATGAATCCTTAGAGTTATCTAAGGGTGAGGGTACTCGTCTAGTGATATGGGATGAGTTTATGAAGACCTTCCTTGGCCACTTTCTACCTCCGGAGATAAGATGAGCCAAAGTTGATAGATTCTTACATTTGAGGCAGAATGGCAGGATTGTTCGAGATTATAGTCTGGAGTTTGATTCATTGGCGAGACATGTGCCCACTATTGTGGCTGATATGGCTGATAGAGTGCATCATTATATGATGGGGCTAGATTATTATTTGATTGATAGTTGTATGGCAATGGCTTCTCAGCCAGGTATGGATATTGCTTGGGTACAAGCATATACACAGGGAGTAGAGTATCAGCACAGAGGGCGTTAGCCTGATAAAGATCATGACAGAGGCCAATATAAGAGAGATAGATAGGCTAGTTATTTAGGTGAGTTTTTAGAAGGGAAACCTCAGCAGTATAGTAGATATCCTTCTCAGTTCCTCAGGGAATTTAGGAGCTGTTCAGAGCTCCAAGGTTTCAAGTTCACAGATGAACAAGGGTTCGCTCTAGTCGAGGCCACCTTTGCCTCGCTGTTTTTGTTGTGGTAGGCCCTATTTTAGGGAATGCCATTTTTCTATAGGTTCTTTCTTTACTTGAAGCCGTCAAGGCCATATTATGATGAAGTGTCTATTCTGGGGTAGTCTAGGTGGTACAGCTCAGCTTACTGGGTTAGTTGCTGGTTTTTCTTCTTCTTCTTCTATGGCTATGCTCCCTATGGGAAGGGTATTCAAAAACTATCAGGCCGTGGTATAGGCCATGGTGGAGTTTCCAGTTCTAGCGGTCCTTCTAACCGCATATATGTCTTGGCTAGTAGACAAGACCAAGAGGCATCACCAAATGTGGTTACGGGTATATTATCAATTTTCTCTCAAGACGTATATGTATTGATAGATCCAGGCTCTACCTTATCATATATATCTCCCTTTGTTGCTAATAGAATTGGGATAAAACCTGAATTGATAGAAATTTTAGGTAGCTACATCGGTAGGAGATTCCGTTATAGTCAAGCAGGTATATAGAGATTGTTCGGTGATTATATGTAGTCGTCATACCAAGGCAGATTTTATAGAGATAGATATGATAGAATTTGATGTATGGGCATGAATTGGTTATCTTCTTGTTATACTAATGTTGATTGTAGAGAAAAAGTAGTCCGATTTCAGTTCCCAAGAGAGCCAATCATAGAATAAATGGGCAATACGACATCGCTGAGGGGTAAGTTTATTTCATATCTCAAGGATAGGAAGATGGTTAGAAAGGGTTATATTTATCATCTAGTTTGTGTGCATGACTTGAAAATAGAAGTACTGATTCTTCAATTAGTTCTAATAGTTAATGTATTCCTAGATGAACTTCCAGCTCTTCCTCTTGAGTGGGAGATAGAGTTCACTATAGATGTGTTTCCAGATACTCAACCTATATCTATTCATCCTTATAGAATGGTACCTACAGAATTGAAGGAATTAAAGGAGCAGCTGAGAGACTTATTAGAAAAAGGCTTCATTAGGCCCAGCTCATCACCTTGGGGAGCACTAGTATTGTTTATGAGAAATAAAGATGGGTTGCTGTGAATGTGTATTGACTATAGGTAGCTGAACAAGGTGACAATAAAAAATAGATATCCCCTCTCCAAGATTGATGATTTGTTTGACCAGTTGTAGGGTGCTAAGTGTTTCTCAAAGATAGACGTATGGGTAAAGGAAGTAGATATTTTAAATACTATATTCAGGACCCAATACGGGCATTATGAGTTTAGGGTGATGTCTTTCGGGCTGACCAATGCTCTAGCAGTGTTTATCAATCTAATGAATCGAGTGTTCAAGCCATTCCTAGACCTGTTCATGATTGTATTTATTGATGATATTATGGTCTATTCACGATCAGAAGAGGAGAATGCAAATCATTTGAGGACGGTACTTGAGGTGATTCTGCACCAAAAGTGGTATGTTAAGTTCTCTTGGGGTATATTATTGGAGTTGATGGTATTCGAGTAGATACACAAAAAATTAAGGTCGTAAATACTTGGCCTAGACCTATGAAAATTACCAAGGTACGTAGTGTTTTGGGGCTAGCATGATATTATAGGAGATTCGTAGAGAAGTTTACTTCGATTCTAACAATTTTAACAAGTCTAACTCAGAAGGCAGCTAAGTTCCAGTGGACCGATGCTTGTGAACGGAGATTTCAGTTGCTAAAAGATAAGTTGACTACGACCCCAGTTCTAACTCTTCTTGAAGGACAAGATGGATATGTCATTTATTGTGATGCTTCCAATATTGTTCTAGGTTGTGTATTGATGCAACATGGTAGAGTCATAGCCTATGCCAACTGACAGCTCAGAAAGCATGAAATAAATTATCCAACTCATGATCTAGAGTTAGCAATAGTAATTCTTTCTTTGAAAGTATATAGGCATTAAGTATGTGGTGTACATGCTGATATCTACACGGATCACAAAATTCTCCAATACATCTTTAAGTAGAAGGAGCTGAATTTGCGGTAGAGAAGGTGGCTATAGTTTCTGAAAGATTACGATGTTGACATTCTATACCACCCAAGGAAAGAAAATGTTGTAGCTGATGCACTCAGCCATAAATCTATGGGTAGCTTCACAGATGTACAACTAGAATAGAAGAAAATAATCCATGATATTTTCCAGTTAGAATCTGTTTGGCTAGTTCTGATGATGGTAGAGTTTTTATTCGAGGAGTTGATGAATCCTCTATCATGGGAGAAGTAAAGCGATGCTTATATGAGGACCCTGTTCTGACACATTATAGGGATGCAACTCTTCAAAAGGAAAATACCCTATTCGATATCACACCTGATGGAGTGGTAAGATATAGGGGCAGATTATATGTACTTGAGATTGCAGGGCTATGGCAACAAGTTACAAGAGAGGCACACTATGCCCGTTATTTTGTTCATCCAAGGTCAACAAAGATGTATCATGACCTCAAATATATATATTGGTGGAATGTCCTTAAGAAGGACATAGTAGAGTTCGTAGCCCAATGCCTGAATTGCAAACAAGTTAAGATTGAGCATCAGAAGCCTGGTGTATTATTATAGGAAATGGAGATCCTGATTTGGAAATGGGAAGAAATTAATATGGATTTTATTATCAGCCTACCTCAGACTCCACAGAAGTATGATTCTATATGGGTTATTGTAGATAGGCTGACAAAATCAGCCCATTTTCTTCCAGTCAAGACTACTTATTCACCTGAGGACTATGCAAAGTTATATATTAAGGAGATAGTAAGACTTCATGGGTTCCCCACATCTATTATATCGGATAGAGGAGCTCAGTTTATAGCTAACTTCTGGAGATCATTCCAGGAAGGATTGGGGACACAGGTGAGTCTTAGCAAAGCATTTTACCCTCAGACTGATGGACAAGCTGAGCATACTATTCAGACACTAGGAGATATATTTCAGGCCTGTGTTATTGACTTCAGGGTTAGCTTAGACAATCATTTGCCGATTATCGAGTTTGCCTAAAATAATAGCCATTTTTCTAGCATCCAGATGGCACCATATGAGGCTTTATATGGCTGGAAGTGCAGGTCACCTATTGGCTGGTTTGATGCTGGTGAGGCTAAGTTAATTACCCTCGATATGATTCAGCAAGCTATTGATAAGGTGAAGCTTATTCGGGAAATGTTATTAGCAACTCAGAGTTGACAGAAGTCATACGCAGATAATCGACGTCGACACTTAGAGTTTAAAGTTAGGGATTGGGTGTTCTTGAAGGTGTCACTGATGAAGGGTGTAATGAGATTCGGAAAAAAATGGGAAACTTAGCCCGAGGTACATTGGACCTTATCATATTGTTCGTACAATGGGAAAGGTTGCCTATGAGTTGGACCTACCATCTGATTTGGAAGCAGTGCACCAGTCTTTCACATGTTGATGCTTCACAAATGTATTGGTGATCTTTTTAAAGTATTTCTCATGGATGATGTCCAGGTGATGGAGGATATTTCTTATGAGGAAAACCCTATAGCTATACTTGATCGCCAAGTCAGAAGGTTACGTACTAAGGATGTCGGTTCTGTTAAAGTATTATGGCAAAACAAGAATAGAGGAAAGATAAGCTGGGAAGGCAAAGATGAGATGAAGAATAAGTATCCTCTCTTGTTCCCTATGCCTACCGATAATCTAAACTTCTAAATTGACTATATTGATTGATAGATGAAACTATATGTTGTAGCAATAAAAGAGATTCCCCCGAATTCCTTATAAAAATTTATAAGGGTAGTTTAACATTCGAGGATGAATGTTCTAAAGGGGGGAAGAATGTTATATTTCGTATTTTTGCACATTGGACTATTTGTGAGCTAATGTACATAAATTCAAGGACTTTTAATTTTGAATTTTAAAATGGCATGACTTATTTGTAAATTTCAATCAGTATAGAAATATTAGTTGATATTAGAGATTAATTAACCATGATTGGATTATTAAGTGGAGATTTGAAATTAATTAGGATTACTTAAGCTATTAGTGGGCTGAGTGGCCCCCACTGCCATATGGCCAAATCTGATTGGCCCATGCTTTAGTGGGGACGTGTAATCACCTTCAATAGCACATATAACCTACTTTGTTGACTAATTCATCAGCCACAATTCATTTTCCAACTCTAGAAAATTTAACAAGAGAGAAGCTCTCATCTTCAATAAATGGAGAAAGTAAGAGCTATGGCAGCCATCTAGAAAGCACAACTAGCTTCCTCCTTCCCCCACCTTCTACATAATTAATTGGTGAATTAAAATCTAATTAGATCAAAGAGAATAGATATTACCACAGCCATGGCAACTCAAGGACATGGCTAAGAAAGCTTGAGCTCACAAATTTGATACCAAAAATTAAGTTTATAAGGTGTTCCAACCATTTGGGGGTAATTAGCCATATGACTTTGATCATTGAGGCAGCAAGAACACTTACCATTTTAATCCATAGATTTTAGCAAATTAAGAAGTCAAGTTGTTAAGGTAAGATCTAATCTTTTTCTACATATTTTAGAGGATTTGAACTTGTTACAATTTGGTAAATGTAAATTGGATATATGAAATTATGTACGTTGATGTTGAGAGTTGTTGAAGCCGTGTAGGGGCTATTTTTATTTAGAAATGGTGAATCAATTTTAATTAATATTTTAGTTATTGTGTCATGGATTATATGATGAGACTGAAGAAATTTGATGGTTAGAGTTGAAATTATTTTTGTTTAATTAGTGGACTATTTTGGGTGTGTTATCATTCTTGTTGAATGGAGGGATTAAGAGTTAAAATTTTTATTATGTTGATTGTAAATAATGGGCTGTCTTAATCCAGAAATAATGGAACTAATCATAACTACTGTTGATGTGATTGTTGTGGATGATTATATAATGAAAATGGAAGAATTTGATATTTTCAAGTTGGAGTTGTAATTATTTTAAGGGCTGGTTGCAACGTGTGGTTATTTGTGTTGAATAGAAGGATTAAGTGTAGTTACGATTATGCATTGTATAGTTATAATTATAGGGCTGTTATAAATCATTTCGATAGAGTGTGGTGGGTGTAACCTATTAGGAGTAATTCGATAGCATCGTAGTCATTATATTGATGATTAACGAAAGTCAAATATTATGTGGGTTGTTTAGAGTATTTTTAAATCTCATCTTGGCTAGTGTTAACATGGCATTTGAATGTGTGATTGTTGATGCTACTTGGTTGTTATATGGCTGGATTGGATGTGAGGAGAGTGAGCGATATTGGGGAGGTGTTGTCGAATTATCTAAAAATAACCTACTAACGATAAAGTACATTTTATGCCTTTTCATAGCTTAACCATAGTGCTTAATGTCTTAGTATAGGTTGAGACACTATGGATAGCGTATAGGTATCGTGTTACGGATAAGCATTGAAGGTATGTGAAGCTATTTCTTCTTTCTTTTGGCAAGTTTTAAATATAAGTGATATATGATATGAGCTTTGGGTAATTCCATTTATAGATTCCGAGTTTGATTCATGATTCTTATTCACTTCTTGATGTTAAAACTCTTAAAGTAGTTGAGCTACTTCCCTTGAGTCTTCTATACGTCAGACATTAGTTGGTATGTGAAAGTCCTTATTCTTAAAGACTCTATAATGATTATTGTACTTAACTTTCATAAGCTGTTTCACATTATCTTGATACTATCTATGTTCCTTGAGGCTTTATTTAATATAGTTCATAATGACACTCAAAGAGTATTGAACATGACTATCGCCCGGATACTCGAGTATTAATTAGCTACTTATCTATTAAGTCTCAAATGATGATTTAAATGCATATGGTTACTCACTACGCTGCTCGTACATACTGTTATTACATCTTTCACCAAGTCCCAGGACGAGTATGTTATCATGCACAGTTTTACTATATCATTTACTGAGTCCCATGATTGGTCAGATACGGTATATATGCGCAATACTTTATTCACCGAGTCCCTTACTAAAGGACCGAGTACTGTATATGTATATGATGATATGATAATACGATGATAGTATTATGGCACCGAGTCCCACAATGGGATGGGTACGGTATATGATAATGATATGCATAATTTATTTCGTAAGGCACAGGTACAGTGAGTTCTTGATTATTATACTTGTCTTCTTAACTATCTACTTCAGTTATGATCTTTTTTATTGTGTTTTATGCTTTATATACTCAGTACATATCTCGTACTGACCCTTTTTCTTTGGAGGGCTGCGTTTAATGCCCTCAGGTACATATACTCGCTTTGGTGATTTACCAGCTTAGGACTTTTATTCAACTGTCTTAGAGTGTTCTATTGTCCTGGAGCCTAAACTTTTCATACAAATCCTTTTTGATGTATATATATATTTATCCAAGGGTACGGCGGGAACCTGTTCCAGCGTATGATACTGTTGATACTCTTAGAGGTATGTAGACATATGTGTGGGTTATGTGTATATATGTTAAGTTGTGCCTAAATAACTTATATTTTAGAACGTTCCCATTTTATAGTGGAAGCCTTGTCGTCTTGCGTATGTATAGTTGGGACATTCCCACATGTTATGACAGCTTTGTCGTCTTACGTACTATGTTATCTTTTGTGGTAATGACTTCTCAAGAGACAGGTGACTTTGATATATATATGTGACAACTTCGAGACAACGCTCTGTCCGTATAAGTTCCATACCATTTTTAGTTGCGGATTAATTATAGACAACATGTGTGTACACGAGTGTCTAGTTCGGGCACTAGTCGGGGTTGGGTCGTGACACTTGTCTTATGCCCCTATTTCAACTAGTAGAGGTATGTTAGACGTCATGGATTCTATGTTGTCTTTCATTTTAAGTTTGAGACTTATTATCTTTTATTGATACTATTGATGTGGAGACTTACTTCCGCTTCTATGTCTTAGTCTTATTTCTTTATTTACCTTATGAATGCTCATGTATGATATTCTAAGAGGCTTGGTTGGACCTTCGGGATTCTAATCATTGTGTCACACCTAGGGCCTAACTTGTGTCATTACAAACTTGGTATCAGAGCACAAGGTTTAATGCATCTCAGAGAGTCTAATATGCTGTGAAAAGCAGAGTCCTGTTCACTGATGTGAAGTATGCCACATCTATGAATAGGAGAATATGAGGCATTTTAGGATAAAATTCACTTCTTTTTTCATTCTTATATCGTGAGATAGAGTTGAAATCTAAGTCTTTCCTTTTTAACACTTTATCTTTGCGATTACAGAAATATGTCTCCATGAAGAATCTTCATTCGAAGGAATGTTGAGGAGGAGCAACAAGCTCCAAATGACTCTTTGAGAGAGCAAGTCTTTCATGTGGAGTTCCGAGCTTCTTTCCAAGTTCTTACCCAAGCCATAGCCAGTAAAGCTAATAGGGATATGATAGATCTCATGAAACCAAATGTGGATACGACGGCTAGCCAAGTTCGTGACTTTCCTCCGATGAACCCTTCCAAGTTTCATAGTTTTAAGGTGGATGAGGATGCATAAAAGTTTATTGATGGTATTGGCAAGATTATTGAGATCATGGGTATTAGTTCAGTGGAGAAGGTGGACTTAGCGGCTTATCAAGTTAAAGGAGTGTCTAGAGTTTTGTAGATCAATGGAAATATAAAAGAGGTAGAGATGATGGTCCCATTGATTGGGATAAATTAAAGAGTGCCTTCCTTGACTGCTTATTTCCATTAGAGTTAAGGGAAGTAAATGTACAAAAGTTCATCAATTTTCTATAAGGTAATATGATTGTGAGGGAGTATTCCACCAAGTTCACTAATTTGTCAAAATATTCTCCTTTTATGATTGCCATTCCAAGGGCTCATATGAGCAAGTGCATTTCAAGTATGTCTGACTTGGTGGTCAAGGAATGTAGAATTACCATGCTAATCAAGGAGATGGACATCTCTAGGCTTATGACACATGCCGAACAAATAAAGGAGGAGAAGCTAAATGAGAGATCTAAAAAGGAGTCCATGATGGCTCGAACCAATGGTGGCCATTTCTCATATGGTAAGTCCAGAAATAGTGGCCACCCTAAATTTCGCCAAAGGTACTTAGGTCAAAACTCTTCAAACACCCTGTCTCCAAAGTTTGAGAAAGATATGATGCCTAACCCTAAGGTTCATGGAGAAGCTCTGAGTGGTCAAGTCATCCCTTCATGCATGAAGTATGGGAGGAACTACTAGAGAAATTGCTTGGCAGGATCAGATGCATGCTATAGGTGTGGTAAGTTGGGTCATCAGGCGAAGGATTATAAAGGTGATGCTAGAACTAGGCTCAAACTCAAGCTACATGTCATCCGAATCAATGTGGTACTACTTGGATGGCAATCAACGGTAAAATAGATTTACGCCCTTCAGACTCATTAGGAGTTAGAGGATTCACCCAACGTGGGGACTGGTATGTTAAAAGTTTTTGATGTTGATGTTTATGAATTGTTAGAACGGGTGTTACTCTATCATTTATGACTCGTTATCTTGCTATGAAATTCATTGTTAGTCTTGAGATCTTGTTAAAGTATTTTTTGGACTATACTCTTGTTGGTGATTCAGTTATGGCTAAAAGAGTCTATAGAAATTGCCCAAACTCTATTTCCTATTAAATCACCTTATTTGATCTTGTAGAGCTTGATATGAATGATTTTGATGATATTATGAGTATGAATTAGCTTCATGCATGTTATGCTTCTATATGTTGTAGAACCCATGTTGTTAATTTGAAGTTTCCAAATGAGCAAGTATTAGAATGGAAAGGTAGTAATTCCATTTTTAAAGGTCATTTCATCTCATGCCTTAAATCTCGGAGATGATTTCAAAAGGTTGCATTTATTAGCTAATCTGGATTAGAGATATAAATTCTGAAGCTCCTACTCTTGAGTCTGTTTTGATTGTTAATGAATTTCTATAAGTATTTCTCAAGGAACTCCCATGTATCCCTCCCAAAAGGGAAATAGACATTGGTATCGATCTTCTCCTTGATACCCAACCTATCTCTATTCCTTCTTTCTGAATGGTCCTGATAGAATTGAAGTATTTAAAGGATCAATTGAAAAATTTGTAGGACAAGAGTTTCATTAGACCAAGTATCTCTCCATGGGGTGCTCTGGTTCTCTTTGTTAGGAAGAAAGATGGTTCTCTCCGAATGTGTATTAGTTATTTGCAATTGAAGAGAATTCAAGTTCAAGTCTCCTTTTTCATTGTATTTAGGTTTCAAATTGATCAAGGTATATGAGAATTCATCCATAGATCATTCCATTTATGGAGTCCCAAGGTTTTACTTTAGTTGTCTTTATGAAATTCCCTTCTAAAGCCCTAATTCTTATGATATTGCATTGGGTTATCTCAATTATGGTTTATTTCATTATTATTGATCTAATTATGCACAATTCACATTACATTGCATGCTTTCAAGTTGATTGTCATTGACCCATACCATATACTATTTTCAAGTATTTATGATAATTAATTATAAAGAATTTCTATGAATATTTTATGAATGATTATCAAGACTTATGAATGACTTATGAAAAGTAATGAATAATGATTTCAATGATGTTTCAAGAAATATATAAAGGTTGTGATGGGTTTCCCTCACACACTTATGTTAAAGAGGTGAAACTCTTTTCTTATTGACTCATGGATTCCTATGAATCAATTATGTTAATGATCTACTCTTATAATTACTTTATGATGAGAATTGATATCTATTATTTTTTTTTCTAATGATGTTAATTATTATGATTTATGACTTTCCATTAGAATAAATACTAAGCACCAAGAGGAATTTAAGGTGGGGTTCGTTCTGAAAGCTCAAGCAGTTTTCCCAAAGGAATCATAATAGACACCTTTAGTCCCTTTCTACATTACCCACATAGGTTATCTATGCTAATATGGCCTAGCTAGTGGATCCACATATAGCTCATGATGCTATGATGTTATCACGGAGTCTACCTTGGAAAAGTAGCCTCTCCCTTCTTGATGTGAGAGTTACATCGGATTTCATAATATAACTCACATGGTCTTATATGTCAGTTAAAGGTCCTATAACATACCAAGGTATATGAAAAGGTATAGATACTCATGATGATTTTTTGATGCATTGACCACATAATTATCATGTCTAAATGTTTTGAAGGTTTTACTCATGTTTTAAGATATTGGTCATGCATACCATGCTCATGCTCCTATTTATTATGTCCTATTTTCATTGTTCATGCATACTTCTCACATACTTAGTGCATTCCATGTACTAACGCATACTTTGTTTCTACATTGTATTATAATGTAGGATCTGAAGATCATTGCACACCTCCTACTAATGGCTAGGGTTGAGGTTACTTACTCTAACTGTTGGTGAGTCCTCATGGTTCGAGGTCAAGACATTATATTTTCATTGTTTCTTATCACTGTCATATTCTATATTGGGTGATCTAGGAGCTTGTATTATTCTCCTATTTAGACTAGTATAGGCATGTTGGACGTCATGGAGTCTATGTTGTCTTTCCATTTCAAGTTTGAGACCTATTTTCTTTTATTAAGACTATTCATATTGAGACATACTTTCACTTCTATGTCTTAGTCTTATTGCTTTATGTACCTTATGAATGCTCATGTATGATATGCTAAGAAGCTTGGTTGGAGTCCTTTGGGATTCTAATTGTCATGTCATGCCTAGGGCCTAGCTTGGGTCATGACATTCTTGAATTATTGCCATATTTTAACACTAATTAAAGTGGTTTTAGGACCTATTTCTCTTATGGAAAGCATTCCTTAGAAAAATCAAGTTCAAAGGATTTTGGAGCTAGAAACCAATAAAGAACACCACCGAAGGAACTAGCGCCTCCTAAAAGCTGATAGGTGTGTTGTTGGCTAAACGCCGGTTGGACTAGAGCAAACTACAAAAGTACCTGCTCTACAAACGAAGAAGTACAATGGATGATTGAAAGTTTATCAGTCCTAACGAAAAAGCTCCTGGAAGCATTGAAGGTTAAAATAAGGCAGCGAGCGGTATCTCACAATGGTGGATCAATGGTGTGTCGGTCCAGTGCAAGTCTCGACAGTAAAGATGATGGACCAAAAATGCATTTATGGAAATTAGTGGTTCCATTAGAAATTTTCAAGGATCAAAATAGGGATTTTTGCAATAATGTACCATAATTCTCAGTTTTCAATTTACCAATTATAGATCGTAGAGAGAAGTTTCTAGAGAGATTGAACCTTCATCTTCATAGAAAAGAAATCTTAGCTTAGTGATAAAGAAACCTTCAATATTGTATTCTCCAAATCTTGGATTCAGATTTTGTTCATCATTTTAGCTTGGAATGTAAATTTTCTTTATGGGTATTGTATTTATTCCCTATTTTATGAGTAGCTAAATCCATAGCTAGGGGTGTGTGTGCTTGATGAACGTGTTAAATGTCAAGACCCAACCCCGTAGGCCACGATTGGGGGTCTTACTTTGACCTCTGTATACATGTCTATCAGCTATGGTCAAGTCGAACTATAGACATGCAATGCATATAAATTAAGTGTAGTCAAATCGGGCTACAAATAATACAACGTCATGCATTAGAGCCCTATTGGGCGATAACATTTTTATAAACCTGTAGCCTCTTTCATTTGTATCACTTCATGAAAAAGCACGCAAGCCAACAAGGCTGCCAGAACATAATAATATGTATCATATATCATGTAGACCCAGCTGAATCAAACTGACATACACAACCCAAATATACATGTCTGCATACCTCTAACATATTAAAGACATTATATGGCGGGACAGGGCTCCTACTGTACCCTTGAATAGATAAAATAATTTTATATATCAGTGGTTAGTACCAAAAAACTAGGCTCCGATACAATGGAGCCTCTTCCAGCTGAGCTGAGCGGAATACTAAGCTGACAGACTCCCAAATCCTGTATCTGTACTTGTGGGCATAAAATGCATCCCCCCAAAGAAAGGGGGTTAGTACGACATATGTACTGAGTATGTAAAATATAACATAGCACAACTGGAAGCATATCTGAAATAGAGAAGCAGGGGATAAAATATCAAATCAGAAACCTATACCTGTACTTTGTGAATTATAAAAGCATGCATGTTCAAATTATACCATATAGTCGGCCCTATCAGGGATCCAGTGAATACATATGTACAACCATCATAGGCCCCGTGCCATCACCACTTTATTACAACACATCATCATATATATAAATACGTAACCCGACCCTCTAGTGAGGGGCCGTGGATAATGCAGTGAATTGCATGAATCTGATAACCAGCTCAGGTCTCGGAGAAGAAGTGTTACAGTATACACAAGTAGAGTAGTGAGTAACTATATGCAATTTAAATTATTATCAGAGACTCGACAGAATAAGAAAGTTAAGCTTTTTCGTGAGGACCCGAGTAAGTGTAGTCATCTCGAGTGTCCTCCAAATGCCATTATGGGCTATATCAATTGTAATCTCGGGGACCCTAGACATGTATTAACATAAGGACAAGTAGTTTATGGAATCAGAAACACTTAGTACTATATAGTCTGTAAGACTTGGAGACTGTACATTCATTATCTCCTTAATGCATAGAAGTTTCCAGGGAACTAGTTCAACTATTACAAGAGTTCGATATTCAAAAGTAAATAGGAGATGTTTCAAAATGGATTTACCCTGGAGCTCGTATCATATTTCACTTACAACTAAGACATGCCAGAAAATAAAGAGAGTAAGCTCTACATAGTCTGTACCTCCCTTCATGTGGTCATCCTGTACATATTTCGTATCCAGCCCATCCTGGGGATCGGTGAACAACTATGGCATCATAGTCTCATTTTCATACCAATTAAATATCAAGATAAGGGAGAGATAGCTTTTCACACACTACTTTTTGATACGTAGAAGCCTTAACAGGCAATACTCAATTCTTACAGAAGTTCCAATACTAAGCAGTGGATAGGGGTTATGAGGCATACTTGGATTTCTGGGAATGGAATTATCCCCTTATTTCACATACCATTTACTTAAGGCTAAGACATGCCAAAAGGGAAGAAAGACAGCTTTACATACTTATTCCAAAAATATGCCAAGAGAAAGCTTCACATACCTCATACGGGTTACTCTTTGCCACGTTCGCCTCGTCGTCCTTTAAACCTATTCAATATGGAAGTAATATGAATATCAACTACTCTTGACTTTCCAACACCTTAAGTTACACCCTAGTATTCATGGAACCTATTTCCTTGTTCGTCTCCTCGACTAGTTCTTTAATTAGTTAGGGCGTTAACGAAAATTGGGCAGCACCTACCCTATAATGTGCCCTATACGAATTTCCAATTTCACTCCTAATACCTATAGAAAACAAACAACAACAAACTGAAGCATATGTTTAAGCAATTCACATCAACAATATACAACATAAACTCCAACGACTCGCTCGAAACTATGATACCAAAATAAGGTTTCTAGTTTCCGTTTTGGAAAACCTTTAACCATACGAAGTGGGGGAGGGTCATGTGTATGAAACCATAAGATCCACCACCTCCTTTAGGAAACTTTTAGGACCTTCAAAACACCACCATATGACCCGCAACATCCCCCACACGTACAACACCTCATTTCGACTATAATTTAACTATAACGATTCCAATTTCATTTATTTCGAACGTCGAACATTTCTACAATTTTTATTAAACTTAAAGAATCCTATAAAGTGTGTAATATACCCTATATAAATACCATAAACTTCAAATTAGAATAAAAGACCTTACTTTACCCGAAATTGGCCAAAACTAGCCAAAATTGCACCTCGAAACTTCTCTAGCGCGATTTAAACATCGTGGCTGCTTGCTATCTGATTTTTGCTGCACCAAGCCATGATTTTATACTAATAATACCTCCTTATCATCATGTTATATGCTGGATAATTAATTTATGGAATGAAATCGGGACTTACCTTATTTTTCTCCCAAGCCGTCACGTTTTTCTCTCTGGGATTAGGGTTTGTTTTCTTCATCTTTGGCTGATGTTTAAGTGTAGGAAATGTTGTATAAGTTACATATACACATATATGGGTTGTCCCAAGAGGTGACATGTGTCATCCCCTAAGGGGGATACGTGTCCAGCTCCTATTGGGCCACCGTGTCCATGCAAGCAAGGTGGGGCTGCCACATGGTAGTGGGGCCCACCTCCCCTAAGCAGGTGGGTCATCTACTTGACCCCAAGTAGGTGGGTCACTTACTTGCTTGAGGTGCTGCCATGTGTCACGCCTTCATTGGCTGCCACATATCATCTTCTCCTCCTCCTTGTGGGTTCGTAATCTCATTTTATTTTAAGAACCCGTGTAATCCTTACCACATAATCTTGGTATGTCCTCAAGTAGCTCAAGTATGTAAGACTTCTAAGTTAGTAGCTTCTATAGGTAAATCGAGTCCTACGACTCATTACTTGGCCTCCAATTCCTTCTGAAATTCTTATGTCTCTATTTCCAACCTTCTCTACTACGGCGTATCACATTCTCCCCTCCTTAGAGTCATTTGATATTGTTTGGACAGTAGGGGTCTCATGTACACTTTCAAGAAGACTAGGAACATGTTTCAAGGTTCAAAAGTGTGGGGTGTAACATTAAACCCCAAATAGGATTTGATTAATCTTATCTAAAATTGATTGTATGACACGGATATATTGTTGTGTTAAACTTTTAATACAAAAATTAGTGGTTGCAAACATTGATTGAGATTTCAAATTGACTTTGAATTGAAAAAGCAAAATGAAGTTGAGTAAGACTCAATAGTGAGGACTTGTTGAAATTACTTTATGTGCTTGAGCCAAGGATGGGATCACCCGAGTGATTTCTCATTTAATGATGTGAGATAGATATTCCATTTACTCAAGCAATGTTTCATGTTTTACTTGAAAGGGTCTTAGTGTTCAGAAGAAACTAAGGGAAATATGTTTGATAGTTCGGGAGAATATCAAAGCATAGGCTAGAACAAATGCTATCTATGTATCAATCTATTTTGTTGAGGTTAATCTTATCCTATAAGAGTTGAAACCCCAAACCCTATGCACACACCCCTAGTTCTTTCCAATCTTGGTATAGAAAGTTGTTATTAAATCCTTATTTTCAATACTTGATGGTGATACACTGTAGTTGTTACCTAAACCCTGCCCCATTTTATATATTTATGTTTGTTGAGAACTTTAACTGCTAACTTGTTTGAATTGTCAAATCAATTGAAGAAATATTCCATCTGCAAGTCCTTGAGGTTCGACCTCGACCTAATTAGTTGGGTATTATTTTGAAACAATCACTTATGCTCTGAATATGAGACATAGTTAAGCGTTCATCATTCCTACCAGTACGTGTTGTTTGTACTGATAGTACTATTGCTATGCCATTTGGCATTGTCTAGTTGCTGGAATTCAGTGATGTTTCAAAGGTGAAGATGATGATGATTCAGACAACTTCTACTTCTCTTTCCTTATGGTGGGAGATGTTTCTTATTTCTTTTATAAACTATACTCTTAGAAACACTTCTACATGTTTTGACTAGTTTCTTGAGGGGTGTTAGAATGTTTCCTTGTTATACAACTTTAGAGGTTTAATTCAATCTATGGTGTTCCATAACCATTTAGGGTGTTAGCTTAGAATTTGATTAATTTTTTGCATGTTATAATTGCTTTAGGGGTTTAGGGTTCTCTTATCTAGGTATTAGAATGGTGCTACATGACTTGATGGGTTTGGTTGTGATAATTTTGTATCAGAGCCCAAATTACCGATCTCCTAATATAAGAGCAAATATCGAATAGAGTCCTGAGAATGAGTGTGTTGACATTTATATTTAATCATAAGGAAGCTATAAAGTATTCTAGGAAATCACTTAACTCCTTCTCTCCTTTCATGTGGTCTGTCACTTGTGGTATCGGTTGAGTCCAATTGGTATCTCTGAATTTCATTTGGTATTTGGACGAAGTAAACTAGATGTTGTATCTATAACTGAATAGATTTAAGCAAGGGAAGTTAAAACTGAGAAAGGTTCCAATTTGTATATGGCCTTAGAGGCTGTGTAGATGCATGGACGATCGACTAATGGTAATCCATGGAGCAACTTAAGTTGATAATTTTTGACTTGCATGTATGATATAGTTGAAATTATGATTATGTTAGTCGTACTGCTTATGTAACTGCAAGTGTGTGAAGTGTGCTTGCTTGAATAACTGAAATTAAGTGATATATAATTACCTGAATTTCTGTGAGATTGTAGATGGGGAAGAAGTTATACCTTTGTTATGTATAATGGTTCAAGGAAAGATGCTTATGTGATTATGTAGTGAAATACCCTTCTACCGTGTGCGTGAGTCACCAATAATTAAGCAAGCTAAGTGATATTAGGACTTTGTTGGGTTTAATCTTGGGATGACCATCGCTGAGTTGAGCCTAGGGATTTAAACTCGGGCTTTAATGCAATCCCAAAGGACGGTAGCAATCTCAGGGAATTGGGAAAAGAGGACAATCTCACTAAAAATTAATTTTTTGAAACTGACTTTATTTGGGCTGCCATAGTGAGACAATCCTGCTTACCTATCCAAGCCTCACTCAAAAAGGGAAACTCCTGAAAGTCCTTAGGGTCAAGGCTGGGAATCATCTTCTAGGGGGCCACATAGGTGAAGATAACCTTGAGAGCCTTTCATATCCTCTCCATCAAACAATTCCTCTCTTTATTCTTCCTCCTCTCCTATTTTAGAACCTGATAGAGAATCTCGAGTTCAAAAGTAGTGGAAGGTGGAATAGTGGCCTTGGCAGTGGCATCTCTTATATCCCTTCGAACCGCCGCAAGGTCCTTCTCCACGCGATCGTTAGAGAGTGGGTGTTGTGACAGGGAAGGAGGGGAATTATCATCCTCATAGTTTTCATCCTCCTTATCTTCTACATCTGTCGTGGCTCAGAAACTCCTAAACCCGCCACCTTTCTTTTCTTCTTTCCCTTGAAAGAGGTAGGCTTAATGAAAAGGGGTTGGAGGGGGGATCCATGGGCAGCACATTGTCAGTGTCTATCAAGGGGTCTCCCGGTTGCTTGGAAGTTCCCTTTACCAGCCATGGTAGGAATATATTTGTGCCCCTACATACAGCCTAATACCTCTCATGGAATAAGCCACCACCAGCACCCATGGGTAGGTCACATCAATAAGATTGGGCAATGGATGAATCTTCCAAACCACCATAGACAACAACCTCCTATTATCCATGATGAAGTACAGACTAGTGATGTACTCAATCGTGGGCTAGTAAACTTGATCTCAAAGCTCCTCTTTGACTAGTGTGACCCATAGCCATCTCAAATCCATTCCCCTCAATCAAGTATTAAACTCTATGTTGGATACCTTCGACACCTCTAGCACAACATTTATTAGTTGTGCATCCACTAGATGTCTACCCTGTAACATACCCCCAAATTTCTTTACTAGGATTCGAACCCTTCTTCGTATATGTGTAGGATCGAACTCGACTATTGTAAGTTGTATGCATGAGTTAGGATGAGTTCCCAAGTAATCGAAGAGCGTTAGAGGTGATGTGGGGTCACAAAGGATCCCTAGAACCAAGCTGAGTCCAAAGAATTCATCTTGGCTAAGTTTTAGGATGAGTTCATATACGGGGTCGACTTTTAACAACCATATCTTATGAAATATGAAGATCTGGGGGGCCCATGTCATATTAAATTATAGGTCTTCGATTCTTCTTTCTAACGCCACCAAGATTGTAAATTTTAGAGTTTGGAGTCAAAAGTTATAACTATCCTAAGACGGACTAGTACTATAGAAATTTCAGGCCTGGGTGACAATTCGTGGAAACCTGGGCTTGGCGCCGCAGTGGCGCGATGCGCCACTATCGCGCCAGGAATAAGCCTCAATAGTTTGGTCCCTGGCGCAGCGCGCCACTAGGAGATATGCAGGGGTTTTAAGCCTATTTTCCAGAACCCAGAAAATATGGGCTTGGAGCTGTAAGGGCGCGACGCGCCACTATTGCGCCACAAAATAGCCTCAGTAGTTTGGTCCTTGGCGCGATGCACCACTATCATATGTGCAGGTTTTAAGCCTAAATTAGACTTAGCGCCACAGTGGCGCAATGCACCACTATCTCACCAAGAGTGTTTTTGCCGTTTTTCAGATTTTCAAAGAAAGGGCAATTTGGGTATTTCCCAAATTATATATACACAAGCCTTGAATGTTTTTGGACCATTTTTGAGTCCCACTCTCCCTCTAAAAGCCCTAGAAAATTCCATCTCTTCTCCTTCAAATCCTTTTCCAACAAGGTTAATTCAAGAGCTTCAAAGATTCAAGCTTTCCATTGAAGACCCAACATCAAAGTTTTCTTCAAAGCTATGCATGCTATGGAAATCGAGGGGGTTGAGTTGGTATCTTATCAACTCAAAGATGTGGAAAACATTTGGTATAACCAATGGGAATAAGGTAGAGGTGAGGATGCTGAACCTACTATGCGGGATGAATTTGAGGGAGTCTTTCTTGACCATTTCTTTCCCAGAGAATTGAGGGAAGCGAAGGTGGAAGAGTTTATGAATCTGAAACAAGAAAGTATGACCGTTAAGGAGTATAGTCTAAAGTTCACCCAGTTGTCCATATATTCTCCAGAGATGATCCCAGATGTGAGGTCAAAGATGAGGAAGTTTGTCTCCGGATTGGGAAGACATATGAAGAAGGAGTGCAAAGTGGTATTGTTGATCTCGGACATGGATACTTCTAGATTAATGGTGTATGCTCAATAGGTAGAGGATGAGAAGAGAAAAGACAGAGACGATCATCTGAGCAAGAAGGAAAAATCAGTGGGGCATAAGAATGAACAGAGGCAAAACAAGGGCAACAAGTCCTTCTTCTAGAAGAGGCCTTCCAACTATGCCTCATCTACCGCCAGTGCACCTATACTGCAGAAAAGGTATGATTGGCAGGGACAGAATCACCAGAATTTCAAATCCCAGGGTCCTCAATCTCAGGTTAGCATGGGTCAAGTTTCAAAAGAGAAGCTACCATGTGGCATGTGCGGTAAGCTCCACTTGGGAGAGTACACAGCGAGAAGGGTTGGTTGTTATAAATGCGGCCAAATGGACCATTTTCAGAGAGAATGTCCAACAGGGGGGAACAAAGACTTGTATTCTACCACCACACCACCTACTAGAGGTAATTAGAGGGGTGCTGCTTTAGGTTCGAGGAGAGGTACAAACCGTCTATATGCCATGGGTAGTTGCCAAGATCAGGAGGACTCTCCAAATGTCATGATAGGTATGATTCAAGTCCTTTCTCTTGACTGTTATATTTTGATGGATCCGGGTGCCACACTATCTTTTGTGACTCCTTACGTGGTAAGTAAATTCAATAGAATTCCTGAATGTCTTCATGAGCCTTTCTGCTTAGCTACTCCTGTCGGTGATTCTGTCTTAGCTGAAAAAGTCTATAGAGATTGCACTATGACAATCCATCATAGGGATACCTTGGCTGACTTAGTTGAGTTGGACATGGTTGAATTTGATGTGATCCTTGGCATGGACTAGCTTTATGTCTATTATACCTCTATTGATTGTACGACTCAGATTGTCAAGTTCAAATTCCCAAATGAGGCTATCATAGAGTGGAAGGTTAGTCCTATCGTGCCTAAGGGTAAGTTTATTTCATACCTGAGGGCTAGGAAGCTAATCTCAAAAGGGTGTATTTATCACATAGTTAAAGTGAAAAATGATAATGTTGAATCTCCATCCCTCGAATCGGTTCCGATTGTCAATGAGTTTCCTAACGTCTTTCCTGAAGATCTGCCTAGAGTCCCTCCTGATAGGGAGATCGACTTTGGGATTGATGTTCTTCCTGATACCCAGCCTATCTCAGTCCCTCCATATAGAATGGCTCCAGCTGAGTTGAAAGAGTTGAAAGAATAGTTGAAGGACTTGTTAGACAAGGGATTCATTCGGTCTAGTGTCTCACCATGGGGTGCTCCTGTCCTATTCGTGTGAAAGAAAGATGGGTCCCTTAGGATGTGTATTGATTACAAGCAGCTGAATAAGGTCACCATAAAGAACAAATACCCTCTCCCCAAGATAGATGATTTATTTGACCAACTTCAGGGTGCCACCTGTTTCTCAAAGATAGACCTAAGATTGGGCTACCATCAGTTGAAGGTAAGGGAGTGTGATATCCCAAAGACAGCCTTTTGGACCCGCTATGGCCATTTTGAGCTCTTGGTGATGTCCTTCGGTTAACTAATGCCCTCACAGCTTTTATGGACCTCATGAACCAAGTATTTAAACCATATCTTGATATGTTTGTGATTGTATTCATAGATGATATTTTGGTTTACTCCAAGAATAAGGAGGAGCACGCCCATCATCTTAGAGTCGTCTTACAAACTTTTTGAAAGACCAGGTATTTTATGCAAAGTTCTCCAAATGTGAATTTTGGCTTGCATCAGTGGCTTTTCTAGGCCACATTGTATCTGGAGATGGTATTCGGGTTGATGCTTAGAAGATTGAGATGAAAAATTAGCCCAAACCCACCTCCCCGATAGAGATCAGAAGCTTCTTGGGCCTGGCTGGCTATTATCCAAGGTTTGTAGAGGGATTCTAATCCATATCGTCACCATTGACCAAGCTGACCCAAAAGAAGGCTAAGTTCCAATGGTCCGATGCTTGTGAGGAAAGTTTCCAGAAATTGAAGACCAAGCTAACCACTACTCCTGTTCTAACTTTGCTCAATGGAACAAAAGGTTTTATGATCTATTATGATGCATCTAGGATTGGTTTGGGCTGTGTGTTGATTTAGAGGGGGAAGGTGATAGCCTATGCTTCAAGACAGCTTAAGACTCATAAGAAGAATTACCCAACTCATGACCTTGAGCTAGCAACTGTGGTATTTGCTCTTAAAATTTGGTGCTACTATTTGTATGGAGTGCATGTTGACATGTTCACCGATCATAAGAGTTTACAATACGTATTCAGCCTGAAGGAACTCAATCTGAGGAAAAGGTGATGGCTCGAGCTACTCAAAGACTATAATATGAGCATCCTCTACCACCCAGGTAAAGCTAACATTTTTGCCGATGCTCTTAGCAGGTTGTCTATGGGTAGCACTACCCATATAGAGGAGGGAAGGAAAGAATTAGCGAAAGAGATACATAGGTTAGCTCGATTGGGAGTTCGTCTTGAAGAGAACAATGAAGACATAGTTAATGTTCAGGATGGGTCTACATCCTCACTTGTGACAGAGGTGAAAGAGAAGCAAGACCAAGATCCCATCCTTCTCCAATTGAAGGAAGTTGTTCACAAGCAAGAGGTGATGGTGTTTACCAAAGGGGGAGATGGTGTGCTAAGGTACCAGAATAGGTTATGTGTACCAGATGTCGATGATGTTCGAGAAAGGATTATGGCCAAAGCGCATAGTTCCAGATACTCCATTCATCCTGGCTCTACAAAGATGTACCATGACTTGAGAGAAGTTTATTGGTGGAGTGGAATGAAGAGAGATATCGCAGAATTTGTTTCAAGTGCCCAAATTGCCCACAGGTTAAAGTTGAGCATCAAAGGACATGTGGGTTAGCTCAAAATATAGAGATTCCAGAATGGAAGTGGGAGATGATCAACATGGACTTTATTACAGGTTTGCCGAGGTCCCGAAAGCAACATGATTCAATTTGTGTGATTATGGATAGAATGACGAAATTAGCTCACTTTTTGGCAGTTAAGACTACTGACACCGTAGAGGATTATGCAAAATTATACATTCAGGAGATCGTCAGATTGCATAGTGTTCCCCTGTCTATCATCTCAGACAGAGGAGCTCAATTTACTTCCCAATTTTGGAAATCTTTCCAAAAGGGACTGGGTTCAAAAGTGAATCTTAGTACAGCCTTTCATCCCCAGACAGATGGCCAAGTGGAGCGCACCATCCAAACATTGGAGGATATGTTGAGGGCATGTGTACTTAACTTCAAAGGAAATTGGGATGATCACTTACCTCTCATAGAGTTTGCATATAATAATAGCTATCATGCAAGCATTCAAATGACTCCTTATAAAGCTTTGTATGGGAGGAGGTGTATATCACCAATTGGGTGGTTTGAAGTTGGTGAAGCTGAGTTGATTAGACCTGATTTTGTTCACTAAGCCATGGACAAGGTAAGAGTTATTCAAGATAGGCTAAAGACAACCCAAAGCCGTCAAAAATCTTACACCGATGTGAAGATGAGAGACTTAGAGTTTGATGTGGATGATTGGGTGTACCTAAAAGTGTCACCCATGAAGGGCATCATAAGGTTTGGAAGGAAGGGAAAGCTTAGTCCTCGATACATTGGTCCTTACCGGGTTGTGAAGAGGATAGGGAGTATCGCTTATAAATTGGAGTTACCCTCAAATCTAGCCGCCATTCATCCGGTATTTCACATTTTGATGTTGAAGAAATGCTTAAGTGATCCCTCATTGGTAGTCCCCATTGATAGTATTAGAGTTAAGAATAGCTTATCCTATGAAGAGGTTCTGATCAAAATTCTTGATCGCCAAATTCGCAAATTGAGGAACAAAGAGATTGCCTCAATCAAAGTCCTGTGGAGAAATCAGTTTGTTGAGGAAGCCACATGGGAGGTGGAGGAAGATATGAAATCTAAATATCCTTATTTATTCGTGCCTACCGAGGAGAATGTTGAAGGTAATGTCTATTTTCTTGACTTGAATTCATTTGTGCATATTGAGTTTGGATAGTAATTATTTTGAGAATTTGACTAGTTGCATGACTAGAGTTTGATTGTGATTTGTACACCGAGTCCATCCTTGGTTTACTCATCATTCGAGGACGAATGATCCCAAGAGGGAGATAATGTAACAACCCTAAAAATTCTTCACTAGGATTCGAACCCTTCTTCGTATATGTGTAGGATCGAACCCGACTATTGTGAGGTGTATGCATGAGTTAGGATGAGTTCCCAAGTAATCGAAGAGTGTTAGAGGTGATGTGGGGTCACAAAGGATCCCTAGAACCAACCTAAGTCCAAAGAATTCGTCTTGGCTAAGTTTTAGGATAAGTTCGTATAAGGGGTTGACTTCTAACGACTATATCTTTTGAAATATAATGATCTGGGTGGACCATGACCTATTAAATTAAAGGTCTTCGAGTCTTCTTTCCAGCGCCGCCAAAATTATAATTTTTGGAGTTCGGAGTCAAAAGTTATAACTATCCTAAGATGGACTAGTACTATAGAAATTTCAAGCCTGGGTGACAACTGCCGAAAACCTGGGCTTGTCGCCGCAGTGGCACGATGCGCCATTATTGCGCCAGGAACAAGCCTCAGTAGTTTGGTCCTTGGCGCAGCGCACCACTAGGAGATGTACAGGGTTTTTAAGCCTATTTTCCAGCACCAAAAAATATGGGCTTGGCGTTGTAAGGGCGCGACGCGCCACTATCGCGCCACAAAATAGCCTCAAAAGTTTGGTCCTTGGCGCCACTATCAGATGTGCAGGTTTTAAGCCTAAATTCAACTTGGTGACACAGTGGCGTGACGCGCCACTATCGTGCCAAGAGTGTTTTAGCCGTTTTTAGATTTTCAAAGAAAGGGCAATTTGGGTATTTCCTAAATTATATATACACAAGGCTTGAATGTTTTTGGACCATTTTTCAGTCCCACTCTCTCTGTAAAAGACCCAAAAAATTCCCTTTCTTCTTCTTCAAATCCTTTTCCAACAAGGTTGTTTCAAGAGCTTCAAAGATTCAAGCTTTCCATTGAAGACCCAACATCAAGGTTTTCTTCAAGG
This sequence comes from Solanum dulcamara, assembly GCF_947179165.1. Classification (NCBI taxonomy): domain Eukaryota; kingdom Viridiplantae; phylum Streptophyta; class Magnoliopsida; order Solanales; family Solanaceae; genus Solanum; species Solanum dulcamara. Next base: position 29,460,834 of record NC_077237.1, on the reverse strand, counting down.
CTTTACTAAGGTATGTAAGGCTAACTCAAAGCATGGGTTGAGTCCACCCATGTGCCCTACACCTTCTTTGAGATTTATTATTCATAAGAATGAAGTTTTTTGATTGAGTTAGGTCTAAATAGGTCCTTTTCATCTATTACCCTAATTTCTATTATGTTGATGTTGTGGAGTCAAGAAGGTGACGTGCTGTATGCTGGTATGAGTTGATTGAGATGCGAGGTTGAACATATATTATTAATTTCTTAACTATGTTGATTATGATAAAGAATGTCAATTTTCTTAAATATGTTGCTTATTCTTGAATTGTTGATTTAAAACCTTAGAGTTGTGTTGAGTCCCAAAAGATATGATTGGGATTGATCAGATAGTATGATTGGGAAAGATTTGATTGTGATAGAGTTGATGAGTTGACAAGGCTGTAAATAAGACTTGTCGATATAATTTGATTGAGTTGATTGGATGGAGTTTTATGAGAATTGATTCTTGGGAGGAGTATCGAGCACCGAAGTAGGTAAGAGTATAGTCCATACTCAAACCCCATGAACTACGCCGCTAACGTTGAAAGGGATTGAACCGTTAAAGTCGGATGCTTCCCATGGGATCGAACAATTAAAGTCGAATGTTTCCTATTTTATTATCTTGAAATGATAGGACTTGACTGATCGATGGGATCCATGATTGGTTGATTCGTTCATACCCTAGCAAAGTATGAACGGACGTGCTAACAACGTCGGTTTGTTGTACTATCACTGGCTCATAAGTGATAGTTGTCAGATAAGAGAAACTCCCATATAGGTCTTGATAGTACTCTGAGTTGGATTGAGTTGAATGGTATGTGATTGGCCCCATCTAAACCATATTCTTGTTTAGACTTAGGACACTTGATTGAGTTGTTATTTCTCTTGAGTTAAGATTCTGAATTGATTTGATTCTTCCTTGGTATTTGTTTCATTTGGCCATTTAAAATACTTGTACATTCCATGTACTGACGCCATTTGGCCTGCATCATTTCATGATGTTGAGATAGGTACTAGAGATTATCGACCGACGCACCGTTGAAGATCTCCCCACTTTCCGCTGGTTGGTAAGTCCTTTTAGTCTCTGGAGGATGCCGAGATTATATTTATAGTATTGTTTGGTCTTTTTTATTTTGATTGTTGGTAGCCATGGGCTTGTCATCGGCACCTCCTAGATTGTTGATAGAGGCTTCATAGACTAGAGTGTGGGAATGATGAGTCATTCGTTTGACTAGTTTTATTCTAGCTGATTATTGATTTGATAGTTATTTGGCATTTGGCCCTATATTATGGATAGTATTCCTATGATTGAGTCTTCCGCTGATAGAATATGAATGAATGAAAGTGTGACTGGACCAGGTGGTTCGCTTAGAGGCCAGAAATGACCTTCGAGTGCCAGCCATGCCTAGGCTACCCTCCGGAGCGTGATATACCCCTTGGATAAAGATAGTGGGGGATAGGATCATACTAATGAATAATGGGTGGGAGGGCATAGAAATTCCTCACCTCACCTGTGTGCGCGATAGGGGAGATTCCCCTAGTGGGCCCCAAACGAACTCCTCTAGTTTGGCATGGAAAGAAGGTGCCTGCACCCAATATGTACAAATCCGTCTCGTAATAAAACTTGGTTCTTCAATAATTGTCATACCTTTTCCAACTCACATTATCGAGAAACCTTATAAAAAAATGACCTTTGTCATTCACGTTAGCCATTATTTGAAAAGCCTGCAAATTCTATGTAAATGCATTAGAACTCATCTGAAATAAAAGAATCTTTTCAGAGAAATGAAGGGAAACTTTTAGCCTTGGCTGGATGGGAGGCTCTTATTAAGCAACCTCTTGTGATAGTAAGAATGATCTCGCTAAAAAATCCTCCATTATGGCGGAATCAAGGCCGCTATGGCGACTTTCATCATCCCAACTCTCAAAGGGTGCCTCAATGGCATCCCTTGGCCTAAAATTCTTGTTTTGACAAAATTTTCTTCAAATCAGTGAATCTAAACTTCCCTACTAACAAAATATGCAAATATTCAGGCATTATAACTCCTAACTAGTGTTTGAATATAAGTTCCCAACCCATAACAACTATTCATCTACCCCCACTAACTTGGAGCTGGTTTCAGCCCAATCTCCTATAATCCTTACGCTCAGAACATTGCATTGACATTGTAAACATAAGGGAAGGGTCCATGCTACAAATATTTTATCAAATCAAGCAGAATTTTCAAGTTTTGAAAAGAGCCAACCCAAAAGCCCTTTTTACTTATCTAATTTTGCGTATGCAATAATCATTGGGTAGGTAACGAAGAAAATAGAGTGGAGTATGAGATCATTACCTTATATTTGACATTAGGAATGTAGTAATTGAGAGAGATTTTGGGAGTTTGAAGTAAAAAAGGAGAGAATGAAAAGAGACCCATTTCACTTCCCCTATAATTTAATCACGCCATCTCGCCATAGTGGCAGGGCTACCATTATAGCGGCACCACTATAGCAGGATGGCGTCTTTATAAAAGAGTCTGATTTAGTAGGGTGTAAATTTTTTTTGGTTCCATTATTCTTCCTACCTCTATCTATTGGAGAAGTCTTATATGTTCAATTATCTCAGGGGGTTGTGATTTTCCTAAGTTATGATGGTGTCCTACCGTTAGTTTTAAAACTCTTCGACCATCTTGTTCCCTTTTCTCCATATTTTTTCTAGGGAATAAATCATGAGTAAATTAATATCTATTATAACAAACTGAACAATCATTGTTAGAAAAGATGCCTCATGCAAAAGTAATTAGGATGATATGGCAAAAATTTTGGGAATTAAGCTTAATTCAATCTGGAGTCATCCTGACATAGCAAGATTATTCCAGTTATAGCAGTGCCACACTAGCAAAATTAGAGTTATTAGAGTGGGGTCGTCGGGGCAGAACAATGAAATGTGGATTCTTTATTTTCTCTTCTCCCCTTCTCATGGTAAAATAGACAAGTATTTCCCCTAAAACCCTTAAAAGTCTGCTCTAAGCATAGAAATGATGGAGATGATTCTAGTGTAAAAAGGTTACAACTGATGGATTTCAGACTTGCCTCCATCATTTCACCTTCCAAAAGATAGAAATTATGCGGGATTGCTTCAACAACTGCTTAGCGCCAAGTAGGCTAGATTTCTCAAACAAGTAGTTATAGGTGTGTTCTCATTGCATAATATATTATAGATTGATGGGAGACTTGTGGTAATTCGAGGGGGAACAAAATGAACAGGAAGAGTATGGGGTTAGGGAGGTAATTCTTAGGAAAATATTTGTACTCATAAGAGGTCCAATACTGGGCTACTAATATATATGTGTGTATGTGTTGTGTTCATGTTGACTATTACATGTGAATACTTGTTTAAGTTAATGTTAAGGGAACAAAAGGGTAAACTTGAAATGACTTCATATCAATAATATAATGCAACGAACATGTTGATTTACTTGTGGCCTTGAGTGTTTTTTTGCATTATGGTGGTGATTATGTTGTGATTATTGGATCGGGTACCACACTGGTATAATTGGATTGGATACCATATCCGTATATTTAGATCAAATAATACACCAGTACACTAATAATGGGATTGGGTACCACACCAATACACTAACAAGGGGAATGGGTACCAAGTCGGTACATTAACAAAGGGAGGGTAGGTTCCATGAGAGGACCATATATGTGCATTTGTGATCACGTGGAACATGTTTCATGCATTGGTTCTAGGTATTGGTTGATTTCATGATATTATAACAGGAATCTATGTATTCATGACGGTTGTGATATGTGATTGGCATGTTTTTATGGTATATTGGGTTATGCATAAGAATTTAAGGAGAGGAGTGGAAGTTCCACTATGTTATACTTGTGATTATAATTATGTGTTAGCTATTTTGCTATGTTATGGTTACTAGGTCAGGCTGATGATCTAAGATGGGGGGGGGGGGTGTCTGGCATATAGTTGGGAACTGGTTATGATGGTAAATGTTTAGAACATATCTCTTAGCGGGAATTGAGTCAAGGTGGTTTAGTAAGAGCCTTGCATGTGGTTTATTGAGATAGGTCATATGCCAGGTTGTTGGCATGAATACTTGAAGGAGAATGAAAGACAAATTTGGACCCAAACCAAACAAAGCATAAACATTATAGTGAAAGACCCATAACATATCAGTAACAACATCGGGAGTCTCCTCCACCTCTTATCTATCATGAAGAGCATAAAACCGATTGTTGTGTTGACCACACTTTGGGTGCACTTGAGAACACTATTGCATTAGGCCTCCATGAGAAACTTGGACTTGAGGACGACCATATTTAACTCTACATTCAGCATGATGACCCAGATTCCCACACCTATAGTACAAATTCAATCCCATTAAACACTCTCCCTTGTGATTCTTCACACACTTGTACCATGCATGGATAACTTGGCCATTTGGAACTTCTCTGGAGACTCAGGGTTGGACACTCTCTCTTTGTAAAACCTTAGAGTTAGAACATTTGAAGAACCTTTCCTAGAATACCTTTGGCGAAATTTAGGACGCCCACCATTGTCGAACGTAGCATGATAAGAATCTTCACCATCGGTCCTTGCCTTTTTGGACTCTCTAGCTTTCCTCCATAGCTTCTCAAGCTCTATTTTATTTGCATGGGTCATGAGTCTAGAAATATCTATTTCCCTAATCAACATAGCTATCTTACACTCCTTGTACACCAAATCTAACATACCCAAAACAAACTTGCTCATACGAGCTCTCGAGTCGACATCTATAAAAGAGCATAATTTGATAATTGGGTGAACTTAAGGACATACTCCCTCACACTCATATTCCATTGCTTGAGGTTGATGAACTCTTATATCTTGTCCTCCCTCAACTCAAATGGGAAAAAGAAATCAAGAAATATTCTTCTGAATTCTTCCCAATTCACGGGATCCGCCTATATAGGCGTTTCACTCTACCATTGATTAAAGCAAATCCTAGGAACACCCTTCAATAAATAAGTAGACTACTCCACCCTCTCAACTAGGCTAACCCCCATTATCTCCACAATTATATGAATACTCTTACGAAATTCTTATAGATCCTCATCTACCTTGGAACCCCAAAACTCCAGATAATTCATCCTTATAAACTCACGGACCCTTGTCGCTTCTGTACCTATATTTGGGTTCACGGGATCCACCACCTTATAATTGGCTTATGCCGTCATAGCTTGGGAAAATACTTGGAAAGCCACTCTTAACTCGGCATGTGAGACTTGATCATTCAAAGGTTCATTTAGTGCTTTTTCCTCCTCTTCAACCATATTCCTTCGAACGAGGTATCTTCATGGAGGCCTTTTCTGAAAATTATAAAGAACAATCGTTAGAAGGGAAAGACTTATAGTACAACTTTATCACATGCCTATATCATGAAAGAAGTGAGTTTTTTCATAAGATGAACAATATTCTACATCGATGAACAAGATTCTACTTGACACGACATGTTAGACTTCCTAGGAAACTCCTTAACCTTGTACTCTAATACAAAGTTTGTCACACCCCAAGTTAGACCCTATGAGTAGCGATCGGAAACCAATAGAATCCCAACCAAGCCTCTTAGCATATATTGCATTAATAAGGTCAAGTAAAATATAGTGAAATCAAGCAGAATAATAATATAAATCATAGAAGTCTAAGAATAAAAGGAAACTCAAGTCATATGTCCAAATGAACTACATAACTCTATGAATAAACATTTCTCTATAACTAGACGGGGGCTTTTGACAAGATCCTAGCTCGTCCAAACATAAGAGAGTAAAAAGTACAATGTAAAAGAAAGTCTCATCCTTGATGAGTGAGGACTCACCAAACAACTCTAGATATAGCAAGCTCTAACCCCGAATAGGATGTGTAGCGTGATCGTATGTCCCCATATTATGAGACAATATAGGGAAAAGTATGTGTTAGTACATAAAGGATATTAAGTATGTGAGATATGCATAAACAATAAATAGAGCCTAAGCAATATGGCATAGGATGCATGACCAACGTAATGATAGAATAGATAAGACTTAAAAGCATTTGAAATCATGGTAAAAAGATGTGGTCAATGCATCAAAAAACTTCATAATAAAACTTACATCATTCATATAACTTGTGTGGGATAAGATCTTTAGCCGAAATATAAGACCATGCGAGCTATAACATGGAATCCGATGTAACTCCCATATCAAGAAGAGAGAGGCTACTTGCCAAGGTAGACTTCGTGAGAATATCTTACACATCATGAGCTATATGTGGATTAACTATATAGTCCATAAAGGCAACCTACAGGGGCAACGTAGTTTGAGACTTTAGGTTGCTACTAAGATTCCCTTGGGTAACAAACCTTTGTGTATTGGACAGAACCCCACCTAAAAGTCCTCTGGTTCTTAGTCAATATTCCAAAGGAATTCATTAAAACATTAATACATTATTAATAACATCATAATGAAAAATAATTATACGAGTAGCTCATTAACTTAGTTAATTTAAAAGAATCCATATAATTTGGTGAAAATTGTCCTTATCACCTTTTAATCATGATTGTATGCGAATTTTCCTTATCAACCATAATAACTTCTTTCAACTCATTGATACATCATTTTTGATCTTCATCAATCATTCATAAGTCTCAAACTTCATTCATAAAAAGCCTCTTTTAAAACCATTGAAATTCATAATCATATTTCATGGAAATCCTCATTGAACATAACTTTATGCATGGGTACCTGTAGAACAACTTGAAATTATGCAATTAAGATAGAGTCATGCTTATAATAATCATTGAAGCAAGTAAAATCATAATTGAAACAACCCAATGGAATATCACAAATCTAGGGTTAGAAAGTAATTGAAATTGAGGGGATTTTGCTGAAAACCTTGAGACTTCACTGGTGAACGGAAACCAAGAATTAAATACCACATAACTTGATGAATTATAACCTTGAAACTGAAAAGGGGACCTGTATTCATTAAACCCTAATTTCTCTTGTAGAAGAAGACTTTGAGAGAACTCCTTTGATTGCCTTAGGAGAATTTAGACAATAAACAAGAATAGGGAAATTTTTGAGGGGTTGGGTAGTTATAGGTTCTGAACTTTCCCTTAATAATTTCTAGATTCATTGAACCAAAATTAGGAAAAGATAATATTACACTTTATTAATTTAACTTGGAAGGCCCTACGAGTGGGCTTGTACGATTTGTCATTACTTTTACAGGTTCGTAGAAATGACACGTCCTATTGAGTCTTGAGAACTCTGAAAACTTGACTCTCTAAATCATCCCTACGACTCATTCTTACAATTTGTCAACATATTTATGGGTCGTAGGACCCATTTGTTCTGTTGACCCTGATAAACCTACAAAACTTAGTCTCTGATCTTTTCTTATAGGTCAATTTTATGAGTCGTCAAAAGGCCTATGTTTCATCAACTTGACTTGTAGACCCTCCCTCATCCTTGGCCAACCTTCCTTCCTCAGTACCAACCCTACGAGCCACTTTTATGACTCATAGGAGTGCCTATGATTTGTAGGTCAAGTCATAGTCTCAAGGACATTCTAATTTTCTTGAAATCTTCCCTCATTTCAACCTTTCCACTTCCGAGATCTTACAATTTCTTTTCAGATCGAGCTATGAATTTCCTTTTAATGGAGGAACATATAAGAAATAAGATGGTGAAAATGCTGAAACTGATATAACTATTACCACGTTAGTCATTGTGACTATGGGACCTAAAGACCATAGAAGTGATGGTTAGCATGGACTAGGTCCACTTACCCCTTCTATGAGATCTTGTGGGTCAATGCTTGTGACCTCAAAGACCAAAGAAAATGGTATTCTCCAATGCAATACCAAGCTTATCGTGAAAACCAATTTCATTAGTCTTTGTGAATGCGGCTCAAAGTTCATAGACACAAAGAACAAAGTTATGGGCACTAACAAAGGTTGCACCATCTTAAACTTGAAGTTGGCAAAATGCCTCGACACGGGCTCGAGATTAATACCTATGTACACAAAGAAACTATGCTACCCTACCAAATATGACATTTCAAATTCAATGGAGATGTCAAAGCTTATATCTGAGGTCGTCTCGATAAAAAATAGTCCCACACTCAAGGCTCTATTTAAGGCATACGCCACAATGTTGCTTAGAATGAGTTCAAAAGCCTTGGGACCCACACAAAGAATCCATATAGACCAAACTTGATTTTTGGAGCGAACGTAACCATTAGAATTGTATTTTGAGGTCGTTTACCTAATGTTTTGAACAAAATCTACCATTTAAACTTCAAATGTATAAAAACCAACATAACAACTAGGTGACATAACTATCACTCCTAGAAAGTCATAAATGACTTGGGATTACTGTAGAAAATACCTAAATGAAAACACCAAAAAGTAGAGAGAATGACCTAGAGTATCATTACGGGTATAAAAATGACTTTGTATATTCTTAATCTTTCTTAATGTTTTGCAAGGTTATGATTTAAATTGGAACTCTTGAAGAGTTTCCAAAAGCAATAGAATATCTGCTGAAAAGAGAAACTTATAGAATTTGACAGGTCCTAAAGTACCATATCTCATGGAATTGATCTTCCATGAAGATAGTGCATAAAATTGGAATGCAAATTCAAGGTTTTGAATTGATGTTTCTATTAGGGGAGAGAATATGTGTTGTACTCTTTTTCCTTAAAAGGTTTTATTCCACTTAATTTTCCTTGTAAGATTTTAATGAGGCTGCCAAAATGTGTATTATTAAAAATATGTAATTTTTTTACTTTACTAGAATTATTTCCACTGAATTTTTTAGTTTAATTTTAACGAGACATATTATCTATAAATTAAAAATCCAAGAAGGAGTGCTATATATTGTCTATTTTTTTGGAAAAAAGGTAGTAACATAACTTTGGGACTACCTATTTTATAATGGGAGAGGCACAACTAATAATAGTTGTGTGAGTCTCCATTCTTCTATTAACACTTGGATAATGAGTTCAGTTACTTACTTTACATGTCCTTCACCACCCCTTTCTTCCACTTAACCCTTTTTTATTTTTTATTCTTTTTGATCTTACCAAATATCTTCTTAAAGCAATTTTATGGAATCAGAGTCCTTTTATTATATTAAAAAATAATCCATTAAGAAACTAATTCAAAAGTGAATTTAATTAAAAAAATAAATCGGAGGGGATATTTACATTTTAACCGATTCAAAATTGACCAGCTTTAGGAAATAAAAACAAAAGCTAAACATTTTAACATTTTCTAAACCATCCCTCAATAACTCTTAATATTTCAGCTTCCTCATTTGCGCAGCAAGGGTGACTCCTAATCCATCCCAACTCCGGTCTTTGTTTGCTTTTTCTCTGTGTGATTTACATGCATCCTCATCAAAATTATGGTGAATATAGTTTAGCTTTTAGAAGTGTTCTCTTTATTTTTTTTCATTTTCTTTTTATGTCTGCTAATGTTTTTTTGGTTTGTATGTGAGTAATCTGGTGGAGTTCTGTTGGGGGAACTTGTGTGAGGGTTAGAGTCCTACATTCCATATCCAATGATCTTTATAAGTCCTTTTGTCTTCTGCCTTACTTTTCAAAAATTGTATGCACTGATTCTTTCATCTTCTCCGGTTGAAGAAATAGAAGAGGAAACTTAGTTTCTCTTAGTCTCCTTTTTTGAGCTCTCTTTGTTGGGTGTACACTCTGATAGGTGGATCATATTTCACAATCCTCGATTTTTTTGTGAACCTTTTTATAAGCTAACATAGCTTATTAGGCTAGGTTTCTTGATCATAGCTATTCAACCATTAGAGTGGCAAAACTATAACCTGTAAATGTAATAGTTGGAAAAATCTTTTGTTGATATGCATATTGTCATGCTTGTTTCTGATGGTGATTTTTCTTATTCTTATTTTGATCGTTAGTAACTGCACTTTATCCATGTTAGTATTTTTCTTCTCATGCTTGGTAGTTTCCTAAATATGTGTAACTGATGTAGACCTATCTGATTGATGGCTATGTTGGATAGACAATATGCCAACTGGTTTACTTCTTTAAAAATGTGACTAATTTGAATTTTTAGTTGTCACTTTTTTATTGATCTATTCAATCCTCTCCTAACTTTCATATGATTCTCCACCCACAATCATTTTTCTGAGGATTAAAGAATTTGTTTCTATCATAATGTTAATGATGTCATGTAAAATACAGCATTGTAGTGCTTTCTCTATAGCCACTGCACAATTAAATAATAAAATAAATTTAATAAAAAAAATACAGATACACATATTTTCAGTTAAAATAATTGAAACACTTTAAAAGAATTTCACGTTAAAAATAAGCATGTTATTCAATATTTTAATAGTATTGTAACACCTCCTAAAATCGTTATATATGGTGTTCCAATTCTTGATAAAAATAATACTGCTTCTATATTTGGGCATGCCTTATCATCCGATGGTCTAAATTAAGTGATTCAAATTTTTACATAACCCTAATATCATTACCGACAACTTTTGTAAGACCATATCTTAAGATTCAGAGGCTAATTAGGTCAAATAAATTAATCTTTGCAAGACCTGATGCTGTGAAGAAATGGAGTATTTATAGAACAAAAATCATATCTCATTGTAGGATGCTCCAAATCAGTTGATTCTTGAATGACATGAAAGAAAACTTGTAGATCTAAAATTCATATGAGACACCAAATTCTAATTAGGCAGTATCTTGTTCAAACGTAGCTCCAAAAAAAGGTATTCTATATAAAAAAAGATTCATCTCACCAAGTATAGAAGATCTAGATCCATTTGACATCACACATGATATCAATAGTCCTTCATTAGATATCACCCATGACATCACAATCCTAGATTAAAGTTTTAAATTTTTCTTTATAATTATTTTAATTATTATTAGGTCGCTCCTTCACACCTATAAATACCTACCTTATTTCGTCATTTTGTTCATTAATCTTTCTCAAGCAACTCTTCTCTCTCTACACTTCTTTATTCATTTTTAAAATATAGTTTTAGTGCTTAGTAGTGTAAAAATACTATTCTGGTGATTCATATACTAGAGTAGTACACAAAATGCTCCGGTGAGGAGAAAAGGTTAGGATTTAAGAGTGTTCATTAACTACTTCAATTCTGAGTAAAGCTTCAGATTCTAAGTATGTAAGGCTTCAATGAGAGTATTCCTTTCACACTCATGTCTAAATTATTATGATTATATGATAAATTATATTTATTTTCTATAAGCTTTACTCTAAGGTATGTGGGTATTGATTCATGGATCTTTTCATCCATGAAGCCCAAATAAATTATCAAAGTCTTCTATTTAATTCAAGCATTAAACTTTATGGGTTTTCATATCATGATTCCAAATGCATAGATTATTAAGTATTTGAAGTTTAATTACCTATTATATATTAGCGTATGTAAGGCTTTAATGACAGTATTCCTTCAACTCTCATTTCTAAAGTATTTTGATTATATGATAAATTATGTTTATTTTCTTTAAGCTTTACTCTAAGGTATGCGGGTATTGATTCATGTATCCTTTCATCCATGAATTCCAAATGAATTATCAAAGTCGTCTATTTAATTCAACTATGAAACTTTATGGGTTTTCATATCATGATTCCAAATGTATAGATTATTAAGTATTGAAAGTTTAATTAACTATCTTATATTAGCATATGTAAGGCTTCAATGAGAGTATTTCTTCCACTCTCATGCCTAAAGTACTTTAATTATATGATAAATTATGTTTATTTACCCAATTGTTTTCAAGGTTTACTCTAAGGCATGTGTGTGTTTATTCATGGGTTCTTCCACCCATGTAGTCAAAAACTCTTTCAATTAAATCTTTTGATTTCAAGTAATATTTTCTTATGGGTAATTCTTATTTCTACTTAATAGCGAGAATCATGGTTAAACTAATAATTATTGGTCTATTTTGATGTAAAATGATTTCATATTTATGAATTGATGATTTGCAAGTATTTTCTTTATTTATCTCTTTAAAGGTTCTTGAAATTCATGGTGGACTGTTTAAAGCATGATTTTTAATTGATGGATTTTAAAGTATATATGCATAATTTCACTTACATTCATGTTTGAAAGTTGAAGTGATTTGAACCCACCTAATTTTAATATATTTTCAATGAAGTTTGACTTGAAAGATTTGACTCCAAATGAATATTTATGAAAGCAATATCTATGATCAAAAGAGAGTCTTATAAAATAAAAGAATGATGAAATGATATGAATGATGGATTCTTTATGCAATAAGGACAATTCTTGCATATTTAAATTACTAACGGTTTTAATGAGCTATTCCACCGAATGTGATATTTTGAATTCTCAAGCTATATGCTATGACAATTTTGAAGTATTAAACTATTCCATGGGATTGACTTAGCACCGAATAGGACATTGAGGTGGGATTCGGTAAGAAAATCTTAGTAGAAACCTCTTATCTCATTAACTGTGTGCCAACATAGGAACCCTTGTAGGTTTAGGCTAATGGATCCATGAAAACCCTTAAAGTTAAAGTTAAAGAAATGAATGAAGTTGACAGAGTTCTACCCAGCAAGTAGTCTCCTCGGCCTACGTAGGGGGTTATATTGGATTCCATGTAATAGATCGCAAGGTATTAAATGTCGTTTATGGTCATCTTCCCATAAAATGAATATTTTAAAGAGTATCTATATGATTGATTATGCATGCATTGCATTATGTTTCATATTACATAAATGTTTTAGTGTTTCCTCACTGTTCATGCATGCATACTTATTTAGTACATTTAAATTACTAACATATACTATTTTGCCTAATTGATATCATATCAACATCAGTACAAAATAATGGACTTACCTTGTATGTCCAACTCGAACTGCACCTATTACACTTTCCTATCTAATTTTCCTTTCAATCTTCGACTTTATATTTCAATCATATTTCAATCTTCTTACCTTATCCAGCATGCCTCCTTCACACCATTATTTACTTGTATACTAGGTAGCTTCCAATATCATCCGTCATTTTCTTCTATCGATGTCGTTCTTCAGCTGAAACCAAAGGTTAGATAAAGGAATTTCATGTCCTATGGCTAGGCTCTATCGCACAATCTTAGATATGAAAGAAAGGTGACATCCTAAATGCCCTGTAGCCTCCTATTTATAGATGTGGCGCAACACACCGATAAACAAGACTCTACTAGACACAGTCTGTAGACATTATGAGGAAGGACCACTCTGATACCACTTTTATCATGACTCAACTCCGTAGGCCATGACTGGGGTCCGACCTAGACCTCCGTATAAATAAATCTCAACTATAAGAACTATACATAAGAATCTAGAGGGTGATAGCAAATTCGTCTACATATAGCCTCTTTCATTTGCACCATGTCATGTAAGGGCCGACAAGGTTACCTTAACATAATAACATTTATAATATGCCATATAGGCACAAGTGAATCAAACTCGTAAACAACCCACCTACATATATCTACAGACCTCTAAGAATATTAACAGTGACACATGGCGGGATAGGGCCCCCGTTGTACCCCTGAATAAATAACTATATACATTATATGATCAGCACCAAAAGCTAGGCTCCAGAATAGTGGATCACTTCTGACATAGCTAAGTGGGAGTCCTAAGATGGCGGGATCTCCAAAGTAAGTACATGTACCTGCAGGCATGAAATGCATCCCTCCCCCCTCTCCGAAGAAAGGGAGGTCAGTACGATATATGTAAGGAGTATGTAAAATATAACATATCATAGCGGAGATCATAATTGAAATAAGGATGCAGGGGATAAGTGTAATAATTAACAAATTAATGTACCTGCACCTTAGGATACGTAGTCAAATACATCATCATACGCTGTGCCCGGCTTGCTAAGGAACCCGGTATTATAACTATTTAATCATATTACCATATCATCATCCCCTCTCATCATGTATATTATTTCATCAGGTCATCGTATACATCATTATATCATCGTATATGGAATAATCTTACCGTATATGTTATCATAGTAAATCCGGTCCACTATGGGGCTCGGGGTCACAAGTGTATCCTTATATTTTCATATGCATGCCTGTATAAGTATCCGGCCCTTTAGTGAGGAACTCGGTGAAAGAGTAGTATACATAACATACTATACCCGACCCCTTTATGGGACTTAGTACCATTATCACATAGTAAAATATACCGAGGAACGTTTGGCCTGATCCATAATTTAAAACAATGCCGAGAAACATATAGCTCCATCATTTTCATCATATCATCATATATATATAACCTGCCTGGGACTCGGTGAATAACTTCATCGTATATGATATTTCATCATCGTATACTTTATATATATATATATATATATATATATATATATATATATATATATATATATATATA